>NC_067485.1:25179018-25491518 GCF_947179515.1 Apodemus sylvaticus | reverse complement strand
GGATATAAAGGACATTATTCGACTTAAAATGTAATGTTTCTTAAATGTGCAATACCATTTGTAACAGAGGGAAATTCAAAGGGGGGAAGTTGTTAAAGAGGTTTATACACAGAAACAGAAGCATAGATGAAAAGATCCCCTGTGAAGTGCATGCATAGCCCCTCCATCCTGTGAAGACTGTAAACTACCACGGAGACAGAATTTTGCTAACGCCTGCTCCAGTGAGTGTGGCTCTACAAACCGCAGGTGCTCACGGCACCTTGTGTGTGCTGGATACGGCCTTGAGGATCCCTGTTTTCTGTAGGTGATCCACTGTGGTGGCTTAGTTCCTGAATTTGCCTATCTTAGAATATAGCTGGAATCTGTTTGGGAGAAATTAATGTTCCTATATGAATGTTTTCAGGATGCAGGGCGCTGCGCCGGCGGACCCTTTATGAAGCAGTGGCAATACTTGCCTTTCTGAGCAAGCTGGGCTGTAATGCAGAATTATTTCTTAATTCAGGAGGTTGGCTTTCACACTCTTTATCTACATGTGTAGCACATGTGTTGAACATGCATAATGATGGCCATTTTGGTTTTGCAAACTAATTTGTTTAGCAGTTTCTCTAACAGTCTCTCCGCTTTCCAGAGCAGATGTCACACATCCTGACTTAGATGTGTGCAGCCCTTGACAGAAGCTGAAAAGCGCTGGTCTAGAGAGACTGCTCCGTGCCCGTGGTTATGCTGTGCTCACCTCATGGGAAAGGTGCATTGAAGGCACAGGGTGGGGCAGGGATGGGCAGGCAGTCCATGCACTGCCCCGTGCTCCTTCACATGATATCCTGTACCCACACCTGCTGTGTCTAGGCTCCATGACACAGCCTTTCCCTCTGGGGCATGCCTGAGTCTATCCTCTGATGCTGATCATCTAGACCCTGTGAGCAGAGGACTTTTCCTCCTAGACATGGACTGGGGAGTCTTTTCAAGACATTAACTTATTTAGAGTCTTGTCTAAATGAACAATAGCTTGGGAATGCTACTGATATTTAAAGGGTTTGGTTTGGTTTTGGGTTTTGGGTTTTTGTTTTGTTTTGTTTTTAAGTTTTATATTTTTGAGATAGAGTTTCACTCTGTAGCCCAGACTGGCTTTGAACTTGGGATCTTGCTGTCTCAGCCTGTCAGGTCTCAGGATTGCAGGTGTGGACCTCTGTGCGTGGCTCCTCCTTTTGAAGTCAAACTGTTTACGTTACATCACTGAAAGTGGTTGGGATGTAATAGATTTAAAGTTTTCTTCCTAGAAAGAAAAATACTTTGTTTGCATAGTTTTTTTAAAAGTGTTTATGATGATAGATGTGTTTTCCTTGAAGAAATTCTTTCCCTGTCCACACCGTTGGTCGTGAGCTCTGCCTGTTTATATGAACAGATAGGAAGCTCCCTCCACTCAGCATAGCTGTGTAGTCTGGCAGCATGGTCTCCCGTGGTTCTAACCAGCCTTAAGATGTCCCAGGATGAGGGGACAGCTTCAGTTACATGCTAGCATGGCTTGTTTAAGTAGCACACGAATAGCTGATTCAGCAGAGACTAAGAAACTAACTCTGTCAGCCCACTGATGAACCGTTTAGCTAAACCACAGTATAATTTATTTAAAAGCTAAATGATATCTCAGTGCCTTGAAAGTTAAGAACCTTTTGCAAAGTGGACTTAGAGAGGTCTGAGGTGTGGCCAGTGAGCTGTCTTTGTGCACACCACCTGCAGAGAGAGTCCAGGGCTTAGAGTGGGCCACTGAGGCGAGTCCAGCTACTTACCCCTTACAGTTCCAGTTCCATGGAAGTTAGCCACTGACCATGACAGATGACAACTACTTTACAGTCCTTCACCACATGGGGGCAGTTTCCTCCTCTTCTTTCTCTTTTTTTCTTTCTTTTTGTCCAAGTAAGTATGAAATTAGAAAAATGTAGTCAAACAAATTAAATGTGGGATTTTAAAGTTGAGTTTTATGTAAACTAGAGATTCCTGTGTGGACAGTGTTAGTTTAATATTGTAGTACAAAGACAGACACTTTATGTAACCTTTAGAAATATGTTTACCATCAGGGATTTATTTTTTACAATAGAAATACTAAATGTACTGTGAAGCTTAAAGACAGGAAGAATAGACTTTGGAGGGTAATACTCAGACAAAAGTGTGTTTGATGAAGTCCCCGCGTTATGTGAACATGGTTTCCCCTCTGTTAAGACTATAAACTACACTGTATGAGTATGTGTATTGCATGTTTACATAAAACAATTTCATTTTGAAGGATTATTTAAACTATGTTTATATGTAATACCTAACAGGTTGTAAATATTGTATACTATTGATTTTTAATTTTATATGAGCGATTTTTTTATTTCCTAAGTCATGTACAAATCTCATTGTGTATATAGCATAACTCCCTGGAGACACAAATTTTGCGGTGAATTTTAAGTATTTTAATCGCAGTAAGCATCAGGTTAGCCTCGGAGATGCTGGTCCTTATTTTAAATTATTTTTCACCACACATTTTCTTCAAAGGGCAGCAATAAACATATGCAAGTTATTTTGATTCTTGAAAGTTGGCCTCAGAAGATAAGCGTGCAGTTCAATTCACTGCTGTAAAGGAAAGATGCACAACTTCCATCCGCGTCTGCTCCCAGGACAACTTCCGAGATCCATCTGGACTTGGCTCTCATTGTAATATACAGGGTGAACTGCTGAAGACACACAGGACATCTGTGAAGATGAATCCAGCACTTCAATGTCATTACACAAAATTTATTGGATTAAAGTTTGTAATATACAGTATTTTAATAAAGTTTCTGTATTCAATTTCATGCACTTATATATAAATAAACCTGTCTTTAAAAACTTTATACAGTGCTGACCTCCTGGCTTGTCTCCATTCTGTCTCTCCTCACCTTGTTCACAGTGGACTCACCGTGTTCCCATACACCAGTCAAGTGTTCCCATACACCAGTCAAGTGTTCCCATACACCAGTCAAGTGTTCCCATACACCAGTCAAGTGTTCCCATACACCAGTCAAGTGTTCCCATACACCAGTCAAGTGTTCCCATACACCAGTCAAGTGTTCCCATACACCAGTCGTCAAGTGTTCCCATACACCAGTCGTCAAGTGTTCCCATACACCAGTCAAGTGTTCCCATACACCAGTCGTCAAGTGTTCCCATACACCAGTCAAGTGTTCCCATACACCAGTCAAGTGTTCCCATACACCAGTCAAGTGTTCCCATACACCAGTCAAGTGTTCCCATACACCAGTCAAGTGTTCCCATACACCAGTCAAGTGTTCCCATACACCAGTCAAGTGTTCCCATACACCAGTCAAGTGGCCCAGATGCAGTTGCCTGGTATCTGTAAGATCCTGGGCCCAATGCCTGGTTCCACAAAAGCCATAGAAAATACAGCTACATGACCTCTGTGGATCTTGTGTCAGTTTTGTCTGGGCCAGTTTCACCTGTGGACTTTGAAAGTGTTGAAAGGGTTAAGCAGCAAGTTGAAAGCAGTTCAGTCAACCTTTATATTTGCTGCTAGCCAAATTAGTCCTAAACCAAGCCTGGGCCACATAAGCATTTATTTCTACAAGTCACTATTGCAAAAATGATGTCACAGGACTGGGGTGGTGGCTCAGTAGTGCTGGCTGCATCCAGAGCTCCAGACCGACGTTAAAAAGTGAAATGCCATGGCGTGTTCCTGGATACTCCTGCACTCGGGTCACAGAGACTAAAGGCTTCCTGGTGCTTGCTCCTTAGCCAATCCTGATTGATCAGTTCTGGGTCCAATATAGACTCTATCTAAAACTAAGGTAGCCTAGCAAGACGGCTAGTGAGTGAAGGTGCTCCTGAGTCTGATGGCCTGAGTTCAGTCTCCAGTACCCGCACGGCGGAGAAAGCTCAAACATGAATGGAGAGTGATGAGAAGGCATCTGGCCTTGGCCTTGACACACATATGTATGACATTCTGGATCTTATGGAGTCAACGTTTAGTCAGAGCTTTTAAAAGATTTCTGAGGGAGATGCCAAGCTAACCATCCTCCTGAAAAGGGGGCAGAGAGCCACTCCCTATGAATGTCACTGGGTCAAAAAGTAGCCTAACTGTATAATGTTAAGGACTCAGACATCTTTCTTGTGGGCTGGTGTTTATTCTTACCTTTACTAAACTCAAGTGCCCCTTCCCTTTTTGTAACAGAAAACATTCTCATTCTGCCTTAAGAATCCAAAATTCCTAAATAACATTTCCACACAGACTGTGAACCCAATCAAACCAAACAGAAACATGAGACAAAAGGTATGTCTTACACAAAGGCACACAAATGTTATTACTTTGTATTATTTTCTTGGGATCAGAGTAATATTCTGAAGTGTTTTTGAAACAGGTAACTATCTTTACATATTCTGTATCTGCTGAGCATTGCAAGAAGACCCTAAATTTCAGACAAGATCAGAGACAAAACCCAGAAAAAAGTCACTGGAGTCCTACTCCAAGCCTTGTGGAGGGCAAGTCCTGCTCAGACAGGAGAAAACAGCTCAGACTTACTAAATGTATATGCATGCCTAACCCTTGTGAAGTCATAAAATGGTCTTAGAGACAATGAAGAAAATCAACAAGACCCATCATGCTGCATCTTTCGGAGATGTTGGGTCTACCTCCAGAAACACTTGAGAAGCATTTATACCTCTTAAGACTGTCTCCTTGAACTTTTCATCATCATCATCAGTAGTAGTAGTAGTAGTAGTAGTAGTAGTAGTAGTAGTAGTAGTCGTCGTCGTCGTCGTCGTCGTCGTCGTCGTCGTCGTCGTAGTAGTAGTAGTATTTTGTCACCAAAGCCACTGTTGGGCTCATAGTCCTGAGGAGAATTTGTAGAAGGGAATTGTGTTGGCTGGTTTAGTTGCCAGGCCACTTTCTGCCGCTAGATGGCAGAGGTGTTCCACCTTTTTCCACTTAGGCATTCAGATTTAGTTTGTGCTTTTGGGCTTATTCCCTTAAGACAGGGCTAGTTTTTTGCTTTAACTCATGAGTAAATATGAGAAAGAGCATGGTTTCTACATGCCATCTTCATCAGTTTTTACTTTTGAAGAATGTTTAAGATACAGCGTTGGGGGTTATTTACAAATAAAAATTATCACAGTTGTAATAATATGATTTTTAACTATCTTATTAGCCCGGCCTTCATTTATGAATTTTTAATTCAAATACTTGATGCTTTATGATACTTTATCAAATTGAATACAGTCCAAGGCTAGTGACAGTTACATAGTATCTGGGGGAAGAGGACTCCTACCAATACTCCACAGCCTTACGGCACTGTGACAGTTGCCTGTCGAGTCCTGGGCTTCCACTCATGGCTTTAACGTGGCCATGTTTAGTTTCTGTGTCAGTTTAAACATCAGTAAACCAAGAATAACTTCTATTTCCTGCCTATAATTCTGCTTTCTCCTGTCCACCATTTGTCTTCGGGACAGGTAGACGGTAATTCTAGGGAGCGAGAGAATAAAGCAAAACAAGAACTAGATTCTATTTTCTGGAGTAGGTATGGTGTAATTTTGAGAAATTTCTTTCAAACTTAAAACTGTGCCCTTGACCAGGGTGCTACTTCTGCGACAGAGCCTGCTGGTTTGTTTTTGTTTCCTTTTTTCTTTCTTTCTTTCTTTTTCTTTTTTCTTTCTTTCTTTCTTTCTTTTCTTTTTTTCTTTCTTTCTTTTTTTTTTTTGGAAACAGTTATGGAGAGGAGCATTACAAAGCAGAATAGATGAACTTGCTCAGCCAGCAAATTCCTTGCATTCCCTAGACCAAATATGTCCACACTGAGGAAGCCACCGCAGTGACTTAAGTGAGGTCCCCTGGAGGCCAGGCATGACGCTCCTGTCAGCTGTGCCACCAGGTCACCAGCCACCTCAGATCCTGTTGCTATTGGCTTTGTTTATTGTTGTACAGAAATAACTATAGCTCGGACGCCCAAAGGGCAGGTGCTTTTATGTCCAGAGCTTTTGACTTGAAAAGCACAGCACATTACACAGTGTGCTCTGGCCTCTGTGTAGGGACTGGGTAGACAAACACGGAAGTCACTTCCAGCTGTGGTCAGGACACCTCGAGAGGAGGACCTGAGAGTTTTCATAAGCCTGCTGTTCCTTCCTTGTCCTTTTATGTTGGGACTGGTGCCATTGGGTGACTCTGAATAGATACTGTACAGAAATGGGTGGGATTTGTTGTGAAGGAGAGACCTGATCCTCTTTCTGGTCCCACCTCCATGTACATGAGACTCCATTTTAAACCTAATGCATCCACTAGTCTGCCTCCCCTAAGCAGGTGAACCTATCTTCTCAGAGTTGGAGCTGATTCAATCAGCACCATCTAAACAGGTGTATTCTCTTACTTCCCTAGACTGGGATGGATCTGTCATTGTGAACTCAACACTAAACTATACTCAAGCCGTAAGCCTAACTGCCCTCAACACTAGTGCTGTGTTTGAAGCATTAGTTTCTGCAGATTCTTAGTTCAAGCGTGTGTGAACTTGAGCTACTTGGTTCTTCAAGGTCAATGAGCAGGCAAGAGAAATTAAAATCTAAATCATAAATTCTCTTCTCCCCTACCCGGACCCCGTGTGCAATATGTGTGTGTGTGTGTGTGTGTGTGTGTGTGTGTGTGCCTAGAGAAAATATAAAAGTTGCTATTATTGGCAGAGCAGTAATTATGCTGTTTCCCAATCTTTACTGTCAAACCTCTTCTTGCTTCATTTTATCTGCCCAGTCTGATCTTACTCAGAAAGTATTTTTTGTTGTTCATGTAGGGAATTCGTTGGTCCTGTCTGGGTTGCAACCCAGGGCTTTGCGCTCACCAGGAAAGTATTCTTCCATGGGGATGAACGCCAGTGTTGCTTTCCTTCTGCTTCTCTGTCCAGCATACCTTTACTTGTTAAACAAAAGTCTTTCATGGGACCTGAGCAGCTGGTTAAACCAAGTCTGTTCAGAGGGCCGCCCTACAGTGACTACAACAGCCCTTGGCTGGACCTTTCTGTATCACTGTTTGGAAGTCACCCAATGGCACCAGTCCCAACATAAAAGGAACGGCAGGCTTGAAAGCCAGTGGGTTCTTTGGACATGGATTATTTCCTAGATAGCCTGAGCCCAGCTCCTCTGTATGCCATAAAGCTTTGCCTTAACACTTCGTAAAGAAAGCAGAAAGGCCTACTTGAGGCTCAGGTGGAATTCTGTTTGGTAGTGCTGGGGCTGGGGCAGCTACCCAGTTCTCTTGTCATAACGTTTACATACCAGTGTCAATGGACTGGTAAAAGTATCCCTGTATTTAATCAAGGCCTCAACTAACCAGACAGCTTTCCTTCATCAATGAAACCTGTATGGATTCCATACGCTTAATGTGTTAGCACCAGTTAGCTGGATCAGAGAAATAAAATCACTAAGTCAGAAGCAGTCTTGAGCTATTTTTGAGTTCAGCGTAGACCAAAGAACTAAAATGGTCCTTGGACTGTCATAGTAGTGGGAGCCTGTGTGTGAGGAATGTCTGAGGAACAGGGCCTGGAGAATGTCTGCAGCTGCTTCCATGGCTCTGGTGGAAAAATCTGAGCATCCCGCTGATGAGCTCCTGTCAGGATCAAACGACAGCCTATCAGTTGTGACAACGGGATTCATTTGTTGTGTCAAGAGACTGTCATGGAGAAACCATTAAACGGTTAGACTGGAATGTAGCTTACAATGGCGTCCCCAAATAAAGACTAGCTCAACGTGTCACCTCTCCTGTAGTAGAAGGGGTGGGGGAAGGGCAGAGATAATAGATTGACAGACAACCCTGAGAGAATTTTTGCTTCATGTCGAACAGTGTTATTTAGCATGGATCGCTTCCTATGTTAAAATGCCCCTGTTTCAAATATGTGTATCTGACTTCAGTCACCATTCCTGTGACGACAGAAGTGGGCAGGCTCTTCTTGCTTGGCAAAGTAGACGGGAACTAAAGCAAAAAGAAACTAGATGTAGGCTTTCCAAAAGAACTGTCCCCAAAATGGACCAAAAGAAGTCTTGAGGTAAGCCCGAGTGTGGAAGCAGGGCTTTTCTTATAATTGAAAATCTGAATAATGCGGAAGAAAATAAGTGAGAAGTGGCTTATTCTTCAATATCTATTCAGTGTTTTAATTTCTGGAAGATAATGAAATTTGAAAAAAAAATTGAAAGCAATTCAAAAAAGTCACATGGTGGGATTCCAACTTTATAATACCTACCTCCAAGAATTCTTTGGTTATCTTGGCTACTCCTAATCTGGGCTGGTCTCATTCTTTTGTTCAAAAATTGCCAAAAAGTGCCAGCTTTTAGCACAGTAAAATTTGGCAAAATAAATATACATCTCTAAAATTCTCCAATCCTTCCTGTTTTTTTAGCACACAATTAGATGTGGATCAAACTAAATGTAAATAACATGTATTAAACATGTTCTAAAGGGCATGGTAAGCGAGGCCTTTGCACAGAATGATTTACCTAAAATTGATAAGGCTAGCCTCAATATTCCTATCTTAAAGATTTATAACTTAAATATGTATATTTAAGATGGCAGAAAGTGCTAAAGACCCTTTCTGGTTTCGTTTAAGTTCCATGGATATTCAGAAAAACATCAAACATCTCCCCAGCTCACCCTCTGGCTTTCTGGAAGCGTCGTGAGCATATTTTTAAAGTTCAGCATGGTCTCCCTGTCTCAGAAACACTCCAGCCCTCCAGTGTTGGCTGATCTCCTTTGCTCTCTGCAAGGCTCATGGATCCTAGCACCCGCCCCCAACCCCGCCCTATGATGTCATGCCTGGCATATCTATCCGTAGAATTCCCTAACTTGCATTTCCAGAAACAAGCCTGCTGGCTAGCCCTGATTATCCATGTCCTAACTCAATAGCCTGTAAATGTGGGGAAGGCTCTGACATCCAGAGTCGCATCTCGTCAATGTCATGCCAAACAAGAGGTAGAGCTAGAGAGCATCAGAGATAGCATTTGGGAACGGGACAAGCTCCTCCTGAGGGCTGCCATGGGCAGGAGTGGCTTTCCTGGTGACTGGACTTGGAAGTATGAGTTTCTAAGAGTAGATGTGGGGTCTTTAGCCAAAAAAATAACAGAGCTGAATACCTAGGAGGACGGAGCAGCGGGAACCCAAATGTGGGTCCCCCATGCTTGGTATGAGCTAGAAGTGATTGAAGCTCACAGGGGAGATGCTGCTGGGTGGGCCTCGGAAATGAAGACAAGAGTCAATGTCAGCAGAGTTCTTAGGGCCAGAGCCTTCACCCTGGTCCCCTAAAAGCTAGGCTTGGCCATTTGTCCTCACTGGACAATGAAACAAATTCTAGTGACAAGCAGAGAGAGGAGATTTATTCCTCGTGGCCACATGGGGAAGATAAAGAAGTTCAGTGACACCCCAAGTTTGGAGTACTGACATGAGGTTTGGGTTTTGATGGATGTAGCCTCAATTATCACTGACCCATCGTTGTCTAGGCATCCGGTCTCTCCGGCAAGGTCATCGGACAGGTCGGAGTGACATGAAGTCTCTTCCTGGGAAACAAGGCCCTCCTTTGGCTGGCACCAGCTTCAGGCCTTCAGCCTTCTCCTTTTTCCAGCAAGAGATTCCTGGGGAAATTCCAATTCCTTGGAGACCATTGTTCGGTAGTCTGATAGACAAAGGGAGGGGCACAAATATCTCTCCTTAGAATAGCCTTGCTTTTACCAGGATGGTTCTGCCAGGAGAACCAGAACAATGAGTTTGGAGGTTACACTGCAGGCAGAACAATAATACTTTGTCCAACCTACTTTCTATGGGAAAAAAAAAAGCCTCCATCTAAAATTATAAGTAATGGGCGGATTGCTGTCTTTGTCCAGGCTATGCTGGAATCCCCAAGAGCAAATCCTTTAGAATGAGTAGGTTTATTTAGCTGACTGTTCTGGGCCCTGGGAAGTCCCAAAGCATGGTGCCGGCTTCTAGTGATGGTCTTCTTGTTGCAGCATGGCAAGGTGGGGGGGACCACACGGTAAGACAAGGCAAGGGATGAACCCAGCCCCCACTTCTTCCTTTAAAGCCAATGACACCGAAAGAAGGTCTCATTCTGGTGACCTCAGCTATCCGTGATTACTTCCCAAAGCCCTCACTCCAAATACCATTACCATGGGTTTTGAAGGCTAAGCTTCCAATAAACAAACGCTGGGTGGACACTCAGACCACAGCAGAGCCTGCTGTCCACTCTATCATCTTTTCGGTGCCTCCTTTCTTCATAGGAAAGATCAAAGGTTTCCCTCTCTGAATCCCCATCCGATCCCACCTTAGCCAATTACTAGATGCTGGAAATGTAACATCGGTTTCCCTTAAGCCTTGGAAACTTGATAGTTTCTCTGAGACTCGAAAGCTTCGGACGTGAGATGATTTCAAAAGCTACACCAACAATTTCCTGGAAGGCTGAATGAGCCTAAACAAAGAAACCGTGGAACCTGGGGCTGGGGAGACGATGGCTCAGTAGTTAAGAGCACAGGCTGCTCTTGCAGAGATCCCGGGTTTGGTACCCCACCCCCTAAGCACCTCACAGGGTAACTCACAACCATCTCTAACTCCAATCTCAGGGGATCTACTGCCTCTTGTGGCCTCCACGGGTACTTCACTCATGTGCTCCCCATGTGGACACTCAGGCAAATGCACACATCAAATAAACTAGCAAAAAGGAAAAGAGACTATGGTGGAGCAAAACTCACCTGCAAATGTTCTGTAGCTGAGAGCTGGTGTGTGTGTGTGTGTGTGTGTGTGTGTGTGTGTGTGGCAGTGGGTGGGGTGGGGTGGGGTAGGGGAGGGTGTTCTGCACTATAAATGGTACAGTTTCTCAGCCATGCCTCTGCCTGCTTTACTTGCTAGCCAGTCTTCCTGAGCCCACACTGTACTCATCACCCACAACAGAGAATGGTGTGGCACTGAGCAAGTGGTTTTTCTTTCTATCTTGCATAGACTGCAGTGCCGCCTAACCCCACCCCACACCCCCACACCCTCACTCTAATACACCCGTGCCATGATGAAGACTAGAGACCAAATTATACGTTTCTGAGACTGTGGAGGATTGGAATGTTGCAGATCAAGAGCCAAAAGCATCAAGGGCTGTCTTCAGCCCCCTTAATAGGCATTTTATCACCTGCCTCCGTATCTGTCCTGACCGTCTTTAACTATCAGCAGGAAAGTTTAAACCTATAAAATATGTCTCTCCAGACCACTAGCTTCCACTGACCTAGCAGCTAAGCAGGACATCAGTCAACATCCAGGACCTGTAGCAGATTTTTCTCACTTTGTTAAAACCTGCCCACCTGATGTCCCCTACCTTGACTCTGCTCCCGGGCCAGGTGTATTGAGTAAATGAGTTGACGGGTGGTTTTCTTCTTCTTCTTTTTTGCTATGTGATGTAAAAAGTTCATCAATTGATTCTACAGTCAATGTCATTTGAGGCAGTCACATTTGGATGGGAATACACTATTTTTTAGTAACACTTTGGAGAACGAGGTATGTTTTGCATGATAATTGAGTTAACCTGCATTGTTTGGGTTGGTTTGAGACCCTCGCCTCTCTTATTTTTTTCCTTTATTAGCATCAGGGTTAGTGGCCCTCAGCAGACAGCCACCTGGGCTGTCTCAAGAAGATGTCATCCTGAAACTTAATCTGCCCAGTGACCTCCCTGCAAAGCAGCAGATCACAGGAGGTGAAACCAATTGACCCCAGCCTGTCAATGTGTGCCTACAACTCCAAAACAAAATTTGCTTTTGTAGTTTCTCTTTTTTTCTTCTCTTCCAAGGTAGTTTGTTAGAGCAGTCAGCGCCTGGGTGGGGATTCTCTCCAACGGCTCTCCTCCTCCAGAAACTGTGTGGGGCCAAAAATGATGCAAACGCATAGCGGTAAACTGGCATAAAATGAGAGCTTAGCTGTGAGACACAAAAGCAAGCAGTTAGCGCAGGCCAAGGGTGTATTTGCGTCCCTGGTCTATTGACTCCCGCTTCAAGTCTGGATGGAAGGCATGTTCTGCATGTGATCCGTCACTCCTTGCAGCATGTCCCCCACATTTCCCACAAGCCCCAGGCTCTGGGGCGATCCAAACATCCACACCTCCCGCAGATGAGGCCAGGCCTGAGCGAATGCCTGGGTCAGGAAGAGGAAAGAGGCCAGGGTAGGAGGAGGAAAGGAGGGGAGGCATTGCTAGGTTCCTACTTGAAGTAAAATCTCAAAAGAGAAACCAGGAGCCTGCCAAAGGGAGAGGGACGTTGTTGTGTGGCGTGTGACCCTTGGTCCCTACATGCCGTCGCTATTCTGGGAGCCTGTGAGGCCTTTCAGAGGTGAGGTTGGCCTGAAAGAAGTAGGCCACTGGGGTAGTGAGACAGGTCTTTGAGTCATATTCTCCCTGGCTCCTTCCTATTGTCCTCTCTTCTTCCTGGTCTCTAAGATGGAGGAAAAGCCTCCGTGTGTCCTTCTATGCCCGGATGCTCAGTCAAGGCTCATGGGGCCAAGTGACTGTGGACTGAATGCTTTAAGCCAAAATAAGTCTTCCCTCCCCTTAGGCATTTCTATCAGGGATTTGGTCACAGTGATGGGAAAAATGACACACAACTGTCCCACGGGACATCTTTTCCAGTGCCACAGAACAAAGGGAGACAACACTGAATGCGAGGAAGGGCTGGGCAGGATAGGATGGCTTAGTGGGTAAAGCTCTTGCCACTCAAGTATGATGAAGACATCAAGGCCTGCAAACCCCACCTACACCCCAGTGTGGTAGCACAAGTCTTTAATCTCAGCGCCCCTTACAGTGAGCTGGGAAGTGGAGGCCGGAGAATGACCGGGAGCTCATGGGTCAGTTAGCCTGCCTTATGCAGACCTTACAACAAGAACGAGATGGAGGTAAGGACCCACCCGAGGTTGTCCTCTGCCCTTCACGTGTGTGCCGTGGCACCCTCTGACCTGCACACTGAAAACGAGCTGTCCCCAGGAAGACACTGCCCCTCCCACTGGCCCTTCCACAAGGCTGATTAACTGATCAAAGAACTTCAGCAGTTCTGGTGGGGAGGTTGGAATGTTGCGGGTCCAGAATCCAGATACAGTGATCTTGGCCTAACTTTAGTCTCCTTAATAGTCTTCCCTTGCCACCACCCTGGTGCCTGACCTAATATTCTCTGGCTGACATAAAAACAAAAGAAACCAAAACAAACCAACAACGAATATGTTAACAAAACCTTAGTTTCCATCAACCAAAAGGCTAGAGTGTTACCAGAGAGCATCTGAGGCCTGTAGCTGAGCCCTCCCCGCTCAATGTTTCCAACACTGTATTGAAAATGGGCTTCGGCTTTTGTTTTGTTTTTCTTCGCTTTCTTTGTTCTGTGGCATTCACACATGAGCACACAAGGTTGGTGCTGGGACCACAAATGCAAGTCACCACACTCGCACCTGATTTCTTTTGGGGTTGAGGTGAGGCATTGGGGGCTAAATTCGGGTCCCTGTGCTTGCAAGGCGAGCACTTTACTGACTGAGCCACCATCCCATACAAGTATAGATTATAATGTCACATCAGTGTTACATTTCCTGAATTTTATAACTTTATTGTAGTTACTACATACAAGGGTAGCCTTATTCTCAAGCAAACTATGGTGTTCAGTGATACATACATACACACACATATATGTGATATATATATCATATATATAATATATATGCATACATACATATAAAACCTATCCATCCATATATGCACTCACCATCTATCACTTCCATAGAAAAGTGGTAAGTAAAAGTGACGTGCATTTCAAGTATACCGTATGATGATATGTTTGCATCATGCAATGGTTAAATCATGCCAAATAACATAAGTGGTATTCAATATTTACTCGTGGTGAGAATATTTAATATCTATTCTTTCCCTGGCACTGGTACATGTCTGCCAACTGTCATGCTGTCATGCGTGTTACTCGGGAGAGCTCTAGTCCTTACTCTCCTCTACAATTACATTCCTATCCTTTGACCAACATCTCCTAATACTGCTGCACACACCCTGGCCCTATACACTCTTCTGCTCTCTGCTTCTCAGTATTCTTTCTATAAACACACATCAATAGATCATGAGGTGTTACATTTCTATGCTTGGTTTGTTTCACTTCACATGATATCCATATTGCTCCAAACAGCTTCCTTCTCCTCCCCCCCTTCCCCTCCTCTCCCTCTTTCCCTCCTCCTCATCTTCTTCCTCCTCCTCTTCTTCCTCTTCCTCCTCTTCTTCTTTTGCTTCTTTCTCTTCCTCCTCCTCTTCTTTCTGTTCCTCCTCTTCCTCCTCCTCTTCTTCATTATCTTCCTCCTCCTCTTCCTCATCCCCCTCTTCCCCTCCTTATCTTCTTCCTCCTCCTCTTCTTCCTCTTCCTCCTCTTCTTCTTTTGCTTCTTTCTCTTCCTCCTTCTCTTCTTCCTGTTCTTCCTCTTCTTCCTCCTCTTCTTCATTATCTCCCTCCTCCTCTTCCTCCTCCTTCTCTTTTCCTTCTGCTTCTTCTTCTTCAGCCTATATATTATCATCTACACACCACACTTTCTTTGTACATCCAGCCATCAGTGAATGCTCAGGTTGTCTTCATATCTTAGCTGTCACAAATGATGCTGGAGTAAACACCGGATTTAAGACATGCGGTACCACTCTTGTTTCTGTAGAGTATCTTTCCTGCATTGGGATGGCTGGATCATAGGACAGTTCTTCTATCGAGTTTCTTAAGAGCCTACATTACTGTCTTCCATAGTGACTGCCCCGAGATACCTTCCCACTAACGGAATGGGAGGGCTCCTTTTCAAGACTTGGAGATTCTCATGCTGATCCTTCCCTGAAGAAGGGACAAAACCCTCTCTCCCTGGCATCCCTTCCCTTCCTGGCTTTCACCTCCCCTTCCCTTCTTTTCCTTCCTTTTTTTTTTTTAAAAAAATTCTTTTTCTCTAAGCTTTGACATGCAGGGACAAATGAGAGCATTTCAAATCCCTGCAGAGTCGCGTCGCTAACAGGAAGCACCCCAGGGGAAGAGCTGGTCTGGAGAAAAACAGTTTTAAAACAAATCAGAATCCATCTTTTATTCCTTGCCTTGGGCGTCATCCACTTAGACCATACATTCCTGTACTCTTGCATTTTATAATCCTAAAAGGCATCCCCAGGTACTATGTTGGGATTGAAAGATGGTCTTCAAACATTAAAGACTTCAAGATAAAAAGAACCAGTTGGTTTTTATATTTAAAGTGAAAATTTTCAATGACCCAAACAAAACCTACAAGAAAAAGGGTAGAGGGGTGGAGAAAAAAATTCTGCTGAGCTGGGAAATAAGATGAAAGTTTATGTGCACACGAAGAACTGGGTGGGTGTCACGATATGTATGTATATGCTTGGCCCAGGGAGTGGCACTATTAGAAGGTGTTCTCTTGTTGGAGTAGGTGTGTCACTGTTGGTGTGGGCTTTAAGACCCTCATCCTGGCTGCCTGGAAGTCAATATTCTGCTAGAAGCCTTCAGATGAAGCCGTAGAACTCTCAGCTTCCCAGCAGCTTCCAGATAGGCATCATGCCTGCCTGTGCTGCCATGTTCCTCTCGTGATGGTTTCTCTTGTGATGATAATGGACTGAACCTCAGAACCTGTAAGCCAGTCCCAATTAAATGTTCCTTATAAGAGTTGCCTTGGTCATGGTGTCTGTTCACAGCAGTAAAACCCTAACTAAGACAGTAGGAGATTCTCAGTTGAGTGATGGAGTCAAATTCTGGCTAAATTTAAGTGACACACAGAACAATGCCCCAAACTCAAGACCTAGTTGAGAAGAGATTTTGGGTGATTATGAGTAGCCTGTGGTCAAAGGTTTTCTCTCTCTCTCTCTCTCTCTCTCTCTCCTAACATCACACAATCTCACAGTAGATTTCCTAGTCTTTTGGCTCCTACAATATTCCCACCTTACACTGAGTCTTAAGTGTAAGAGTAGTGGTATACCTGTGTCCCTTGGGCTTAGACACCCCATGATCAGCTGTTCTCTGCATTGTACCCAGTTGTGGATTGGTATAATGGTATCTGTCTGTTGCAAAGAGAAACTTCTCACTATTCTTAACCTTCGACTTCCTAGCCTAGGCTTAGCAGAGGATCCTGCTAAGGCAGATCCGCGAGATTGCCGTGCCCCCATGTCTCCTTTGAGTAATTTTCCATTCACTGGTCCCTCACTCTACTCCTTGCCTGTGTGAATCTTCTACCTCTCTTGCTACATTTGGAGTGGAATCCAGTCTCTGCTCTCTATTGGAACATTCCTACTACAAAGATCTTCCTCACTTTAGCAGATGTCAGAACACATTTACCTATAATGATACCGAGTGTGTTCATTGCCTTTTTCTCACAGGGATGTTGAGACTGATCAAGGCCTGAAAATAATAAAGAAGAGTGTACCATGGAGAGACAGGCATGCAAACAAATACATGTTTTAAAATTAATGCCAAGAGAAAAAAAGGGAAGGAAAGAAGCAGGAAGAGGGAAGAAGAGGAGGGAAGAGGAGGAGGGAGGAAGAGAAGGAGACAGAGAAATTTGCTTCAAATGGGAAAGAACAGCAGGTCATATTTTTGCTCATTTCATATATATGAAAGGAATTTGACACCTTGCTATTAATTCCATCTCAGAGAGTTTTGCTCACAGCTGGTTACCCAGAGTTGGGCTACTGAAACAATGAGCCTGCAGGGCTTAATAGCCCAGTGGGCCTAGACCTCCTTAGTGTTGAAGTCTTTCCTGCTTAACCAGGAAGTGACTTCCAAGCTGAGTTAGGTAGGGCAGTTGTCACAAGAATATAGATGCCAAGTATATTTGTCAGGACTCTCTAGAGTCACAGAACTTATGGAATATCTCTATATATTAAGGAAATTTATTGTAATAACTTGCAGTCTGCAGTCCAACTAAGCCAGCAATGGGCAGCAGTGAATGGGAAGTCCATGAATTTAGGAGTTGCTCAGTCCCACAAGGCTGGTTGTTTCAGCTGGTCTTCTGTAGGAGTAGGTTCCAACAGATGTGCTGGCAAGTAAGTGCAAGCAGGTGAAGATGAGTGAGTCTTCCTTCTCCCAATGTCGTTATGTAGGTCTCCAGCAGACGGTGTGGCCTACCATGCCTGGATCTGGGACTTGATTTGTCCCAGGCTGACCTTGAACTCAAGAGATCTCCATGCCTCAATCTTCTGGGATTAAAAGCATGCCCTGCCTTTCAGGGGCCTAAGCTTTTCATGGCCACTATGCCTCAAGATCTCCATGCCAAGATCCAGGTTAGAAGCCTGTGTGCCCTCTATTTCTGGATTGTAGTTCATTCCAAACGTAGTCAAGTTGACAGCCAGGAATAGCCATCACATTAAGTTACTTCTGAGCATTTAAATTCTGTGATATAGTTTGTATCTCCGGTGTGCCTCCAAGGCCTACATGCTGTTGAATGCTTGGCCATCTGTCTGTGGTACTATTGGGGGTACAGGAAACTTTAAGAGATGGAGCCTTCCAGGTAGTAAAAGTTAGGTCATTGGGTTTGCACTTGCAGGGGATTTGAGCCCCAGGTCTCTTGCTTTCACTGCTCTTTGACAGCCACAAGGTGAACAACCCCATCTGTGGCATGCTCCTGCGCAAAGCAACAGGACCAACAGACCACTTGAGCCTAAACAAACCTTTCCTGTTATGGAGGTGATTTATCTCGGGAATTTGTTACAGTAACGTCAATCTGACTAAGGCCTGCTATGTGATCAAGAACAGATGCGTCCTACTTTATAAAGAAATAGAGGACAGGGTGTTCTGGAAGATTCCAGTGAAGAGCAACCTATGTCTTAACCCAGATAAGTAATTCCATAAATAGGAATTCCAAGTATCATGTAGGGCAGCCATTTCTGGGTGGGCTATATGGTCAATAGAGAACTGTTATGCCCACCTCCAGGCAGCCGGGTGCTTCACTGCAACTGGGAACCCCATTTCAAAGGCTGTTTTAATTCTGCACATGTAAAGCACATTAGTCAATAGCTTTGCTGTTCTAAAGGGAATTGCCAAAGAAAGGAACCTTGGCTTTCAAGTAAAATGTCAGAGGAATAGCCAGGCAATGGTAGGTACACACCTTTAATACCAGATCTTGGGAGGCAGCAGCAGGCAGATCTTGGTGAATTCTAGACCAGTCTGGTCTATAAGGAGAGTTCCAGGACAGCCAGGGCTGGGGGGATGGGAGGGCAGAGCCTGACTTGAAGTTGCTCCCCAGACCCCTTCCCTTACCCTGCCAAGGATTGTTTTGACTTTGTTTTCTCTTTTGCACATTCTTTTGGTTCTTTTGACACTGACTGGTGAGTCTGGAGTGGGTGAAACGGAAGAAGAAGACTGAGAAGACAAACGTTGGCACCAGGGCCTGGAAAATGATTCTCCGTGAGCGGAAAATCCTTCCGCCATTTCTCCAAGGCAAGACTGAAAGCAGAGAAATTATGCAGAAAAGCACAAGGAAAATCCGAGCAAGGATATTTTTAGCTGGCTGACCTTTTAGTGAGAGTATTATCTCCTTGAAAAGGAAAAATTATCAAAAGAATGCTCTGCTACTCACAGAGACAGGAGGTGGGGCCAAGCCAGAGGTCGAGACACTCCAGCCTTTGCCTTGCTTTGTGGGGTTGAGGTGCCAGGGGCTTGTCTTTCCGCCTGAGTGAGACAGGGCTTTGTTCTTGTGTAACCATTTCGCCACTAGGTAGTGTGTGTGTGCAAATTCTGGATTTCCATGACGTCTTTCTCCCCTTTCTTTCTCCCTTCTTCCTTCTCTCCTTGTCTGTTCCCCCGGGCCTCCTTTTCCTGTCCCCTTCATGCCTCTCTGTCTTCCTCTGGAATTGGGTGGTTTGCTTTGCCACAATAACTTCTGAATTGTCTGCATACTGCATTCTGCAAAATTCATTGTATTAACTTTGTTTTCAACATTCTCTGCTGTCTCCCACATCAAGTCAATTCCCAGTAGCATTAAGGGGTAGACAAGATTTGGTTCTGGTTTGCAATCTCTCTACTTCCATTGTTTGTTTGCTTGTTTGTTTGTTTTTTGTAGACTGCTCAGTTCTGTTTCTTCTCCCCCGCATCCTAAAAGCCCAAGAACTAAAGGGTTCCATGACCTGCGGGCTCATGTTGTAAAAACGTAGTTCTTGTGGCTTTGCTTTCTTCGTTTTCCAAAACGACCGTTTTCCAGTGACTTTTCTTGGCTCTCATTCCTTGGCATGACTGCTATTGGCTATTTTCTTAGGAAGGAGCAGAGGAGAAGCCAGTCCACAAATGACCACAAGAGCTGATCTCACTTTCCTATTCATCTGCAGGCACGACTGAGGACCAATCAGCAAGTGGAGGTTGAATGTACTTAGCACTAAGTTGTAAATACAAACATAGTGTGAAGTAATGGTTTCCTAAAGTTCACCTGTCTGCCATCCACTTCTCTCCGTTTTGATTTCAATTGTTAAGCTTCTGGTTGCTACCACTTCCAGCCCACCGTTCCTTTCATTGGATTGGCTTCAGTTATGCTCAGGCTTGTGATCCCTAAGAGACTCGTGTCTAGATGGTACGAATGGTTGGTCCTGGCTGTCATGTTGACTGCATGGAGAGATAGATACTCAGGACATTATTTGCTCCTGTGTGTCTGTCTAGAAACTGACTTATTAAACAGACACTGGGAGGGAAAGACCTGTCCTCAATATACATGACATCCTCTAGGGCTGGGAACTGACAGGAACGGAGTTCAAGGTGAGATCAGTGCGCACACACCTGATGTCACTTCCTTTTGAGCATGCACATCTATCCCGGCTGCAGCCGCAGCTCACTCACATTACAATCCAGGTTCTCCAGCCTTTCAAGGTGAACTCAATAACTGAGACTCTAGGGATATCCAGGTTCTCAGTGCTAGATTGGAACTATTGAGGCATCCAGCTTCATGGATTGCAAAACTATTGGGTTCTTAGCTTCTCCTACACGCAGATAGCCATTATTGGATTATTCAGCCCCCATGATGTAAACCAATCTAACAAGCGCCTTTATTACCTATATCATCTACATTGTATCATCTATCTATCTATCTATCTATCTATCTATCTATTATCTATATTTATCGCCTGTCTGTCTGTCTGTCTATCTAATCTGTCTGCTTACCTGCCTATCTAGTTCTGCTCCACAAGAGAACCTTGCCTAATAGAAGGTAGGATGGATGCACTAGAGTATTAAAAGCCAGATAGTAGCAGGTTTGTTATGTCACAAAGGAGAGGTGAGGGAGAAAGCGGCTGTCCCCTACAGGGAGCAAGCTGATGCCCGATGTTTATCTTGGACATACAATCTTTTCCTATCTTGGAGGGTCCTGTTGAACTCACTCCACCCTAGACACTCAAGGCTAAACTTTCAAAACTCTTGAGTTTCCAGGGCTTAAGGGTCCTGCAGGGGTCCAGACACCTCGTGTATAGCGGTCTCCCAGATGTCCTGTGTATAGCAACGTCTTTCTCACTGAACCAGAGCCCTTTTCATGCTTGCCTGGTATCTCTCCTGGCTCTCAACACCCTGACTGGGCAAATTACCAGCACGCCCAGCGGTATGAGGAACCTCTCTCTCCATCTCAGGCATCTGTTGTCTTTAACTGATTTCCTCCCTTATTCTTCAAGGAACAGTCTGTTCTTCTAGGGGACAGGTGACTCCTTGACCTCCGACTTTCATTCCGAATGCCCTGTCCTGCCAGTCTAGCAATCTTTCTTGAACACATGCTCCTTGTCTTATGACGAGGTTGAGTCTGAATAAATCCCCTCTAAATTGAAAACGGTGGGAGTAAAAAACCCACGAGCCTTTGTGTCTAGCAGTGTAGCACACAGTTGCTTGCCAGCCAGATCCACCTCATGACCATGAGGCCGCCAGGGAGCTGCGGTTTGCCACCACTGACCAACATAAAGAAAGAAGATCACACTACACTACACGATGGCGTGGAAATACAGATCCAGACTGAAAATCCATAGCACCATGCCCACTCAATGTCCTTGTTCTTACACCACTGTTAAGGTCAGAAATGAAGTCCAACTATGGTATGTTGGGACCACATAGACTGTGAATCTCTCCTAATGAGCTAGGCACGGTCTCACTGCCCTTCAGATTCCTAGGCTGGAAAGCGAAGTCTAACCCCCACTCTTCCTTTGAGCTGCTACCAAGTCCTCTTCCCTCCATTATTTCAGAAGCAGAGTGCCCACTCAAGAGTCCGCATTTCAATGACTCTCATCTTCTCTCGCCCACTTTGGCTCCCACCACCTCACCAAGTCAAAACACGTTCTCTGGGTTATAGTCCCCTTCTTCCACAACATACACCCCCTTCTAGAAGCTTCCTCTTTCCCAATGTTGGTGGCACTTCTCTGTGCTCATTTCCTCTCTTCGTGATATTATCCTATTTACCACTCCCTCTTCTCTTCCCCTCAACCAGGAAGTTGCCCTCTGGTACTGAAGCAGGGACTAGCTTAAATGATCTGTGGAATGTGGAGGGAGACGTTACAGTGTGGGGAGTGGGAGGGGCATCTGTGTATACACAGCAGAGCTCTCAACATGGCATAGTCAGGTAGGGGACAGCGAGTGACTGTACTCTGAAACATCAGTCCATGATAAGACTCGGCCCATACAGGTGAGGCAGGTGGCTTCGTGGAGGAAGCCATGGAGATTTTTATTTGTGGTGAGACACTGAACCTCCTGAGGAGAACAACAGCCCCAGGATGGATCCAAGTCAGGAGGGGAATTCCGGAGATGGTGACCAGGGAGGACAGGTGGCTTGGCATCCTCACTTTGGGTGCTCCACTTGGTCCCTGTCACCACAGTCAGAAAGAAGCATTTTGAGCCTCTGTTCACTGTAGGCTCCTAGCAGGCGTTGCCTTGCTTTGATATTTTCTCACACATGAATGCAAAAGGATACCTGGAAGAATATAGTAGTTCTGAATCCTGTTCTGCCTTTGAGGCTAAAATGAGCCATTTGTCAGTTTCCAGAACCTTCCATGGTATCTATTTTACAATGGAAGGCGCCACTTGAGTTTCAGGGTCTTGGAAGCGGTGGTAGAGGATGAAGAATGACACAGGAAAGTTACACTTGGAATCACACTGGCCCAGCCCAACAAGGGAAACCTGTCGTTGAACAAAACAGGAGCCACTGGCAAGCATTCCAGTCAGGAGTCAGCTCCAGCCCTTGACACCCTCCCCGCCCCATGGTCCAGGGTAAGGTACAGGGACGCCCTGGGAACTCTGGGAAAGGAAGAAAACAGGACTATAACACTACTTGATTTGTCCTGGTACCCTCCTTCCCCTCAGCTCTTTCTTGGACACTCATGAGCACCATTTGTTCTAAAACAAAGGAAAAAATATATTTGTTATGAGTCCCCTCCTCGCCTGACTCAGGAACCTAATAGGAGCTGGTTTGCTGTATGGGTTTTTGTTGTTGTTGTTGTTGTTTTGTATATTTCTTTTCTTTTCTTTTCTTCTTTTCTGGGGCGAATGTCTAGTAGAAACAAGCAGCCTGGACTGCAAAGCATGAACTCCATAGCTGATTATTCTTTCTTAGGCGCTCCATCCCGGAGAGATAAATACCCAGAAAGACACTGGGAGTATAAAGGAAGGACGCCCTGTCAGCGGGAGGCAGTGGCGAGAACAAAGGGGGTTATGTGCTGTAGAAAGTTGAAAATAGCACCCAAAGCTAGCAGAGCTGGGGGGAAACAGGGCAGACTCCCAGAAACAAATCTCCAAAGAGAACTCCAACCTCCCAGGAAAACAAGTCGAGTTCAGCCTGGTGAAACTGAGTCTCAAAAATCCATTTTGGGAAATTGCAATCAGGCTAAGAGGCTGGCGGCCACCAGTGCCTGGCTTCTTGGGGACATCCTAATTAGAGTAATTTGCAAACCGCAAAACTGGCTTAGTCCAGTGGGCTTTCTGGCCTCGAATGTTTGTTTGTTTCCTTTTCTTTTTTCATCTCTAAGGTCACTGAAAAAACCCCATTGATTAAGAAGGCTTTTAAAACTGAATTTTTTTTCTCTCCAAAAACTGCTTTTAATTTAACGGTGTGTTGCAGTGTTGCCTGGGCCCAGGAAGAGTGGGGAATTGTGCTGGAATAAGCTACTCTGACCTTTTCAAGAGAAAGACCCGCAGGAGGGCTGGCTGGAGAGGCTATGTGTTTCTAAGATACAGCCTGGGACATTCACATTACACTTAAGTATCTTCTTCCAAAGCAGGTGTTCTCCCTAAGTCCTTGGGATGATTTTTGGCAAGCTTGCTAAGACCCAATCAAGCAAGTCCAGCCCACTGGTTAGCCACAAGCCGGTTTTATCTTGCGCAGTATCTCTTCCTGTGCACGTTAAGCAGCTAATACAAACCATGCGGGGGGGCGGGGGGGGAGTTATTTCTTGTTTTAGATTCCACTTTAATGGGTAGTTAACCTGTGAGTCAACTGTTTCAGAATCCAGGTTGTGTCCTCCCCCGCGCGCGCGCAGGCTCTTCTGCGAACCTCATTTCATCCGGTACATCTTGTTTACAGGGTACCAAGCTGGTTGGAGATCCAGCTGGCCATTTTCCCTTTTGTAACCGGGAGCCCGATGAACTGTGGGAAGATCGGGTCAGCTGTGGATAAAGCCAGGGGGTGTGGAAAACCTTAAGGGAAGGAAGCTGCCCTTTAGAAGCCTTGACCTTCTGATTAAAGTAATAATTAAGCCATTATGTCTGTTTGGAAGGTCTTCAGGCTGGCCTGTTAGCTTTCCAAACAAAAGTCTTCAGCTACAGACTCCAGGCCAGGACATTACCATTGGGGTGTGTGAGATCAGCACTGGTCACAAACCAAATGGTTTCAATGTTAGACACTTGTCATAGCCACCCGCTTCTACCTTATATTAAATTTCAAGATGAAAGGTATCTGCAGTGCAGCTCCAGCTAGCTAAGGCCTCTTTGTCCACCTCACAGTTTAGGAAGGGAACCAACAGATGAGTTGTGTTTATTGGGGGTGGGATAGGGTGGGGGACGGTCATCTGAACATCTGCTTTTCTGTAGGTGTCTACAGAAGCACAGGGGTCTGATAGGAGCCTGTGTAACTGAGTGGAAGCACTCTCTGAGTGCCTGGGACCCTTTTTTCTTTCTCCTCCATCCCACCATGATGGAAGTCTTTTTCATACCAGTATGTGGTGAGCATTGTCAGGAGGTTAGAGTAATGGGAACTCCTGCCCAGAAGGGATGGACAGAGACAAACACAGGATCCCTCCCGAAGTCATCAGGCTCTCTGAAGAGCTTTTTGCAACTGGTCTATTTCAGCCAGCTTTGTGGGAATGGGTACTTTCAGAAATTTCTAACCGTGGAGGGCTCTGAGCTTATACAGAGGCTTGTGTCTCTGTTTTGTTGTAGATGGTTCAAATTCCTTTGTTCTATGGAAATATAATTTTATTCTGTCTGAACCCCAGCCAACGGGACAGTGCCACTGACATTCAGAGAGACCTCAGGCCAATCATCTCTAGACGCACTGCTGCACCTGTGCGTGCATGCACACTGCCAAAAGCATCCCTCACTAATGCCCTGATGTGTTTCTTAATCCATTCGTTTTGATGTTTACAATCAGTTATCCTGTGTTACAAAAGTTACTTCACAAAGGAGAAAGGGGGGGAAGGGACAAAAAATATCAATAACAAAGGGCGGATATATTGTACGGGCACTGAAAGTTATAAATGCAACCGAAAAAATAGAACAGGTTCGAACGAAGGACGCAGAGGGTGGTTGCGACGGCATAGGGAGCATCGCAATGGAAGCTTCAAGTGTAATTTTAATGAAGCGGGGAGAAGAACTCTGAGGGTTTCTATTTCCTGTCATGAAGAATTGATGTTATCAGTCATCGATAACACAGGAAATGTATTCATATATATGTTCTGTCCCTGTGTGTATATATACACACATATCCATCATCCTGGTATTTGTAGGTTAATACTCTAAAGATATTTATGTGTACAATAATATTAATATTATTTATTTTGTAATTAGATGCCGACATAATTTTGTATGCTTTATCTATGTACATATACAATTCATATTTTTAATAAAATTTCTAAAAGGAAGTTATGTGCCCTCAGACATTTGAATATCTCTTCCAAGTCAGATAGCTGCCTGAGAAATTTCTAGATCCCCTCCTAACGTGACCCAGTTATATCACTCAGTAATGCGAGCCATGGAAGTCTGTGGTTTTGACCTGTTACTTTGATCGGGATTCATACTACTGCGTGTGGACTTTAGTTTGAGGTGAGGTGGTCCGGGAGGCAGCGGGGGCTCCCGGGATGCGGCTGATACCTGAAGGAGCGAGGCTGTTGGAGCCGGGCGCTGCCAGCGCATCATGCTACATGCATGCCTCCCAATCACAAACTCAAGTCAGAGCCCTGGTTTCTGTTGTCTCTGAGAGGTTTTAGTGAACAGATAAGCAAATAAGAAACAAGGAATGTCCAGTCATTGTTTGCGGAGTTTCTGGAATTTCGCGTATTGTTAGTTTAGTTGTTTAGGAAAGGCTTTGCTTCGCTGTTTATCAAACAGCACAGGCTCATGAATAACTTCCTGGGGCACTGGCCCACATTCTCTGTCCCCTTGGCGTCTCTTGCCCAGCGAGGCACATTTAAGGCGTCTTCCCAACATCCTGTCTGGGAACGAGCTGCTTTTCTCTGCTTACTAAGCCCCAGTGGTCCTTATTGAAAGGACCTCCTGCCCAGGAAGGGCTGCTGTGGCGCCTGGCTGGAAGCAACCACGGTTTCTAGGAAATCGCACGTACACACACACACACACACACACACACACACACACACACACACGAGCGTGGGCGCGTACACATGCTGGAAGTCCTGTTCAGAAAGGGCAGAATGTTCTTCCGAAGGAACTTTTCTGACCAGCAGGTGTTACAGCAACATCTATAACAGGCCAAGTCAGGGCAGGGCACACATGTGGAAGCCAGCCAGAACCACAAGCGGCAGCCCTGGTGACTAAGACAAGCTGAGGTGACATGGGGATTTTCCATGGGCATAAGAGAACACCATCTGTGTGGTTGTGTGTGTGTATGTATGGAGTATATGTGTAGAGTGTGTGTTTGTATGTGGAGAGTGTGTGTGTGTGGTATATATGTGTATTTATGTGTGGAATGTGTATGTGTACATGGAGTGTGTGTGCAGTGTATGTATATGTATGTGTGTATAGTATGTTTGTGTGTAGTATGTATGTGTAGAGTGTGTGTGTGTTTGGAATGTGTATTTGGAGTGTGTATACGTGTTTGGAGTATGTGTAGTGTATATGTGTGCTTGGAGTATGTGTAGTGTGTGTGTGTTTGGAGTGTATGTTTGTGTATTTGGAGTATGTGTAGTGTATGTGTGTTTGGAGTGTGTGTAGTGTATGTGTGTGTGTGTGTGTGTGTGTGTGTGTTTGGAGTGTGTGTAGTATGCATGTGTTTGGAGTATGTATAGTTTGTGTGTGTGTGTGTGTCTATGATCATAGGAGCATTCAAGTGTAAAACTTATTTAGATATATTCAAAGCCAGAAGCATTTAAGAGAAAACTAACAGCAGAAACTCACCTAAAAAAAAAGTTGCCTCCCCTAAGCATGTTCTGAAGTTCTTGTGATTCTTTTCTTTTCGTGTTTTAAAACAGTGATTCTCTCTTGTGGGTTCTGTGTCCTGGGGTGAGGTGGGGTGAGGTGGGGTGCGTCGAATGACTGTTTCATAGGGGTGGCCTAAGACCAATGGAAAACACAGCCACTCACATCATAATTCATAACAGTAGAACATTACAGGGTTTTTGTGTGTGTGTGTAGATGTTTTTATTTTAATGTATTTTTTAATTATTTGAAATTATTTTTTTATTTGATATATTTTTATTTACATTTCAAATGATTTCCCCTTTTCTAGCCCCCCACTCCCTGAAAGTCCCATAAGCCCTCTTCCCTCCCCCTGTTCTCCCATCCACCCCTTCCCACTTCCCTGTTCTGGCTTTGCCCTATCTATACTGCTACACTGAGTCTTTCCAGAACCAGGCCACTCCTCCATTCTTCTTGTACATCATTTGATATGTGGATTATGGTTTGGGTATTCCAATTTTTTAGGCTAATTTCCACTTCTTAGTGAGTGCATACCATGATTGATCTTTTGAGTCTGGGTTACCTCACTTAGTATGATGTTCTCTAGCTCCATGCATTTGCCTAAGAATTTCATGAATTCATTGTTTCTAATGGCTGAATAGTACTCCATTGTGTATATATACCACATTTGTTGCATCCATTCTTCTGTTGAGGGATACCTGGGTTCTTTCCAGGTTCTGGCTATTATAAATAGGGCTGCTATGAACATAGTGGAACACGTATCCTTACTACCTGCTGGGGAATCCTCTGGGTATATGCTCAGGAGTGGTATAGCAGGATCCTCCGGAAGTGACATGCCCAGTTTTCTGAGGAACCGCCAGACTGATTTCCAGAGTGGTTGTACCAATTTGCAACCCCACCAGCAGTGGAGGAGTGTTCCTCTTTCTCCACTTCACTTCCTCTCCAACACCAGCTGTCTCCTGAATTTTTAATCTTAACCATTTTGACTGGTGTAAGGTGAAATCTCAGGATTGTTTTGATTTGTATTTCCCTAATGACTAATGAAGTTGAGCATTTTTTAAGATGCTTCTCAGCCATCCGAAGTTTTTCAGGTGAAAATTCTTTGTTTAGCTCTGTACCCCATTTTTAATAGGGTCATTTGGCTTTCTGGGGTCTAACTTCTTGAATTCTTTGTTATTGGATATTAGCCCTCTATCTGATGGAGGGTTGGTGAAGATCTTTTCCCAATTTGTTGGTTGCCGATTTGTCCTTTTGATGGTGTCCTTTGCCTTACAGAAACTGTAGTTTTATGAGGTCCCAATTGTCAATTCTTGATCTTAGAGAATACACTATTGGTGTTCTGTTCAGGAACTTTCCCCCTGTACCGATGTCCTCAAGGGTCTTCCCCAGTTTCTTTTCTATTAGTTTCAGAGTGTCTGGCTTTATGTGGAGGTCCTTGATCCATTTGGAGTTGAGCTTAGTACAAGGAGATAAGAATGGATCAATTTGCATTCTTCTGCATGCTGACATCCAGTTGAACCAGCACCATTTGTTGAAAAGGGTATCTTTTTTCCATTGGATGTTTTCAGCCCCTTTGTCGAGGATCAAGTGGCCATAGGTGTGTGGGTTCATTTCTGGATCTTCAATCCTGTTCCATTGATCTGCCTGCCTGTCACTGTACCAATACCATGCAGTTTTTAACACTATTGCTCTGTAGTATTGCTTGAGGTCTGGGATACTGATTCCCCCAGAATTTCTTTGGTCGTTGAGAATAGTTTTAGCTATCCAGGGATTTTTGTTATTCCAGATGAATTTGAGAATTGCTCTTTCTAACTCTATGAAGAACTGAGTTGGGATTTTGATGGGGATTGCATTGAATCTGTATATTGCTTTTGGCAAAATGGCCGTTTTAGCTATATTAATCCTGCCAATCCATGTGCATGGGAGATTTTTCCATTTTCTGAGGTCTTCTTCCATTTCCTTCTTCAGAGTCCTGATGTTCTTGTCATACAGATCTTTCACTTGTTTAGTTAGAGTCACACCAAGGTACTTTATACTGTTTGTGGCTATTGTGAAGGGTGTCATTTCCCTAATTTCTTTCTCATCCTGCTTATCCTTTGAGTATAGGAAGGCTACTGATTTGCTTGAGTTGATTTTATAACCTGCCACTTTGCTGAAGTTGTTTATCATCTGTAGGAGTTCTCTAGTGGAGTTTTTTGGGTCACTTAGGTAGACTATCATATCATCTGCAAATAGTGATAGTTTGACTTCTTCCTTTCCAATTT
Source organism: Apodemus sylvaticus (assembly GCF_947179515.1). Lineage (NCBI taxonomy): Eukaryota > Metazoa > Chordata > Mammalia > Rodentia > Muridae > Apodemus > Apodemus sylvaticus. The sequence continues at coordinate 25,462,639 of NC_067485.1, read as the reverse complement.
GTATCCCTTTGACCTCCTTATGTTGTCTAATTGCCTGAGCTAGTACCTCAAGTACAATATTGAAAAGATAAGGAGAGAGAGGGCAGCCTTGTCTAGTCCCTGATTTCAGTGGGATTGCTTCAAGTTTCTCTCCATTTATTTTGATGTTGGCTACCGGTTTGCTGTATATTGCTTTTACTATGTTTAGGTATGGGCCTTGAATCCTGTTCTTTCCAAGGGTTTTAGCATGAAAGGATGCTGAATTTTATCAAATGCTTTTTTAGCATCCAATGAAATGACTATGTTTTTTTTTTTCTTTGAGTTTGTTTATGTAGTGGATTGCATTGATGGATTTGCTTATATTGAACCATCCCTGCATTCCTGGGATAAAGCCTACTTGATCATGGTAGATGATCGTTTTGATGTGTTCTTGGATTCGTTGGCAAGAATTTTATTGAGTATTTTTGCATCGATGTTCATAAGGGAAATTGGTCTGAAGTTCTCTTTCTTTGATGGATCTTTGTGTGGTTTTGGTATCAGCGTAATTGTGGCTTTGTAGAAGGAGTTGGGTAGTGTTCCTTCCATTTCTGTTTTATGGAATAGTTTGACAAGTATTGGTGTTAGGTCTTCTTTGAAGGTCTGATAGAATTCTGCACTGAAACCACCTGGTCCTGTGCTTTTTTTGGTTGGGAGACTTTCTATGACCCCTTCTATTTCTTTAGGGGTTATGGGACTGTTTAGATGATCTATTTGGTCCTGATTTAATTTTGGTATTTGGTATCTGTCTAGGAAATTGTCCATTTCCTCTAGATTCTCCAGTTTTGGTGAGTATAGGCTTTTGTAGTAGGATCTGATGATTTTTTAAATTTCCTCAGTTTCTGTTGTTATATCCCCCTTTTCATTTCTAATTTTGTTAATTTGGATACTTTCTCTGTGCCCTTTGGTTAGTCTGGCTAAGGGTTTATCTATCTTGTTGATTTTCTCGAAGAACCAGCTCCTGGATTCATTGATTCTTTGTATGATTCTCTTTGTTTCCACTTGATTGATTTCAGCCCTGAGTTTGATGATTTCCTGTCTTCTACTCCTCCTGGGTGAATTAGCTTCTTTTTGTTCCAGAGCTTTCATGTGTGCCATTAAGCTGCTAGTGTATGCTCTCTTCCGTTTCTTTTTGGAGGCACTATGAGTTTTCCTCTTAGCACTGCTTTCATTGTGTCCCAAAGATTTGGGTATGTTGTGCCTTCATTTTCATTAAATTATAAAAAGTCTCTGGTTTCTTTCTTCATTTCTTTTTTGGCCAAGGTGTCATTGAGTAGAGTATTGTTCAGTCTCCAGGTGTATGTGGGCTTTCTGTTGCTTTTGTTGCTATTGAAGACCACTCTTACTCCATAGTGATCTGATAGAAGGCATGGGATTAGTTCGATCTTCTTATATTTGTTCAGGTCTGTCTTGTGACCAATTATATGGTCGATTTTGGAGAAGGTACCATGAGGTGCTGAGAAAAAGGTATATTCTTTTGCTTTAGGATGAAATGTTCTATAAATATCAGTCAAATCCAATTGGTCCAAAACTTCAATTAGTTTTACTGTGTCCCTATTTAGTTTTTGTTTTCCTGATCGGTCCATTGAGGATAGTGGAGTGTTGAGGTCACCCACAATTATTGTGTTAGGTGCAATGTGTGCTTTGAGCTTTAGTAAACTTTCTTTTACAAATGAGGGTGCCCTTGCATTTTGTGCATAGATGTTCAGAATTGAAAGTTCTTCTTGGTGGATTTTTCCTTTGACCAGCAAGAAATGTCCTTCCATGTCTCTTTTGATGACTTTAGGTTGAAAGTCAATTTTATCTGATATTATAATGGCTACTCCAGCTTGTTCCCTGAGACCATTGGCTTGTAAAATTGTCTACCAGCCTTTTACTCTAAGGTAGTTTTTGTCTTTGTCACTGAGGTGTGTTTCCTGTATGCAGCAAAATGTAGGGTCCTGTTTACGTATCCAGTCTGTTAGTCTATGTCTTTTTATTGGGGAATTGAATCCATTGATGTTAAGAGATATTAAGGAATAGTGATTATTACTTCCTGTCATTTTTGATGTTATTTTTATGTTTGAGTGGTTATCTTCTTTTGGGTTTGATGAAAGAAGGTTACTATCTTGCTTTTTCTAGGGTGTAGTTTCCCTCCTTGTATTGGAGTTTTCCTCCTATTATTCTTTGTAGGGCTGGGTTTGTGGAAAGATATTGTGTAAATCTGGTTTTGTCATGGAATATCTTGATTTCTCCATCTATGGTGATTGAGAGTTTCTCTGGGTATAGTAATCTTGGCTGACATTTGTGTTCTCTTAGAGTCTGCATGAGATCTGCCCAGGATCTTCTAGCTTTCATGGTCTCTGGTAAGAAGTCTGGTGTGATTCTGATAGGTTTTCCTTTATATGTTACTTGGCCTTTTTCTCTTACTGCCTTTAATATTCTTTCTTTGTTTAGTACATTTGTTTAGTACATAGTTTTGATTATTATGTGACAGGAGGTGTTTCTGCTCAGGTCTAGTCTGTTTGGAGTTCTGTAGGCTTCTTGTATATTCATAGGCATCTCTCTCTTTAGGTTAGGGAAGTTTTCTTCCATAATTTTGTTGAAGATATTTTCTGGCCCTTTCTGTTATAAACCTTCACTCTCATCTATACCTATAATCCTTAGGTTTGGTCTTCTCATTGTGTCCTGGATTTCCTGGATGATCTGGCATACAAGCTTTTTGCATTTTGAATTTTCTTTGACTGTTGAGTCAATGGTTTCTATGGTATCTTCGGCATCTGAGATTCTTTCTTCCATTTCTTTTATTCTGTTATTGATATTTGCATCTATGGCCCCTGATTTTTTCCAAGGTTTTCTATCTCCAAAGTTGCCTCCCTTTGCGATTTCTTAGTTGTTTCTACTCTGTTTTTAGATCCAGGATGGTTTTGCTCAGTTCCTTCATTTGTTTGTTTGTGTTTTCCTGTAATTCTTTAAGAGATTTTTGTCTTTCCTCTTTCATGACTTATGCCATTTGACTTACTTTCTCCTGCATTTCTTTAATTTTTTTTTGTGTGTGTGTTTCTTCTTTATTGGCTTCTATCTCTTGAGCCTTATTCTCCTGAATTTCTTTAAGTGATTTTTGTGTTTCCATTATATGGGTTTTATGTTCCCCTGTATTTCTTTAAGAGATTCATTTATGTCCTTTTTGTGTTCCTCTAGCAGCATCATGACCAGTGATTTTAAATCCAAATCTTGTTTTTCTGGTGTGTTGGGGTATTCAGGACTTGCTGTTGTTGGAGAGTTTGGTTCAGACGCTGCCATATTGCCTATATTTCTGTTGGTAACCTTCCTATGTTTGCCTTTTGCCATCTTGTTTTCTCTGGCATTAGTTGGTCTTGTCTCTGGCTGGTGTTTGAGCCTCCTGGGAGGCTGTAAGGCTATTTTTGCAACAGTGGATGGCTGGGTTTCCCCTGTCACAGATTGCTCATGTGCTGCCCTCCTCTTGGGTGCCCTTGGAGCCCTAGTGTGCCTTGCCCCAGATTGTTTCTGTGAATCAGGCAGTACCTGTTTGTTCCTTCAGGTAGTGCTGATGGTGTATACTGTGGGGACCTTTTCCGAGTGCTGAATACTCTGCCGGGCAGCTGATCCCCCAACCAGGTTGGTGCACACAAGGCTAGCCTAGCTGCTCAGGCCCTGAGTCTAGGCAAAAGCCAGACAGGCTTAGGCCTGAGCAATGTTTGCCTTGGGCTATGACTGCTAACTGGTTCTGTCAGGTAGCTAAGATGGCGCTGCGCATGCCCCCTATAAGTCCCAGGACAGTCTGCGGGGCTGACAACCTCTTGGCCAGGTTGGCACATAGATGGCCCACTGGACAGCCCAGGGCCTGGGTGCAGTCCAACACCTGTCAGGCTTAGACCCCTGCTATGTTAGCCTAGGGCTATGACTGTTAGCTGGCTTTGCCTGCTAGAACGCTCTGGCATCCCATAGCCAAAATGGCGGCGTGTGCTTCCTGTAAGTGCAGGGACAGACTGCCAGGCTGACAACCTCCTGGCAGGGCTGGCACACCGATGCCCCCCCCCCCCAACAGCCCAGGGCTTGGGTGCAGGCCAATGCCTGTCAGGCTTAGACCCCTGTGAAGTTGGCCTCGGGCTAAGTCTGTGTACCTCAGGCTGTCAGTTCTCTCTGGCGTCGTCCGAGAGCCAAGATGGTGGAGAGCCACTCGTAACTGACTGGCGGGAGGCAGAGTTCTGATGTGGCTTCAGTGCGGTGAAAAGCGCTGTAACTCCGCCGCTTGCAGCCCGGCTGGCCAGCGATGGTCAGTGATAGCAGGCACAGGGCCTGCCAGGACCCTGTCGCCTTGGATCCACACTGGTGGTGGCCCTTCTGCGCCACCACCAACATTATAGTTATGAAGTAATGTAGCTTTATGGTTGGGGTTGCCACAACGTGAGGCACTGTATCAAGGGTTGCAGCATTAAGAAGGTAGAGAACCACTGTTTTACCGGAAGTAAGGGGTAGGCATTTTCCTTTAAGTTTATTTCCCATATTTAAAACGCCCTGTGTCTTAGTTTGGTTTGCTGTGACAAGTCACTATGACCGAAAGCAATATGGCGAGGAAAGAGTTTATTTCAGCTGACAGGTGTGTGTCCACCATCAAGAGACTCCAGGGCAGGAGCTCAAGGTAGGAACCTGGAAGCAGACACTGAGGCAGAGGCTGTGGAGAAGTACTGCCCTCTGGCTTGCTCCCCGTGACTTGCTCAGCATTCTTTCTTGCAGCACCCAGCGCCACCTTTCCAGGGGTGGCAACACACAATAATCTAACCTCTCACCCAATCAATCACTAATCTAAAAAATGGAGGCATTCTCTAAAACATCATTATCACCATCATCATCAAGACACCATCAGGACAACAACAACAACAAAAATTAAGGCAGTAGAATAGTAGTAGAACTTTTTAGTAGTAACACCTTTGTAATTATCACGCTTAAGGCATTCACCCTTTAAGAATTCCAAGGACCAGGAAACTGAATGCCTGGTAGAATCATGATTCCAGCCTCCGGATGCTCAAGGTACCAAGACCTCTCTTTCTCATCAAAGTCAGTGTCACAGGTGTGTGACATTGACACAGTCCTGGACTCCAAAGAGTTCCTAATCCAGTTTTATACACAGCTGTGGCCATCTTGAAGTCCTTAATAGTTTTATCTAACTTGAAAACTTTAGGATAATGCAGGTGAGCTGAGTTTATGACAGGAAATGCATCTACGGGTCCTTGATGCTGGTTCAAATTTAGAATTTGTGATGCTACTTGAGCACAGATTTTACTGAAAGAAAATATGATTGAGGACTGTCTAGGACTAAGTGAGGAAGGAAGGATGTTGGCTTTGTCTCATCTATGCAAGAACTTGTCTTGAATAAATAATGAAGACCTTGAGATTCTAAGAATCATGACTGGAGGCCCTACTATGTCTCTTCTGTCTAATCTTGCTTCCCTGACTTAGGCAAAGTGATGATACAGGTTAACAGTGAGAGAGAGGGGGGAAGGGAGGGAGAGAGGGAGGAAGGGGAGGAGAAACAGAGTACAGAGAGAGAGAGAGACAGACAGACAGACAGACAGAGAACTTTGGTCCTTAATATTTTATTATTCTTTTTTTTTTTAAAGAGATTTGTTTATTGTTAAATTCAAGTACACTGAAGCTGTCTTCAGACACACCAGAAGAGGGTGTCAAATCTCATTACAGATGGTTGTGAGTCACCATGTGGTTGCTGGGATTTGAACTCAGGACCTTCAGAAGAGCAGTCGGCGCTCTTAACCGCTGAGCCATCTCTCCAGCGCCCCCCCCCCTTTTTTTAAGATTTCATTTTGTTATTCTTTATCTACGTGGGTATGCAGAAGCCACAGATGGGAGTTATGAACAATGTAATTTCAGAGACTGCATACATGTTAAATACTTTTATGTTTGCATTTTTTAAACCAACATTTTACAACATAAAGGTCAGCAATAAAACTCATCCCGGACATTTTTAGATTTAATTTTCTTTACTTAGAATAACATTAAGTAACAAAGTAAAAGATTCAGGGGTGAATATGATCGAAATACTTTATATATGTGTGGGAAAATGTCAGGCTGAAGTCCACTGTTATGTACAATTAATACATACTGATTTAAGTCAATAATGAATTGATAAGAAGAAAAAAGTCGACAGGTTGCAAAGGAAAGGAAAATGCTTTGTACCACATCGCCTCCAGCAATTCTTCTTGCTTTTAAACAATCTTCATCTTTCTATGAGTACTATAAAAAATATATGGGGCTGGCTCTGCTGGTAATTAAGTCCAAGTTTCTGTGGAAACACATGGTCACTCTTGGCATGGTTGGGCATAGCTCAGTGACCAACGTTCACTCGCCATGGATTTGGGTTCCATTTAAGTGGTTATATTTGGGGTTTTCCTGAAGCACACCTTGAGTTATAGAATCAAATTTAAGAGGATCCTGGCAAAAACCATCTGGTAGTGTTTTAAGCAAGCTGTGGGAAGCAGGAGTGCCAGCACATAAAGTATTGAGAAGGCAGCTCAGTGTGGGCACCCCAGCTCATTCCTCCTGCGATTTCTGGGAGGCGGCGTTACCTCCTAATCATCCCAGAGGAAGGACAAGGAAGCCTGAACATCTGTCTATGCCCGGTGGGAAGTTATTCCTGGAGTCATTAATCCTCCATCATTTCTGACTTGTTCTGTTCCTGGCTATGATGACCATGGAAAGAAAGCAGAAAATAGCCCCCAGGAAGAGAGTTGCAAGTGTAGACAAGGCTGCACGCATCACACTAGTCAAGCAGTTGAAGACAAAAGATGCTTGCTAGATTAGAGAGACTTATAGCACAGAGAATATGTCAGGCTCAACTGTCAGAGCTCTTGTACATCCAGATTGAATGTTGGTGTCGCATCAGTTTGAGCAAGTGTCAGCTAAGAAGCTTCTAGTACTGTAGAGAAATGCGGGAAATCGAGGAGAATTCTGCAGATACCATAGGATAGCCAAGGGCGATCTTAGTGTTGATCAGGAGGTCTGGAAAAAAAAAAACAGTGGATCTTGTCAAAGACCAGCTCCAGACCTTCGAATCCGCCTTTAATGACTCTGACCTGGTTGTTCATTTCTGATCTTTTCAAAGTATATAGGAACCATTAATCTACTGTCCACTATCCAGCAAAGTCCCACAGTGCACAAATGGCAGTCACATAAGAAGTGGCCATTGGTCAACACATACTCAAACCCAAGGTATATTTATTTAGTCTTCTATGAGATTGAAGCCTTTTTTTTTAAATTTATTTTTATTTTTTTATATTTTTTTTGTCCCTGAGACAGAGTTTCTCTGTGTAGCCCTGGCTGTCCTGGAACTCACTCTGTAGACCAGGCTGGCCTCAAACTCAGAAATTCACCTGCCTCTGCCTCCCAAGTGCTGGGATTAAAGACGTGTGCCAGCACCGCCCAGTGAGATTGAAGTCTTAAACCACGGATGTAAAGTGCTAATCGTAGGTAAATATAAACTTATTTAACATATGATCAATTTTGACCAGTCAACACAGGAAAAGTATGGGTTTTGATAAACCTTATAATCTGCTTTTTGTAAATTATGTAGGTAATAACTTACACCATTATATGTACACTTGTAAAATGTCACATTCATAAAATTATGTTGGCTTAAACAATGGTATTTAGAGGTGAACACTACTCTGAGTCTGTTTATTTTAAAGTTTATGCTAAATATAAAATGTGAGTGTGAATGTGTGTGTTTATGTGTGAGTGTGTGTTCATGTGTGTGTGTGTGTGTGTGTGTGTGTGTGTGTGTTACTCACCTGAACTTCATCTCTTATTTTGAAAGTTCAGGAACATACATACTATTTTGATTCATTTGTTACTCTTGTATTGTACAATATTGCATTGAATTTAGTGAAGCTTGGATTCACCATACATAGGAGGCAATAAGTCAGTCTCTTACTGTTTCCTGGTTGCTGGCAGAAGCAGCAAGACTCCTTGGTCAGAGAGAAAGACCTCTGTTAACTAAGTCAAAAGTCAAAACAAGCCTGTTACCTTCCCCCTGCACCCCCCCCCGCCCCGCCCCAGTGAATGTGACTTCCTCAGTGGCTTTACATTCAAACTAAGGAGCATTGGGTTGAGGTGGGGGAGGCACTAGTGTTTTTATAACAAGTCATAAGCAAACCGGGCATTTGTTCACAAAGAATCAGGGCTACATTTCTCTGAGTGAACTGTGAAGAAGGGCGGAGCCTTGCACTGCTGACATGCTAAGCAGGAAGTCCAGGAATACTAAAGCATGTGTTGTCCAAACAACCTATAGTTTTAAGAAAAGAAAGCATAATATAAAAGGTAAATATAAATGGTATACGTGTGTGTGTGTGTGTGTGTGTGTGTGTGTATGTATGTATGTATGTATGTATGTATGTATGTATGTAATAGGAATGAGTATCATTGAGTTTGGGAAGGCAGACAAAGTAATGTTTTGAAATAGGACCTGAAAACCAGACAGTGTGTGGGCCGACAGTCACAAGGGAACAGAGGCAAGGTCAAGAAAGACTAAACTAAAACAGAGCAAATTAGGCAAATAACACATTTGGGACAACTAATTGGAAAAACATACTTTATATGTCAAAAAACAAAACAAAAACAAAAACTATAAGCCACTACATGGGAGCCCTGGGCTCTCTGCCCTGGCAGGTGAACGGAGAGCTAGATTCACTCATATTTAGTCCCAATCCCTACACATCTGGGCAGAAAGCACCTGCAAAATGAGAATGTGCTGGTCCTGAGAAACAGCAGCCAGTCAGCAGTGCTTACTGGGAAGTACAGGGATGTAGGGGATCACAGTAGGAAAACTCATGGGCACAAAGGAGACCAAAGGTTTCCAAGAGAACGCATGGTCTCCCAGGTCTGTTCCCCCGTCATCCTATATCCATCCCTTTTCTGGACTCCAGGATTTCAGAATTTGTTTAGGACCTATTTGTAGTAGGAATCATGGTATTATAGCCAGAATTGTTCCCAAAATTCCTATGGTGAAGCCTGGACTCCTCATACCCAAGGATGTGACTATATTTGGAAACAGCCAAAGAGAAACCAGAGTTCCTTCCTCTTCGTGTCAGACCTTCAGCCTCCAGAACAGAGGAGGATGAACTTTTTGGATCCCCAAGAGCTGGAGTTACAGGCCTTCATGAGCTCTTTGATGTATCTCAATACTGGGAAGAATTTGGAAGTTCAGCTTGGGAGAGTTCATCATCCTCTTAGTAGACCTTTGGCCTTGGGTCTATTACTCAGTGTCCTGATGTGGACATAAACTCAATTATAAAATGAGCTTCAAATAGCCATTGCTTTAGAGATGCTTATCGAGGCTGAGGGAGACATGCAAGCAAGATCGTTAGCATGTAGTAATTGCTCAATATAGGAGCTCATCTTGTTTTCCACCAACAGTAAAATTCCTCAAGGGCCTATGTCATGTTCTTCTCCATCCTTCAGATAAACAGTAGCATTTGTTAGTTTTTTATCTCAAGGATTCAACTTGTATGGGAAACGAGATCCAGTTAGGAAAAATCAGGTCCACCAAGAGAATCCTTAAAAAATGGAACATGAGTTTGAATGGTTAAATGCCTCTTGTGTCTAGGCACGGTGTTACATACTTGACATACTTGAGGTAGTAGCTATCACATTTTAGCCCTCTACACAGTGAAAAGATCTTTACCTAACTTTAGAGGGTATGAAAACCTGATGCCCAGAGCAGCCAAAGGATTTTCTTGAAGGCTGGAAGCATCAACCTATGGAGCTGAAACCAACCCTAAATGCATTGACTACAAATCTACTTACGCCTTAAGTGTTAAGAGTATTACTGTGCGGCAGGCAACAACCTCTTGCCAATACTATGTTATCCATTAGGAAAACCTGGCCGGGGAAATACTGAATCATGCAAGCACACATCCAATTTTAGACATGAAGTCAGTTCTTGAATCCAATGAGAGTTTCCCCCTAAACTTGTTAGTCTGTCATTATTTACAAAGTTAGCTACTATGGTGAATTTGAATGAGAAATATCACCAACACTGTTGGACATTTGGTTGATGGCTGGTGTTATTGTTTGGGACTTAGGAGGTGTGGTCTCGTTGTAAGTATGTCATGGGGTGGGAGGATGGGTTTGGAAGGTTTAACACCTTGCCCTACTCCCAGTTTGTTCTTTCTGCTTTGTGCTTATACTTCAAGATGTGACCCGTTAGCTTGTGCTCCAGATGCCTTGCATGCTGCCTGATGCCATGCTCCCCTGCCATGATGGATGTGTAACCCCCTGGAAGCATAAGGCAAAAAACTTTTTCTCCTAAAAGTTGCCTTGGTCATGGTGTTTGATCACAATAGAAAAAAAAAAAAAAAGAAGAAGCTAATACAATACTCTTAGTGAGATCCTCACTGAGTGACTCTGGTGGTGGTATTCTATGCACTGTGGATAAATTTGACTTTGAGGGATACTTTAACAGAAATTAGGGATAGTTAGATGGTTAAGAGCACTTGCAGAGGACCAGGCTTCATTTCCCAGCACCCACATACATGGTGGCTTACAAGCATGCACAACAGTTCCAGGGGCTCTAGTGCCCTCTTCTGGCCTCTGGAGACACCAGGCACAGATGAGGCACACATGCCTACATGATAAACACTTATGCACATAAATCAAATTAAAACAAATCCTTTTAAAAATTGGTTTTTATTTTATATGTGTGACTGTTTGTTTACATGTATGTATACCATGTGTGTGACCGGTGCCTGAAGAGTCCAGAAGAGGGCTTCAGATCTCATGGAACCAGAGTTACAGACAGTTTGAGCCTCCAGAGGAACTGGACCAATGTCCTCTGCAGTGTTCTTCCCCGCATACCTCTCTACCCTCTGAGGGATGCTTTCAAATGCTACTTTCCCTGTGTGGATGGGATATGGATTCGCACAGCCTAAACTCCATCAGCTAAGAGAACCAGAAGACCAGGAGTTCGGCTCTGTCTCGGTTCGGCTGTAAACTGGATGAATGACCTTGACTACTTTACTACTTTTGCCCATGGGCTTCTCAATTGTGAATCATAGTGATTGTGCCAAATGATTTCCCAAACCTCTTAGAAATTGATTCTCTGAAACAGAACTTCTGCTTAGCCCAAGAAAGTAGTAAGATACCCAGAGCCATATGGATGTCAAGACCTGACCCTGTGGCCTGTGTCTGACTGTGGACCATGCCTTTTAATGGTTGGCATCATAGGGAAACTATGTCAGAGAAAACATCATAGAGGGCAGGACCTTACTGAAGAGTTGGTTACAGGAATGAGTCTGCTAGAGACTTAAGGGAACCTAGTAGGTACTCACAGGTTCAGCAAGTCCAAACCCCACAAGAACTCCCTGGCCACAGAACAGAGAGTCCCAGAACAAAGCCTGTTTTGATGCTTTGTCTTGGTAGAGGGTGAAACCAAGTCTGTAGTGTGGACTGTGGTGCTTGTATTGTTTGCGTGCCAGTAATCAAACAGGAAGACACAAGCAAGGGATTTGGTTAGTTTTGGCATGTACAATTCAGGGTGGGAAGCGCCCTTGAGTTCTGGCTGATCACCTAGTATTTAGTTGTTTTAAATGTGTGTGCGCTGCTTTTGAATACCAGCAGCTCTTGTGGAGGTATAATCATATTGAAACAAATATCCTGGTATTTGGGACAAACATTCCAGCCCACTGGCATCACAACCATTCCTGTAATGTCAGTGATAACAGCAGTGACCACAACAGGAGCCAGTGGAAGGTCCCCGGGGATCTCCCAGGGGAAGCCTTTCCATTTATGGAAAACGAGTTGGAAGAAGCAGGAATTTGCTGCTGAAATCTAGATAGTCTTTGCTGGAAGGAACACTTCTTGGGCCTCAAAGAGGGGCTACCCCAGGTCTTAGAGGTCCTGGGCTCATGACCAGCCTGGTTTCAGAGTTAACTGAGTGACCTTGGATGACCTTGTGTGTAGCTTTGAGAAGTTTCTGACTTACTGGCCAGAAGTTCACATCACTGTGGAGTTTGGTTCTTAGATCTAATGTGCTATGGTCTGGATCTTGATTGTCTCTATTAGTTTCCACGTATTAAAGGTGGAGTCTACAGCCCATAGTGCTATAGGGAAGTGCTTGAACCTTTAGGGACTAGATACTTGTGGAAGGAAGTTACGTTATTGGGGCCATGTCTTGAAGGGGGTATTAGACCTGGGCCACCTCTCCTTCCTCCTCTAACTCTCCTTCCAGCTACCACAGTTGAATAGCTTCCTCCACTGCAAGCTACCAACTGTCAAGAGCTATATCACCACAGCCTAAAGCAAGATGCCCAAATAATCATGGATTGCCAGCTCTGAATCAAAATAAAATCTTCCAGTTTCCAATTTGACTATGGTCAGGCATTTTGCTTCAGTGAGGGTTTTGAACAATAACTAACACAAGAAACTGTGATTCATGACTTGATGCACAGGGTCTAAGAAGTTCTGGGCCCTCGAGATCCATGTAGACTATGGACCATTCGATGAGTGTTTGTGAGAAACTGACTAAAATAAGAACCTCTATTTGGGCTGGAGAAATGGCTCAGCAGTTAAGAGCATCTCTGCCTGCTCTTCTGAAGATCCTGAGTTCAAATCCCAGCAACCACATGGTGGCTCACAACCATCTGTAATGAGATCTGACGCCCTCTTCTTGTGTGTCTGAAGACAGCTACAGTTTACTTAGATATAATAAATAAATCTTTAAAAAATAAAACTATATTCAACAAGATAAGAAAGTGATTCATTTTCAACAGCCATTCTTAAAAATTAGTTCTCAAAAAACAAAAAGCAGTGTTCCTTGTGGAAGACCATGAAAAGAAGCAATGTTGCCCTTTATAGACAGCAGAAGATCAGATAGAAGACAGAACTCAAATTACCACAATCTGTGGGTGCAATCTTTCTCCCTTATGATCTATGACTAATATTTTTCAAAGGTCAAAAGGGAAGATTAATTTTTTCTTTTCTTTCTTTTTCCTTTCCTTTCCTTTTCTTATTTATTTATTTATATTTCTTTCTTTATTTCTTTGTTTATTTTTGAGACAGGCCTTCTTGTAGCCCAGGTTGGCCTTGAACTCTCTGTATAGCTGAGAATGACTTTGAGCTCCTGATCCTCCTGCCTCCACTTTTCAAGTTCTGGGATTCTAGGTGTATGCTGCCATAGTTGGCTTATATGGTCCTGGGAATAGAACCCAAGGCTTTGTTCACAGTAGGCAATCACTATACTGACTGAGCTATAGCCCTAGCCTCAGATTTCTCTTCTTTAAAAAAATACTTTGAGGGGAGGCAGGAGTGGGTGGATGGGTAGGGAACACCCTCACAGAAGCAGGGGGGGATGGAATGGGGGTTCCTAGGGGGAGGGGAACCAGGAAAGGGGTTTACATTTGAAAGGGGGTTACATTTGAAATGTAAATAAAGAAAATGTCCAATTAAAAATATTTTGAAGGAAAAAAATATAAGCTAAAACAATTCACAAAAGAAGAAAAGGGATCTTTACTACCACTACTTAAAAGCATAAGACTAGACACAGAAACATGTGCTCAGAGCTCCCAGACAGTTTCTGTTCCCACTCACAAAATTACCAGTTAACTGATTGCATTGTATTTTATCCTAAATACCCTTATGCTTGTATATTTGGATTTATATCTGTCCATAAACATTTACGAACTTGTTCTTAGTGATTGTTTCTCTGCATGTTTTCCAAGCTAACATAATGAATGGTATTCGATGCACCCTTCTGAGAGGCCTCCACCACAGCCCTATTTAACAGCTCTGTTTGAAAAGTGCTTAAAGAAAGGGAATTGAGAGCCTCATGCAAGGCAAGATGACTTAAACCAAATGGAAACTCAGAGTGTCATCCAGAAGGCCTGCTCTCTCTACCCTCCTCTCTGTTCTGACAGCTCTGTCACAATAGGTTACATACAGTACTCCCTCTGTGGAGACCCCTGGCCTCTGGAGTTTACAAATATAGTTCAGGCAGGCTGGCAGAGAGCAGAGGATCTCAGTCTGTGTTCCCAGTGAGATCAGGAAGGGGCTGTCAATGCTTCTCCTAGGATAATATCTTACCTAATGTGTCCCAATGTCTTAAAAAATTCTTCATCACTCCAGAGACAGAGAAAGATGAATGTTTGTGAGTTCAAAGCCAGGCTAATCTGCATTGCAAATTCCAGGACAGCCATGGATGCTTAGAGAGACTGTGTCTCAAAACAAAACAAAACAAAACAAAACAAAACAAAACATAAACAAAACCCCACCAAAATCTTCATGCAGCATAAGCTATGTCTCTTATTTCCTCCTGGACAATTTTCCCATAATTAATTTGAAGTCCTCCCTTTCTAATTTTTCTCCTGGATTTGACAACTTTTCTACTTAACTTCTTCATTCTACTTATGTGATTACTCTGAAGTTTTTCTAAAAACAAGACAACGATGATAACAACACACAATTCTCAAAGGCCAGAGTGCCAACAGCTTACAAGTATTTTGTTCATTTAGCTTCCCCTTTCCTGACTTTATGCCTTTTCTGTCCCCTGACCAAAGCCATGTCTTGTCTTAGGAGACTTAGACCCTGCTTGGTGTCTACTACTTCCCTGCTCTGAAAAACATCATCTGAGGAAGTGACATAGTCACAGGCCAGGGAAGATACATGTTTCCTTCTCTTTAGAGAAAAAGGATTTGTCCCTTTTTGGACTCAGGACCCAGGTTTCATTGTTTATCTCTGTACTCATTTCCTATGACTATGAAAAATGATGTAGTGGTTTAAAACCATTTGTTCTGGAAGCCATACATCTGTAACTAATCAGGTGTTAGTAAGGCTGGTACTGATAGACCAGCAGTTCTCAACTTATGGGTCATAAACCCTTCAGGAGTCACATATCAGATATCCTGCATAATAGATATTTACGTTAGGAGTAGCAGAGCTACAGTTATGAAGTAGCTATGAAGTAAATAAGTTTATGGTTAGGGGGTCGCCATGCCATGAAGAAGTGTATTAAAGGGTCTCAGCATCAGGAAGGTTGAGACCCATTGCTTTAGAGGCTGGTGTAGGAGAGGTCCTGCCTTCCTTAGCTCATAGCTGTATCACTCAAGGCCTGCATGCCCTCAGCACATCTCCTTTTCTGGTTCTGACCTTCCTGCCTGTATCTCTTAAGGACTCCAGTATTGGCATTGGGCTCACACCAGGGCAATTTCAATATGCTAGTTTCTTAACTCAGTCAGTTACACAAAGTCCCTTTGGTTTTGTGAGGTAACAGACTCGGGTTTGGAAGATGAAGGTATGGACATCTTAGGGATATACAATACTTAATGTTTGACAGTTGAGCTGCTTGGGTTTCTACCATAGAGTGATGCCCAGGATCTTCAGAGGAGTGAAGGCAGGCATAGAGCTTACAGATGTGCTCTAATATGGTGTTGACATGATGCAATATGGAGGGAGAAAATACATTGGTCATGATGACATCTGTCACTTACTGAAATCCCAAGCTCTAGGATCAGTGATTTCCCTGCGTGTGGTATTTCATTTAATAGGCACAAGCCGACAGAATAGCCACTGGTGTTCTTGTTTTAAAAATACAAGAGACCAAATTATACAAGCATAACAGGTCCTCTGTAGACCTTCTAGTCTACACGGGCACCCAAGGATGACCACTTGTCAGTATAGGCAATGGAGTTTCCTGAGTGTGGCTTTTAATAACTTGACTTCCCTGAAGAAAGTATATACGGCCTTCCAGGAACTCTTCTGCTGTTGTGATCTTGGTCTCACCCTTTGTCTCCAGTGGCATGAGAGTGGCCATCATTGGAGAGAGCGGTGCTTCTCCTGGTTTTTGGAGCACCGCTCGGCACCATCTCTCCCCAGGTAATGGGCCAGTGGTCTGTTGGATCGGTTTGCTTAGATCTGAACAGAGGCCATAGATTGTCTTAATGGTGGCATCCCAGACCCTCTTAGCAAACACATTCATATTTGATTAACATTTATTGAATACTTGTCATGGGTTTGGGGCTGAGCTTGGTTCCGGGTAGAAAACTCAATAGGGGTCTATGAAAATGGAGCTGCTGTCAGCACAGGCTCCTCCAGCGATCAGGATGGGAAGCTATACAAGGTGAGAGGGAGAAGGCAAAGTCCTGGCTTCATGCATATTCCTATTACTTCACTGAGCCCACCCTGGCTTCCAGGAATTTCAACTCCTCCCAGTCTAATCCAATGAAAGTTCGGTGCCTTAGCCACAAACAGACTTAAAAGAACAGAAAAAGAAACCAAAGAACTCAAGGAGGCTTCAACTGATCTTAACACGTTTGCGCAGCTTGTCCCTCACCAGTGCTGTGTGTGACCAGTGCCATGGGAGCCAGCTGTGTGTGTCCCTGTCTTTCCCAATGTTAGTTGCATCAGGATCATAGGTTGCAAGTGGTTATGTGACTATTGATGCCAGAAAAAATTGCAAATGCTACAAAGTATGAATGTTTGACCTCTAAATACTCAATTTATACGTATCCTATTGCCTTTGACGTGTATTTTATGTAGGTGTTAGCATAACTAGTTAAAATGAGTAATTAGAAAAATACTAACATGTGTTAGCATTTAAGACTATGCATTAAAATACCTTAAATCCACAGATAAGGACACTGGAAGAGACACTAACAAGGAAATTGAACATAAACCAATCTGAAGAGTTCTGCACCTATCTCTTTGGTATCTAGTCCTCCCTGAAGATGGATCCTTTGCTGTTTTTCTAATAGCTTAGTTCTTTGGTCTCTAGGACTCTAAGGTTCTGGTGGTCAGGCCAAGCTTGCCTCTATCTGATCCTTACAACAATGAACAAGGAAGCAATGTGACTTTCCACAAATCCTTTCTTCATTCTGCAGTACCTTCCCACTTCAAGCTCGTAAATCCTAGGTCTAGAGATGGATTCAGCCTCTTGCCATTATAGAGCCCTCAGTTACAGAGGTGGTTTTGAGCTGTGCCTGAGTATATGGTGTTGCATGAAAAACTCAGGGCAGGAAAGGGTGTTTCTATTTGTGCCAGTGTTGTTCAGGAAATCACCCTTCCATGACTAACCAAACCAAACAGACTAATTTGTTGTAAAAATTAACATAAGCAGAAAATCTACCACAAAACAGCCCGAAGGATGGATAGGCTTTTTGTAATTAGCTTCAGAAACGAACATACGGATTGCTTCTTCTTCTTCTTCCAGCAATGGCCCCAGCCCCAGTGCTTCCTGCACGGCTCGGCTGGCCTCAGCCCCACACTGAACCTGCTGAAGCATGAGACCGGGGAGGTCGAGCGTCTCAGATGGACTAAATCACAGATGTCACTTTCCTTCTTCCAGCTCACAAGTCATTGAACCGCAGAGGGCAAAGGTTAGAATTATAGTTCTTGGCCGTTCCCTCTATATCCCTAAGCACAATCTTTTTTTCCCATATCCCTCTGGCTTGTACATGGTACCTCCCGCTCCAGCCTGTCTTAAAATAATTCTTTCTAAAATAAACCAGCAGAAAAGATCATTTGATCAGTTTGCATATGGACTCTGGTATGTTCTAGAAGCTGATTTCTCCTGTCCAACTACCTAAGGTGACTCAGATAATGTGTATATATGTTCCTTAGTATCTGCAAGGCATGTGTCCAAGATCCCTGTGGATACCAAGTCTATAGATGCTCAAGTCTTTTATGGAAAATGGCACAGAATTTGTATTGAGCCTGCACACTCTCCCTCTCTAAATGACATTTAAAATCATATCTACTTATATTTCTTATTATTATGAGTATTATGCAAGCCATTGTTATAACTGTTATTTAGGGAATCATTCATATAGATGACATGTGTGTGCATGTGCAATTATAATTATAAATTCTTTTTGTAGGTTCTGGAGATGAAGTGCTGTACCTTGTATATCTAGGTAAGGGCTTTACCACCAAGCTACAATATGGAGCCTAGAGGTACAATGTGTTTTGGGGGAAGTGTTTGATCTCTGGTTAATTGGGTTTGAGGATGTGGAATTTGAAGGGCTGGCTGCCTAGACATTTAATACTAGAAACTGCAACTTGGTTCTGACTTTTGTAGAACCAACAGCAATGGCCACAGGTGAGTATGGGAGATATTCCTAAAGTGATTTTTATGAATTTCACTCTTGCTCCTTCTATAAACTTCCCATCCATGACTTTCAGGCAGAAAACTACAAAGATAAGCCTCCTTTGTTCTGGACCCAGAGACCCAGGAAAGGCTTCCTGACACTCAACAAAGGACGGTCTGTGGACAGATTATACCAAACAATGGGGTGCAAAGTTTAGAGGCCTGGAGAAGCTCTGCCCCTTAAAGCCATGACCAGGGTGGATTACTGAAGACCCAAAGATGATCACGTGGGAAGGAACCTGGAAAGGGGGTGAACTGATATAGAGGCTCAAGCATAAGGGAGAAATAAGTGTGACCCCAAGGCTTTGGGTCTGAACTATGGAAGAAGGAAACTGAAGTCAGCCACAAAATGGTGACTTCTGTATCTCTGAAGCCTGCTATGGTGGGTGCACTGCTGTCTGGGACTCAGGCAGAAAACCATGGATCCAATCTAAATTGACCTTTAGAACCCTGGCATGCAGGGCTTTGGGACTTAGATTCCAACTAAGCAACCCCACAAGCACCTTCAGAGTAAACACAAATAATGTTGGTATGGAAACTGATCAGGTGACTTCAACTCACCTGGATATTTTTTTTTTTTTCACTACAGGCTTTATCTAGAGACAGATGTGAGCAAGCCTCTATCTTCGGATCAATGGATTGACAATGCAGCTCTTTCTTTTTGCAAAAACTGGTACAATGGTCTTGGCTTCATTATGTGTTAAGCAATACGTACTGTGATGTCTGATATTGGTTCTCAACTTGGCTGGATTGAGAAGACTTGGGAAACTGGTGAAGAACGCATTTCTCGGTTTGTTCATTATGGTGCATCTAGAGACAAATGGTAGGATAGTTGGCAAACTGAGTGAGGAAGAGTATCCTAAATGTGGGTACCATGCAGTTCATGGTACTATAGGCTGGGGGCCAACATGGAACAAAAGCTAGAAGGAAACCCATATGCTAGCCTTGCCCAGGTCTTTTTGAATGGGTACATTACATTTTGCTCTATCAAGGACTTGATCACACTCCAACTTCTTCAGCCTTTGCAGGCAGACTCACACCAGGCACTCTCCAGGGGACTTCCAGGCTTCCAGCCTTGGAATAGGGCAGTATTGATAACTGACTCCTCATATTCTGGGCCTTCTAGTCTTGGGTCCTAAATAGTTACTGATTCTCTTGCCTCTCGGGGTAGCCATCACGAGGCCCTCCATCCTCTGATCTTGTAAGCCAATCTGATAAATCCCTTCTTATAATTACATATAATCTATTAGCCCTGCTCCTCTGGAGAATCCTGACTGATACAAGTATCATGGATTTCTGTAAGAAGAGAGAAACTAAATAGGATCAATGCCAGAGTGAGGAAGACTAAAAGAAAAAACTCTTGGGGATGGGGGGGGGGGAGCTAGAACTACCAACCATGATCTTGGTGGAAGCAGCCGATGAAAGACAGTCACAATCATTTTCCTAAAAAAAACAAAAAACAAAAACAAAAAAAAAAAACAAAAAAAACCCCAAAAAACAAAACATTAGGCATTGATCTGCTCCATACAGCTGTGCTGGGGGCTGAAACAAACAATTCAAAGTATTTTTTCCCATCGTCCTACCTCTTGGGGACTTGTAATCATCTAGTTTTTGAGTGCTGTGCACTTACAACATCTTAGAAGCCAGCATGACCCATAGCTATCTTGTGGGTCTATCAGAGTAAGGTCATATAAGAAGTTTTAACAGCTCAAAACATCCTGAGCCATTCTCTTACTTCACAAACACTGAGTATACCACAGGCTAGATGTGGAACTAGGCCCTGGGGTGGTGGAATCGAGTTACCTAAGATTGATGGTTAGTTACCCTGAGCTACTGCACCAAAATTTAATGGATTAGGAGGTTTAGATGATAGGAACATATTTACTCAGGTTTTGAAGTTAGAAGTCTGAGATGAAGGTTTGGGTGGGCCTTGTTTCTCCTGAGACATCTCTGATTTGAAGATGGCCAATGTATCCCTGCGCCTTTACATGCCCTCTGTACGTGTTTGTCTGCAAACGTTCTCCTGATTCTATATTGTGTTAAGACTCATCCATGGGACATTCCAGCGTTATCTATCTCCTTAAAGGCCTCATCTCTAAAATATAGTTATGTTCTTAGGTACTAAGTGGGGTAGGTAGGGCTTCAACAAATCAGTTGAGGGGATGTGATTCAGCTCATAGGATTTTGTGCCCACTGTTTGTCTCTTGACATTTATGGACAGAATTAGAAGTATGTGAGTGTGTGTGTGCCTGTGTGTGTGTGTGTGTGTGTGTGTGAGAGAGAGAGAGAGAGAGAGAGAGAGAGAGAGAGAGAGATTTGTTAATACAATGGGTTATGATATCTACCATCTATTTATCTATCCCTATCTATCTATCTATCTATCTATCTATCTATCTATCTATCTATCTATCTATCTATCCCTATCTATGTATCTATCTAGATGTCTAGATGTCTTTCAATTATCTATCTATGCTCTCTGTACGTGTTTGTCTGCAAACGTTCTCCTGATTCTATTGTGTTAAGACTCATCCATGGGACATTCCAGCGTTATCTATCTCCTTAAAGGCCTCATCTCTAAAATATAGTTATGTTCTTAGGTACTAAGTGGGGTGGGTAGGGCTTCAACAAATCAGTTGAGGGGATGTGATTCAGCTCATAGGATTTTGTGCCCACTGTTTGTCTCTTGACATTTATGGACGAATTAGAAGTGTGTGAGTGTGTGTGTGTGTGTGTGTGTGTGTGTGTGAGAGAGAGAGAGAGAGAGAGAGAGAGAGAGAGAGAGAGAGACAGACAGAGACAGAGACAGAGAGAGAGAGAGATTTGCTAATACAATGGCTTATGATATCTACCATCTATTTATCTATCTCTATCTATCTATCTATCTATCTATCTATCTATCTATCCCTAACTATGTATCTATCTAGATGTCTAGATGTCTATCAATTATCTATCTATCTATCTATCTATCTATCTATCTATCTATCTAGATGTCTATCAATCATCTATCTATCTATCTACCTAGATGTCTATCTACCTAGATATCTATCTGTCTATCTCTCTATCTGTCATCAATCTACCAACAGACCAGACAGACAGACAGACAGATAGACATAAAGAATGGGCTGGTACAGAGAACACATATATGAAAGGGACAAGCTGTGGGCTTCTGGTAAGTCGTACAGCTGCCTCCTTGCCTTACTCTAGCACATGGGACACATAGAAAGGGGCCGCTTACTTCTTCTCGGAGACTGAGGGTCCCCATCTCTGACCAGCCCCCAGGTAGCGTCCCTCCCACACCTGTCATAGACATGCTTCGTCCTTACTTGCAAATCTCCAAAGCTGCTGGAAGAGCCAGTTTTCAAAGAAGTTTCCAGTTCTCATTAGCTTGACCACAAAGCCATTCTCTGAGAACTCTTGTGAACTCCATTCTAAGACCCAGCTCTTTCTTTGGTTTCGTGATCCCTGCTGAAATCACTGGACCTAAAACTGGGGTGGGGTGGGGACAACTTAGGAATTTCCCTGAATGAAATGCATCTCTTTTCTGGTCATGGTTTCCAGGCTCAATTCCTTCACATAAAGGTTTCTCAGACTTCATACTTCTTTGCAGCATTCTTCAACCTCTACGTAGCTCTCTAATGCTTTCCCAGAGTTCTTTGCCTGGGCAGGTGACATAGAATCCAAGATCAAATTTGTGGTTCCATGACTCAGATAAATATTGATCCAAAGTCATTTTTTCCAAAGCTCAATTATTCAAGATGATTCCAGCCCTAAATAGGACACAGCTGGGGATGAATACACCTCTGTTTGTGGATGACTGGGCACACGCTGCGGGGGATCATGCATACACTGGGAATGTTTTTCTTTAGAGGGATAAGTCCCAGGGGCTTACTACATCTTTTTTCTTCATTTTCAGATTCCAATATTCAGGCTTGAATTGCTGACAAAAGAGATCTTTTCCAGGAAAGTTGGCAACAGTATTTAACAATGTTTAACAATCAGACAATGGACCGTTGACATTTAAGCCAAATGGTAAAATGTTGAAAGACCCCTTGGTAGAGGTTAATAAGTCACTTGGTCCCTAGCTGTCAAGTCTGGGACACTGTGTAAGCTCAGGTTTGGTGTTAAGGTTCTTTTTTTTTTTCCAAAACTGTTTTACAATTTGCTTACTTAAGAGTTATTTCCTTGTTAAGGGTTCCCTGGTGAGAACATGCTAGGTTTTGTTAAGCTTGGGCTAAAGTTTCTCCTTCTTCTATTTTAAGTTATGACAAAATCATATTTTAATTAAAAATACATTTGAAAGAAAAAGAAAGGCGAAGCTTTATAGGCTAGCTCTCCTGGGAACAGACTGGGATGAAATCTCAGTCGGGGAGAAGTTCGGTTCAGTAAGGAGACACCACCTGGCCTCAAGTGACCCCAAGGGAATGGTACTTCAGGGTTGTCTGAGTTGGACCAAGGGAACTAGGCATGGATGTGTATGCTGTGTTGACCAACTAGTGTGTGCTGCCCCAGAAGGGAGAGAGACATCAGTGAGCCACTCTCTTTAGCAAAACCAATTCTCAGGGGAAACTGACAGCTTTGGGCAGTAAATCCTGACGATAGTTACTGAGAAGTTTGTAGATGTTAATATGAATAGCAAAGTGTAGTTGTCCATTTCTGCCCGTGGAAAACTGCTTTAAGTGCCCTGTAGACACTGCTCACCTGCACAATCTGTCAGTAGCTGAGCAATTGATGTTATATTTATATATAACATATATACATGATCATGTGCACTTTTCAAATTTATTTTATTTTTATTGAAAACAGATTTTTTTTCCATCCATGATATATCCTGACTATAGCTTTCTCTCCCTTTACTAGTTCCCTCTGGTTCCTCTCCCCTCCTCATTCATCCAGATACGCCCCCTTTCTGTCTTTCAGAAAACAAACAGGCTTCTAAAAGATAAAAATAAAACAATATAATATGATGAACTACAACAAACCAAAACAAAATATGTCAGAATAGAACAAACAGAAGGAAAAGAGCCCAAGAAAAGGCACAACCAACAGATACAGAGATTCATTCCTTCCCACACTCAGGAGTCCCATAAAAACACAAAACTGGAAGCCATAAGAACCTATAAGGTGAGAGAGGGGGAGGAGAAAGGAGGGGAGAGAGAGAGGGAGAGAGGGAGAAAGAGATAAAAATTTTTTTTAAAAAGATAAAATTTTTAAAAAGGAAAAATCCCTGACATGCCATTATGAGACCAAGAACCTCCAAAGATGCTGTTGAGTCCATTTTCTGTTGACCATCCTGTTGGTATCCTGTCTAAGCTCCACCCCACACCTGCTTGGCAATAGCCAGGTATGCCCTGCCCCATAGATCTGGCCCACTCTAAGAGGGGCTACTTGCCCCTCCTCTCCCTCTTTGCTCTCTCTCTGCTCTCCCACATACTCTCACCTCTCTGTCCCTTGGGCTCTCCTCTCCCCTCTCTCCATGTGGTCATGGCCAGCCTCCTCTCTCTCTCTCTCTCTCTCTCTCTCTCTCTCTCTCTCTCTCTTTTTCCTCTCTCTCTCTCTCTCTCTCTCTCTCTCTCTCTCTCTCTCTCTCTCTGCCTTTCTCTACCACTAACTCCCATGCTCTATCCTGAATAAACTCTATTCTATACCATGCCTGTGTGTGTGGTCCCTCAGGGGGAAGAAGTGCCTGGACAAGGGCCTGCCTGGGCACCCCCTTCCCCCACACTGCCGTGCCACACTCCCTTAACCCCCAATAGAAGCCCTTTCACATCCACCACTGGGCAGGTGGCCTACCCTTAAGAGTAGTTTGTTTCCCAATTGAGATTCCTGTGGAGGGAACTAAAATTTCATTCGCAAGTGCTTATCTGTGGGAGAAAGTGTCTGCGCTAGGGATAAGGCCTGGGTCCACTTCTCTCAGCTCTAGGAACCATCTGCTGCCCACCCATGCAAGCCCCACGCGTGCTGCCTCCGTCTCCAGGGGTTCATGTGGGCATCACCTATGATGCACAACAAAGCATCTCTGTTGTCTTCAGAAGGCCCTGTTTCCATGTTATCCTCCATCCTCTTTGGTTCCTATGCTCTTTCCAACTCCTCTTCCACGGGGGTCCCTGAGTCCAGAGGGGAGGGATTTGATGGAGATCTCCCGTTTAGGGCTGAATGTTCCAAGGTCTCACTCTCCGCATGATGCCTGGCTGTGGGTCTCTATATTTGTTCTCATCTGCTGCCAGAGGACACTTCCCTGAAGATGTGGCTGAAGAAGGCACTGATCTATGAGAACAGCAGAATGCCATTAGGAGTCGTTTTATCTCTATCTTCCTTCCATGAAACAGCAGCGTTTGGTTTTTCCCTAGGTCCCTGGGACATCTAGTATCAGGCTCTTGGTCACCCAAGCAGCATGGAGTGTGGGTTCCAGCTCACGGAGTGGAGCTTATTTAAATCAGATATTGGCTGGTTACTCACACACGCTGTGTGCCACCATTGCACTTGTATAGGATAATAGACGCCATTGTAGATCAAAGGGGTTTTAGCTGGGTTGGTGTACAGAGAGCTGTAGGGTATTAAGAGAACTAGCCCAGAGTAAAGGTTCTATGTAGGTACCAGCTCAGCCTCTCTGTGTTTAATGGGTTGTGTAGGTGTTGTCTTCAGCAATGGAGCCTTGCCACCAGTTTGTGGAGAGCAACCTACAGTCTTGGCAACAGCCTGCATTGTTTAGGAGTTCCCATGGGACCCTTTTGGCCAATGAGTCAATTAGATGTAACCTATTAGGATTCTGTCTAAGCTCCACCCCACAGTTACCTGGCAACAGCCAGGTAGGCCTGGCCCACTATAAAAGGGGCTGCTTGCCCCTCCTCCCTCTCTTACTCCTGTTTCCTGCTTTCTCCTCTCTCACCCTCTTGGGTTCTTCTCTCCCTTTTCCCTTCCCCCCTCTCTCCACGTGGTCATGGCTGGCCTCTACTTCTCTACTCTCTCCTTCTCTCTGCCTTTCTTTTCCTCTTCTACCCTCTTAACCCCCCCCCCCCCATGCCCTGAATAAACTCTATTCTATACTACAGAATAGAATAGAGTTATGTGACTGGTCCCTCAGGGGGAAGGGATGCCTCGGTATGGACCCATTGAGGCACCCCCTTCCCCCACACCTCACCACACCCCCATAGAACATATTCTTATACCCTTTATCTGCTGATAATCACAACACAACCCTCTGGAAGTGTCATTTGGTGACAAGAGATGTAACAGTCTCCCTTATTACTTGGAGATTTCATTTAGATTGCCTACATATATGAATATACTTTTAAAAGTTTCTACAGTATTAGGTTTCCATGCTATCCCTCACATGACCGAATTTTAGCACTCTCTCCCCGTACTCCCATTCCCCACTTACCCTTTGCCTTCCAGATGCCCCCCCCCCAATCCTACCCATCCATAACTATCCTATTTAGCATCCCTAGGGAGAGCTATGTGTTCCTCCTAGTTCCTTGCTCTGTACCTAACCGCTGTGCTTCTGTGACTTGTAGCTTCCTTATTGATGACCTAACAGCTAATATCTACATAAAAGTGAATACTTTTATAAAATAAAAAGTAAGGGTTTTTGTT
This sequence comes from Apodemus sylvaticus, assembly GCF_947179515.1. Lineage (NCBI taxonomy): Eukaryota > Metazoa > Chordata > Mammalia > Rodentia > Muridae > Apodemus > Apodemus sylvaticus. The sequence goes on along the minus strand of NC_067485.1, from coordinate 25,436,886 downwards.
GTTGTTTTGTTTAAATCTGGGGCTAGGGAGATGGTTCCGTGATTAAGAGCAGAGAGAAGCTCCTTGGTCTAAGAGAAGTCTTAGCTGCTCTTGCAGGGGCCTTAGGTTTATTTTTCAGCTTGCCTGGCAGCTGGTAACTTCTATAGCTCTAGTTCCAGGGCTAGGCATGTGGGCTCAGGACTACACCCCCATAGCTTTCTTCCCTATTAGATACAGCCTTCAGTGCTGCCGGAGAGCAGGCTCTCTGGGCTGTAGAGTCAAGGCAGGTCAACACAGAGATCTTGAATCCAGCTTGATTTTTGTTTGTTGTTGTTGAACCCCAAAGAAGGAGATGAGGAGAGTACCTGATACCCACAGGACATGCCTCTCCAGAAAGGCTGGCCCAGACACAGCACTGCACTCTGGGATGGGTGGCCTCTCTCCCATCCAGGAACTAGCTTTGCCAGGGAACCAGTTAGTCGCAATGTATTTAGAATCTATTGTTTGCTAATGAGATACCAACCACTAACAATCAGATGGCTAGCATCATTTTCTCCGACTCTTAAACCTTCCTAAGTCATTGGAGTGCCCAAGGTACGCTAAACCATATTGGAAAGCTGGTAAAAAATGGAAAGCAAGACTTTTTCCACACAAAGCTAAATTTCATATAGAGAAAATATACATCTGGCCTGCTCACTTCCCATACAGACCATGCCTGTAATTACCTTCCAGTCAATTATTGGCCGAGCTTGGCCTTGGCAGGTGTCAGGTTAACCTGTTTCCACATTCACTGCAATCCATGATTGTCTACCTATACATAGCAATATTATCTCTCCATACTCAGAACAGGGAAAATCCCATTGTCAATAACCTGTGACAACTTACCTCAATCCTACTGCTGTCTCCATCAGACTATGGGGCCTGCTTGTCTATTTTGGGTGCCACCAACATATCCTATTTTTATTTTTGTAAAATTGGAATTACCCCTCCTCTGCAGGACTTTTGCAAGGATTTGAAGAAGCCATTGGCTTTAAGTAGAGGGCTTAACCTGGGGCAAATGCTTGATGTGGCACAGTTGATAATGGGATTAAGGGTTCTGGGTTACCTGGAAGGGAAGCTAGGGATGTGTGGGAAGGCGGCAAAAAGAGACGGAGACCAAGATGACACCTGCTATTCAAGGTCTCAAAGTTTAATGGAAGACTCCCAATATATATAGGCAGGGGGAAAAGGCTGGAAGCTTCTCAGCAGAATCAGTTCAGTTGCTCCACAGGTGGCTAGTGTTTCTCAGGAAACTGTAGGTCCTTGAAGAATAGGCTTCACCTTTGTCTGAGCACTTCACCCTAGGTGGAGGGGATTATGGCTGACACAGGAGTTCCCACTCAAAGGCTGGAAGAGGAACTTCACATTAGACAATATCAAGTTCCTGCCAGGTGGAATAAGGCTCTCTACAGTTTCATATCATTTCAATAAAAACTTCAACATGCCCAGGGAAGGCATAAATAGTAGAGGGCCACCTGGGAGAATTTCTGAATTGAGGGAGATTTTCCTGACAGAGCCACAGACTTGGCTTGCCCATTTCAGACATGGTTGCTGACTGTAGAAAGACAGGCATTCGCTCATTTGTTATTACATTCATGTGTCTATGTATTTATGTGTTTATGTGTACATGTGGAGGTCAGAAGACAACTGGTAGGAGCTGGTTTTCTTCTCTACCTTGATGTTCCAAGGATTAATTGCAGATTGACAGGTTTGGCAGCAAGCACCCTTACCCTGAGGCATCTTGTTGCCCATTGTTTTATCTTAGGGTGTTACCATTTGACCTAGGGAGGGGGCATGTCTCTCTTTGTCCATTTTCCTGGAAACTCAGCTGCAGAACGGGTTGAACAAGGTTCAAGCTTTTCTCCCTTCCCAGCATCTCTTGGCACTTCCTGGAGTTGGGGTGACCTCCGAATCCCCTTTTGTTTTAGAGAAAAGGTAAGATCCACCCTCAAGCCTGGAGAGTTGGAATTCCAGTCTCCTGGCCAATGGAGGTATCAAGATGTGCGGAGCCTTGACCAAAGTAAAAGAATCCAAGGGCAGCTCAGACAAGTACAAACAGAGTCATGTTGCAGACAGGTGCTGACCTGCCCTTGGGCAGCGCCATCAGTGATGACCGGGTCTCTCACTGGCTGATGCCCCACACACAGCTCTGACCCCAAGCAAGCAGTTCTGTAGCCAGGAGAGAACCTGTCTGGACTTGGAGGTGTTGAAGCTGGTCTGGATGAAGACTTTGCTTTTGAACCTGCCTCGCCTTTGGCTATGTTGATGATTCTGGTGTATCCCATGCCTTTAGGTCAACGGTAGCCTGTCCCTCTCCCCAACTCATGCCCCTCCAAATTCAATCAGTTGTAGATTAGAAGTGTTTGGAAAACAACCACCTCTGAACTAAACATATACAGAATGTATTTTTTTTAATCATTACTTGCTAAATAATACTTTTTGACAATAGTTTGCACACCATGTAGTATGTTACAATGAGTCGTCTAGAGACAACATACATGAGAGGCTATGGATCTGTTATATGCAAAGACAATGGCATTTTATACAAGGTAATTCAGCTTCCTCACATTTGGGAATGGACAGGTGGATGGGGGGGCTTACAACTAAAGCCATGCAGAGACCGAGGCTCACATGTATATGTTTATGAGCAATGAAACTGAGGACAGTTTAGTCAAAGCCTAAACTTGTGTCTTCATGAGAAACAAGGATGTAAAGAGGAGATGACACATTATTCTTCTAGCCACAGCGTTGCCAGCTGACCCCCCAAAGCATCCTTGCCTGGTCTGAGCAGGTGCATGGGGCACGTGGATTAATCACTAGAACATCTCGTTGCTTCTCTTTTCTCTGTTCCTCCATCATTATTTTTTTCTACTAGCTTCTATTCATTGCCCACTGTGTGCCAGGCACTGAAGTAGGTATACCTGGTGCTGAGCCTTGTTGTTAGGGTTCTGTTTAAGCTCCACCCCACAGTCACCTGACAACAGCCAGGTATGCCCCTCCCTACAGTTACCTGGCAACAGCCAGGTAGGCCTGGCCTACTATAAAGGGGGCTGATCACCTCCTCCTCTGTCTCTTATCTCTCTAACCTCTCTCACTCTCAGCCTCTCTCTTGCCCCCTCTTGGACTCTCCTCCCCTCCCCCTCTCTCCACGTGGTCATGGCTGGCCTCTGCTTCTCTACTCTCTCCTTCTCACTGCCTTTCTCCGCCTCTACTAACCCCCTTAACTCCCATCCTATGCCTTGAATAAACTCTATCCTGTACTATGCCAGTGTGTGTCTGGTCCCTCAGGGGGGAGAGATGCCTTGGCATGGGCCGGCTGAGGCACCCCCTTTCCTCACACCACTGCAGACCATATTCTCTAACGTCTTTCTCTTTTTATGATCACACTTGTGACCTTCAGAGAGCGTGAGCTCATTTACTGGATTCAATTTGTTCCTTCTGTCCTTAGCACCGCATACATCCTAAAGATGCCTCCGGAACCTTAATTCTTGCTTCTTTTACATCTCCACTTTGAAGATGCCATGAAATAGGGGACTGGTTTCCTATGTGGCTGTTAAAATAGCCACAAAGAAATGTCTCCGAAGCTGGGTATGTTTTTACCATGCCAATATCCTTGTGGCTGGGAAGCTGAGGCAGGAGAATTGAGCATCTGGGAGCAAACATGGGCTCTAAAGTGAGACACTGCCTGAAAAACCAATTAAGCAAACTTCTCCAAAAGCAATCTGAGCCTGTAGACTTCTGAGTGGACTTTCTTTATTTCTTTGCAGCAAGCCCTTTGCTGGAGACAGGCATCCCCATGTCTTTGTGAATAAGCAAACTGAAAGCACACTTAGTCCAGGTCAAATCCCATGCTCCTGTATATCTGATAGGCTCCTTTGCTGAGCTGCTGGACCCTTTGTGAGACCATGTTTCAGTCTGTAATGTGGCAGATGCCGTACCATTTTTGCCATCTATCTTTCCATGGTGGTAATATTTTAATGTCAGGATTCTACTTAATTAATTGACCTGTCTTCAGTGTGTTCTGTTTTTCTTGAACTGTAAGGGATCAAGACACAAACAACTCCCTAGTCTTATTCATATGCTGAGTACTGAACGCAGTGTCTACAAGTGAAGGACCAATGTTTGTTGAGTTACTACGTGAAGCATACTCAGAGGCAAGACTACGCATATAATTTTTCATAGATTCAAAAATGACATACAACAGTTGAGGTGTCTCAGCAGGTTCTTGTTGATAAGCATGACAACCTGAGATAGATTCCCCAGGACCCAAATGGTGAAAGATGAGAATCGACTTCTGAAAATTGTTCTCTGACCTCCACCCATCTCCACTCCAATAAAAGTAAATGAAATAATTTTTTAAAAGATGGCATGCTCATTTTTATTACTCATGTTGAATTAGCCATTGAAATAAATGTACTGTGTCAATTTTTCAGAAAGATAGATAAACACTGAGACAGAAAAACTATTCAATGCCCCTCTCTACTCTTTTCCTGTGACACATTCCTGCACTGTTTTAGAGATACTTAGCCATGTTCCACTGACAGAGGTGGTTGAAGCTTGGTAGATGCCCAATTGTACTATGGACAGAGCAGAGGTATGCTGGGAACTCCTGCTGGATAAAGAAAGCAGATCCAAGATCTCATTTGGCCTGGAAGGAGCTTGTTGGCAGTGCTGAGGCTGGTGGCTTTGGGTCTGTAGTCCTCCACTCCTTCAGCAACTGCCTGCCTCTTTCCCACTGACTTCATGCTGATGGTCCCCAGTGGAGCAATTAGAACCAGTGTTCTGTTAAAAAGCAACACGAAAGGAACCTGCAAACATGCCAGGGCTATTCGGAGATCACCAGAAAGATGCAGACCTCATATTAGCAGGAAACCCAGGCAGAAATTATATTTCTTGTCATTAAAGTGACCCGGTTTCTTTCTGGTGGCTGGGATGGCTTAGGAAAATTTGAGCCTTTTGTATAAAAAGCAAAAAATTGAGCCTTTTGTATACATATACATCAAACATACACATATATTTGAATGTGAGAATGTATAAGTGCCAAGGTTTGTGTATGCTTGACCCAAGGAGTGGTACTGTTAGAAGGTGTGGCCCTGTTGGAATAGATGTGTCACCGTGGGTATTGGCTTAAAGACCCTCATCGTAGCTGCCTGGAAGCCAGTATTCTGCTAGCAGCCTTCAGATGAAGATGTAGAACTCTCAGAACCTCCTGCATCTGCCTACCTGATGCTGCCATGTTCCCACCTTGATGATAATAGACTGAACCTCTGAACCTGTAACCCAGCCCCAATTAAATGTTGTCCTTATAAGAGTTGCCTTGGGCCAGGCGGTGGTGGTGAACGCCTGTAATCCCAGCACTCTGGGTGGCAGAGGCAGGCGGATTTCTGAGTTCAAGGCCAGCCTGGTCTACAGAGTGAGTTCCAGGACAGCCAGGGCTATACAGAGACACCCTGTCTCGAAAAAACCAAATCCAAAAATCAAAAAAAAAAAAAAAAAAAAAAAAAAAAGAGTTGCCTTGGTCATGGTATCTGCTCACAGCAGTAAAACCCTAACTATAACAACAAATATTTGTATGTTGGCTTTTTCTTTTCTTTTCTCTTCTTTTCTTTTCTTTTGTTAAAATGATTTCTCAATCAGGGTTTTCTGTTTAGTACTGGATGTCCTGGAACTTTCTCTGTATACCTCTGTAGGCCTTGAACTAGAGATCCACCTCTCTGCTTCCTGCATCTGGGATTAAAGGCATGTGCTACCTACCACCACTAGATTTGTATGCTGGTTTTTAACTAAATGAGTTGAATGTGCCTTTTATCTGGTAGCCAGCTTTGACTGTGGACTCTAGACTGCCATATTCTTGCATAGCTCCAGAAACTGAATTAACCAAGGTGGCGAAGAAATGAAGAAAAGACAAACACATAGACACACACAAAGAAGCCAAGGTTTTGTGGTCTGGGCTCTCTGATAGAGAAACCTCTGCATCCCGGAAGCTCCGCATGCTTATTATACACAGTTGACCAAGGAGGTGGGGTCACTGCAAACAGATGAACAAGGAGGTGTGGTCACTGCAAACAGATGTACAAGGAGGCAGGGTTTATGGTAAACAGCCAGAGAGGCAGGTTTAGCAGATCTTGGTAGGATCAGTCTCTGTAGGAGAGTGGTCCTCAGGCTGTGATCATGTGGGCACTAAGGAGAAGACTACAGTGAATATTTTCTGAACACACTGTTAACATCTCTACACCTGGACTAGAAGAATGCTTTGCCTTGGGACTGAGGCACTGGGGTCCTAGACGTGGCCATCCGTGCCAACAGCACACATTCATTCAGGACATTGTCCATTCAGGCTTCCTCTGTTCCCCACAGTGGATCCCCACTCTCAATCCCACTGCCATTCCTAACTTTGAAAGTCTCATACCCTCAAGAGCCCAGAAGGCCACAGCAGCCACTGTGGTATTTAATGCTGTTACATATCAACTCCCTCATCAAGTAGTAAAGCTTGCAATAATTTTTCTCTGAGTCCTGCAAGGATCTCCTCCCCCTGCCCATCCTCTTGTCCACCTCTGCAAACCAGTGAGTTTTGTTGCACCCTTGGCTGACCCCCTACCCCCTGGAATTCCTCCCTGGAACTTCAGGGAAAGGGAGAGTAGCCAAGAAACTTGGAGGTCTGCTCCCCCACAAAGAATGAAAAATAGAGTGTTGTTTGGAAAGAGACAAAGAGAGGAGGAAGAAGAAAGCAATTAAAGCTAATTATGGAAAGAAGTTAGAAAGATACAGTAAGAGGAGAAAAATGTAGCCCCCATTCCTTGGAGGGTGAAGTTCATCCTAGCTTGAAGTCCAGGTCCCCTAGAGAGGTTGGGAAGTGACCAGGGAAGTTGGGGCAGCGAGCAGAAGGCTAATTATCAACTGTTTGGGGGATGGAGGACCAGGGTAGGAAAATATTTATAAAGCCAGCTAAGCAAAGTCCATTATGGTACCTCCTTCCTCCTACACCACGGCTACTTGTAGGATTCTCGTTACTATGTGTAGTGAGTGAGGTAGCTGGGTTTTATTCCAGTCGTAACTGAATTAAAATTACATTCAACGTGACCTACTGGAGCATATCAATGTGATTAGTTCACTGAGGCCTTCTTTTCAAAGAAGACTTCTCTCTCTCTCTCTCTCTCTCTCTCTCTCTCTGTGTGTGTGTGTGTGTGTGTGTGTGTGTATGTGTGTGTGCAATGTGAATGTGCTCAAGATAGCCAGAAGAGAGTGATGGACCCCCTGAAGTGATAGTTACAGGATGTTATTAATGTGGGTGCTGGGAACTGGACTAGATCATCACCTTCTCTTAGCCATTGAACAATCACCTCTCCAGCAATAAGTTCATTAAAGTCTTATTGCTATATGGAATTCAAGAAATAATTTTTGTATGTATATGTGTATGTATTCATATGTGTGTGTGTGGTACAGGTGTTGGTATTCAGGCCAGTGCAGCATACTCGTGTGTGTGTGTGTGTGTGTGTGTGTGTGTGTGTGTGCAAGCCAAACCTCAGTGTCTTCCTCGATCTCCCTAATGAGGCATGGTTCCTCACTATACCTGGAACTTTCAGATTTGGCTACACTAGCTGGCCAGCAAGCTTCTGTCTCTGCCTCCTGCAGACTGGGGTTATAGCCATGTGATGGCATGTTTAGACTTGTATTTGGGTGCTGACAATCCTCACGGTTATGTATCAAGCTCTTTACAGACTGAGCAGACAGGACTCCCCAGCCAAGAAACTATTTTAAGAATGGGTAGATTTTAGCAATTATGTAGTTGTTGATTTTTTTTTAATTGCATGAAACAAGTTATGTGTGGCCACAGGAACACAGAAGTAGTGGCTGTGTTAGCCCAGCACACATTTCCCCTAGAGCAAGCGCTGTGAAATGTTGTCTTCTGGGTGTATTAAGGCTGGTGCACATAGGAACTCACAGTAGCTGTGTTTACTTATACAAGAACTGCACAAAATCAAGGAAGTTAAAAGTCCAGCATGGAAAGGGGAGGAGCCTACAATGGCCCATGTTTTATTGGAGAGCTATTGGTAGTTGCTAGCGGCTGAGGGAGGGATAGTCATTTTTCTTCGGGGATGTGGCCACTTCATTAGTAGGGGTAGGCTACTCATTCTCCAGTGGATGGCTACACAGCTCGGCACATACAGGAAGGACTAATTGGACCCAGTGGGATAGAATAGATGCATGGTACATATATTTTGGAGGGGGCATTTTGGAGGGACATGGGGGAAGCTGGGAGGAAAAGGAGCTGGATATAAATGTAATCGTAACTCATTGCGTATGTACATGAAATTCTCAAAGAATACATTCAATCTAAATCCTTTGGCTTTGTCTCCTCCTTTGACCCTTCCTGAAATGTTTACAGCAGAAGCAACTTCTACTTCCTCTAGGCTGGCCCTTCCCTTTTCCATATGGAGTGTCCTCCAAACCATTATAAACTAGGTCATCGGCCATGGGATTTCCCTAACCAATTTGAACTCATAGCTGGGTATAAAGAATCCTAAATTCCATCCTCATGTTTTTAAGTATGGAATCTTGAGTCTTCTTTTAACCCCAAGAATTGCGCACGAGAAGTGAGTTTCACAAATTTTAAGCCAAATTTGAAGCAAGCTTTAATTAAATGCTAGCCAGACTAATGGACTCTGGCCAGGACCATTTAACGGTTCCCAGAAAACTGTGACAAGTCACATTTAACAGAGGCTTAAAGGGCAAACCAGTCAAGCCACTGTAGGTAATTCCCAGTCAGGTCCATCCAGGGGCCAGCTCCTTACATCCTGATGCATTTCTTGCCGAAGTGTCTCCCCGCTACATGTAATCAAGCACGTCCTGTTTAGTTGGGTCAAACAAACTTGTTTAGGGGAGCAAAACCACGTAACTTGTCATCACACAAGAACCACAGTCCTCAGCATTCCAGGAAGCTGTCCACCCTTGGGCAAGTGGGATTTATAGGCTAACTTTGGCCCTCACACCTCTTCTGGCCATTCCCCACTGGACACAGCCATCTGTCTAGTGGGCATAAATGAAAAACGTAAGAGGGGAGGTGGATTTTTTTGTTTTTTTTTGATTTTTTGTTTTTTTGTATTTTTTGTCACTCTGGGTTGCTTTTCACTAGAAATGGATATGCAGAGGACCAAGGATGAAGAATGGAATTGTGCACACACACACACACACACAAGAGTTTTTGGATTCCTCTGTGGTGATTGCTCTGGAAGATGACAACATGAAGCCGTGCCTCCCAGCAGAGCAGTGTGAGAGGGATACTGGCCTCCAGCTGGAATCACCGGCCACAAGTCTGATAAGGTAAGCATCCCAGGGAGCGAGACAGAGACACAGCATCCAGGCAGAGCCAAGTGGCCTCCAGACAGAGGCCAGGCTTCTGCATCGAGTGCCCTATGGCTGCTCCCTTGGCTTTGATCAGACTTATCAGCTGTAGGAGCAAAGTGAGACTGTAATTTTGTTCACCAATGATCAATCCAGCAGGAGGAATAGTCCCCAGATGTTGACAACCCTGTCCTTCCTCTGATTTCCTGAAGTCTAATGTTAAAGAGGCAGTGGGAGAGAAGGAGCTGGAGAGAAGTTCCAGGGGTCACAGCCGCAGCTGCTTTTCTTTTCTTTTCTTTTCTTTTCTTTTCTTTTCTTTTCTTTTCTTTTCTTTTCTTTTCTTTTCTTTTCTTTTCTTTTCTTTTCTTAAAAAGATTTATTTATTTATTATATGTAAGTACACTATAGCTGTCTTCAGACACTCCAGAAGAGGGTGTCAGATCTTGCTACAGATGGTTGTGAGCCACCATGTGGTTGCCGGGGTTTAAACTCAGGACCTTCAGAAGAGCAGTCAGTGCTCTTAACTGCTGAGCCATCTCCCCAACCTCCTAGCTGCTTTTCTAGAGGACCTGAGCTTAATTTCCAGCACTCACGTGGCTGTTTACAACCATCCAGGTCCAAGGAAATCTCACATCCTCTTCTGGCCTCATCCAGCATGATCCATACATGATCCACAGATATACATGCAAAATACCCACACATAGTGTTTGTACCAGGACCTCCAAAACCTCTGACATCACATAGGCGACAGTGCAACCTATACACCTGTTGCTAAGGCAACAGCCACCATAGTCCTAGAATCCACTTGGCTCACCTTTACCTGCAACCATGTCACCATTTGTGTATATATAGAGAACCACCTCCCTCTGTTTCCCTCTCTTCCCCTCCTCTCTTTCCACCGCCACCTTTGCCCTTTCCCCTTCTCAATAAACCTCACGTGAAACTATTTGGCCTGGTGTGGTTGAAAGAATAGAAAATACAGCCTAACTCTCTAATGACCCCAAGAAGTCAGAAGTTTAAAATGCTATCTTGCTCCAAAGAAGGGCTCCAGCCTTCTAAGAAGCCCCAAACACTTCATATTCCAGAGCCTGCCCTTTGTTAAGAGCTAGGCAAAAAAGCCTTGAATAGGTGATCCTGACCCCGTAAGGTAACTGGAAACGAGCTAGTTATCTGCTTATCTTGCTTCTGTAAACTGCTTATGCCATTACCCCACCCAGGAGTTCATGCAGCTATAGACCCCCCAAGAAAATAGGAAACTAATTGATCCACAGAGCACGGGATCTGATAATTTAAACGGATTGGCCTAAAAACTATGGAGTGGTACAAATCGATTGGCTCGCACTATGCAGGCTCTCGATGCTAAGGAATGATTGGTTTGTGATTTGCGGGCTTTGTTGTAAACTTATAAAAGCTGTCCCAATTCTGCACTCGGGGTCCCATAGTCCTCTATCCCTGTGCAGTGTATGACTGTGGACCCCAAAGCTCTGGGTGTTGCCTTCCGAGGCATGGGGCGCTGGGGCGCCCTCGTTTTTCGGGTCTTACATGGTCTCTCTGCTGCCACTGACCTCCCCTCCCCAATACATACTGTGATGGCTAAAGTTATGTTTTAACTTCCTAGAATGCTGGAGGCTGTTGTTCATGAAAGATAAAGAGCCACCTGTTTTCACTTCTGTAAACAAGCTTGATTGCCTCAACTTCACAATGTGAAGTTGGATCACAATGCGATGTGTTTGATCACAGGTAGGTGGAAGGTATGTAGGCAGGATGTATATCAGGATGTATGCTTGCTCATGATTGGATGAAGGCAGGAAATACCTAACTTTATGGGGTTTGCCTCATAAACCCCTGACTAATGTAATTTAGTGCCATACTCCAGGAATCCCAGGTATGGACCTGGCCAATCACTTGGCTAGTATTTTATAAACCTTCCTTCAAATTTGCCTCAGAAATTGTGGTAGTAGCCTTTATTCCTGCTCTGTGTCACCAACAAAAAACATACAATAAAAAAAAAATAAGTCTTTAAAGAAAGAGGCAGTAGAGCCTTTACATGACACACAAGGCACCACACGAGGCACCGCGCAGATGCCTGCCAAGGGTAACTCTATAAGGATCATGGCTTTTTTTTTCTACATTTCTTGGTTCTAGAGGGCAAAGCTTAATTTGACTGTAAACAAACAGGGACCCAGACTGTTGAGTCAGCTCTCCCTTAATTTGCCTGTATTCCATCTATGAAAATATATTTATATTCATTCCCTTTCAGATCCAGACTGAACTGAACTGAAGTTCCCAAATGGTTGAGGGGAGCTGCTTCTGTGTGAAAAGATTTTGCAAGGCTGATTAGCTGATTCCAACTTCAGGGATTGTGGAGAGTTGGAATGTTGCAGATCTGGATCCAAATTATCTTGGGCCATCTTTAGCCCCTTCAATAGGCATTCGTTACCTACTTCCTTTGGGAATGTGTGAGCAAATTGCTTGGCTTCCAACCAACCCGCACCCCCACCCCAAAAAAGCGTAAGAATGTCTTCACAAACATACAGAAAAGAGTCTTCCTATTGTATGTTCTCTCTGGTGTGTGTCTGTGTGTGTGTGTGTGTGTGTGTGTGTGTGTGTGTGTATGTGTGTGTGTGTGTGTGTGTAGTGTGTGTTGCATGTGTGTTGCGTATATTGTGTATATGTGTTGTGTGTGTTGTGTGTTTGTGTGTGTGTTGTGTGTGTGTGTGTGTGTTTGTGTATATTCAGGTACATGTGCCTGTAGAGGACAGAAGTGACCCTCTGATATTGTCCCTCAGGAGCTGCCCACCTTATTTTTTGAGACAGGGTCTCACTAGGACCCGGAACTAGGCAATTAGGCTGGACTGGCTGACCACTAGCTCCAGGGATCTACCCTTCTCCCCTTCCCAGCACTGGTGTTACAAGCGTGTGCCACCATGCCTGGTATTTTCTGTGGGTGCTTGGGGCTGAGCTCAGGTCTTCATGCTTGTGTGGCAACCACTTTACCCTCTGAGTCACATCCCTAGCTCCCACCAACATATTTGAGAACTATCTTGATTTATGACTTTCCTTTGTTCTGTGACTAAAAAAAGCTGGTGAGACTGTCTCCAAGTCAGAATGTGGCATTTATGGTGATTCAAATCCATGTTCTTGGATCGTGGTCACTCATATTTAGCTCCAGGATAAACTATCATATTCTTTTTTGATGTAAGGGCTGTTCTAGTGTCAACAAGGTAGACCAACCTATCTGCCTACTACTGGATATGGGCTGCTAAAAGGAATCAGATTCCATAGTTTGTTTTGTTTTTTTTTCCCTTACACTGGAGTCCCAGTGGAGGAGAGGGAGTTCCCCCGATTCTCACTCTTCCCAAGGCCCCCTCCCCAGCCAAGATATAGCAGGACTGAGAAAAGATGGTGTGCTCTGTGGAAACCTCCCACTCTGCAGATTTATAATGTTCTAGTTCTAAGCCCTGTCCTTGGGCTAAAGGACTGGTTTCCTTTCGGTGGCCTGTCTGGTTAGGGTTGTGGAAGGTCACCAGGCCTGGAAGAAACCTTAGAAAGCCAACAAGCCCCTCATTTACAAATGAGGAAACCTGAGAATGGAGAGGTCAGCTCCAAGGTCATTGAGTTAATTAGTGGACCCTGGAGGGAGAGAATGCCAGTCTGTTTTCTATGGCTGTCCTGATGGCTTCACTTCTGGGCGCACTTCACAGGGGCCTTTGTGGGAGAGACACCAAGATGCCTCATGGAAGAAGGAATTCTTTGAAATGTGAAGCCAAATATCCTCTCTGCCAAGAAAGTTAAAAAAAAAAAAAATCCGCCGCAATGAGTTAGGACATCTGTCTGTCATTGGGAATTCGGGAGGCAAATATTTTCACAGAACCTAAGTGTTCAAACAAACATGAACAGCAAATATGGTCTCCACTACATCTGAGCCATTAAAACTTGGACAGAAGAGAGGAGGAGGGGTGGAAAGAGAGAGTGGGTAGGAAACCTAGGCTCCAGTTTTCTTCCATAGATTACATGGAAAATGAGGTTCACGCAGATGACAGTATTTTTAAAAGACATGAAGATGTTGTACCATCATCCCAGGACAGCTGAGTTTAAAAACACATACAGTCCTGTTAATGCCCTCTTTGGACTTTAGGCTCATGATTGAGGGATGGGTAGAGCTGGTCACATGCTTAGAGGAGTGGATAACCTGAAACAAGTAACATCTAGCCTCTCCCCTTCAGGGCTCTGGTGGCCTCCACATTGCCAGGGTTCATGACTGGACTGTCTGGCTCCTTAACTACCATTGCGATGGGACTTGATCAGGAAAGTGGGGTGTTGGTTAGAAAGAGGCCATGGATGAGAAAGATGTGGGAAAGGAACAAGGCTAGCGAGAGCCGAGCCACTAATCTGATACAGGAAAGGGTGCAGTGTGGGGCCTGGGTGCTGGTGTACTTCTGGCAGAGTGGAAAAAAGTGGGGATCAAGGCAGGTGAGTTGTGCTCTTGATTTTGTGTAGGGAACATTCTCCTATTCCAACTCCCTCCATGAGCTGGAGAAGTGGGAACAAGGGCTGGGTCTGATGCTCTCAAACTGACTGGAGGCGAAGCCCTTGGAATGAGCATCATGTGCCACTGGGCCTCTGATATTGCAGACATTAAACAAGCTTAAGTTTCTAGTTTCCTGAAAAACCTTTTTAGATATTTTTTACTCCCCTCCTTCAACTACTGTTGTCTGGATACAAGCGGATCATCTATAACCCTTAATCATTTAAATTCTGTCTTTGGGCTGCTGAGGAGTGCCGGGATACCTACATGGCTTGCTTGAGAAGACCGGAAACAGAGCTTCCTGGATTGGTGGGATTGTTCTTGGGAATCTATCATAGAGAAACTTTCCTCAGCGTCCACTGCAGCCCACACAGATGACTCCTTTCAAAATTAGAAATACTGGTGTCGATAAAGGACACATTAAATCACTACTGTTTTCAGGGTGTGGGGGGGTGGGGGGGGTGGGGGAGGTGGGGGGGTGATCCATTCATTAACCGGGGACTATAGGCTATAGGACAGCTCCAAATGAGTCTGGAACTAGAAATAAAAGTCCGAGCTGCTGAAAGCAAGGGCCTAACATTTGAGAACAATGCTCAAGACAAGATGTACTGATTTCCTGTCATGATGAAGGGCAACCTTGGGAGATTGTGTAACTTCTCTGGTTTTGATAAGACACAGAAGGACATGAATGGACTGGGAAGCAGGGAAAGCCCAAATAGGCTGTGGTGAGTTGTATTTCTGTATTAAATGGTACCACTGTGCATTCATCTAAGAGCCCCAGGTCTCTAGTGTGCAATAGATGATGGAAGTCTCCCTATCCCCCGGCATGTTGGGTTGGGGGAAGAGGGAGAGACATAGAAGATGAGGCCCAGCTGCTCTGAGAATTTAACTGATTTCCCTCCTGTCACAATACTTGGGGTGTCCTGATAGTGAAGGGGGATTTATTAGATTGGCTTACACACATTATGGTATAGGAAATCAACAATGGCTGTCTTCATGTTCAGGGAATGAGAAATAGTAGCTGCTCAGTCCGTAAGGCTGGATGTCTCAGTGTTCCCAATGAGGTGCTGAGGGTTTGGGGGACTCCTGGAAAGAAACTGGTCCCCAAGTCAAGTTGAAAGGATGAAGAATCTGGGTCCTGATTGTGGCCATGGCAACAGCAGCCTCAGCGGAAACAACCGGGTAAAAGAGCTCATCAGTACGGTGTGAAGGCAAGCAGGCACAGGGCAGAAGCTGCATCCTTGGACATCCTTATGTCTGGGCCACCTCAGGAAGGTAGCACACACACTTAGGTAGACCTTTCCACTTCGATCACCATCATCAAGATAAGGTCAGGCAATACATGGAGGTCTGAGCTAAGTTCTTGATGAAGAGACCCCAGCTGGGAAGCAATGAAAACTCTGGAAAAAGTCCCTTCTCCCAAAGGGAGAACTTGAGAAAGAAAGTGATGACACTGTCGTTTCTTCATTTAGGATATGCTTCCTCGCCCTGAGTGATCTTCTACCTGGATTATAAGCAGAGCATGAATATAGCATTTAGGAGAATGTTATACACCTGTTTCAGAAATCTGTTGCAGGATCACAGTGTTTGGACTGTCTTTGGTCACTAGCATGGATGACATCTTTGTCATCCATTTTGGGTGGTGCTCCAAACTCCATTTTGGGTGAAGCCAGTAAGGTAAGTTCTTGCCATGCCTCTTGTGGTTGTGCTAAGAATGAAGGGAGGTGTCAGAGAAGCAGTAGCCTCAGTCTAACTTCAGCAACCAGTGGAAGATGCTGGTTTTACAGATGTGTTAACCAGGGTTCTCTAAAGGGACAGAACTGATAGACAATGAGCATATTGATAGAATGAATATATTCACATATTCATATGCATCTATATCAATAGATAGGTGGATTTCTTTTCAAGACAAGGTTTCTCTATAGGGCTCTGGCTGTCCTGGAACTTACTCTGTATACTAGGCTGGCCTTGAACTCAGAGATCCACCTGCCTCTGCTTCCTATGTGCTAGAATTAAAGGTGTGCATCACTGGCCACTGCCTGGCTAAATAGATGGATTTTTTTTTAAGTGGCTTACAGCTTGTTGTCAGGAAGTCCACCCGTGGACTCAAGCTAGGAGACAGGATGTCTCAGAAGTCCAATCTGATGCTGTAGTTTCAGGGACATCTTAGATAGAGCTTCTGGTCTTCAGTATTTATTGGAATCCTGAAGAAGTAGGTATTAATATCAGTGAGGGAATGCCTCAGCAGCAGGGCCTCAGCATGCCTCAACATGCAAACTTGCCAGTGAGAGTGAGGGCAAGCAGTCAAAACCCAAAAGCTTCCTTCTCTCTTGTCCTCACATGTTGGCTGCTACCAGAAGGTGCAGCCCCGATTTAGGATGGGTCTTCTCACCTCTGAATGATCTAATCTAGAAAATCTCAGATGCTCCCAGATCTTTAGATCTTAGTTGATTACAGATGTAGTCTTGCAGACACTGAAGATTAGTCATCACAGCAAGTGTTAAAAACAACTAGTCACCGGTGGTAGAGTCTTATGTTTACGATCATGGCTGTGGTTTGGATGTGTCTCCCCCAAAGCTCATGTATCAGACACCCAATCCTCAGATTCATATGCTGATGGTGTTCAGAGGTGAGGTTTGGGGGAGTAATTAGGATATGATGACATCATGGGGCCAGGATCCCTCAAGATAGCATTAGTGGTCTTATAACAGCAGAGATTGAGCTGGTACAATTGGCTTGGTCATGTGTTGCCCTTTGTCATGTTGCACAGATGCAGTGGCCACACACTAGCACCATATTCTAGACTTTCCACATGTCAAGCCATGATCCAAGTGAATTTTCATTCTTTATAAATTATTTGGCTTCAAGTACTTTGTCGTAGCAGTAACAACAACAAAATAGACTGAGATAGTCACTGTTAACATGGGGTATAGAAAAAGGGGAATCAGTATAGGCAGACGTGAAGCTTTTGAGGAAGACAGTATTTGGATGAAGCTGTAGTTAAATCATAGATACTTGTTTTGATGGGAAAAAAGAATCTTTGGTATAAAGCCATAAGGCTGCAGTGCACTAGGGAAGAGGAAAAAACAATATTCTTCTCACACTCATAAACACGCTGGCTTGTAGACAAGCTATGGTCACCTTCCATACAACCTTGGCTAACTTGCATATTATATGCGCCTGTGAATCTTACATGGAAACTTGGGAGATTCAATACCCCCAACAACCTTACACCCACCACCATCAAGGCTACGAAAGTCAGAATCAAGAAAGCTCACCTCTAGAAAATATAGTAGATTCATTCACAGAGCAAAATTAATGTGCAGCCGGCTAACAGGCACACAACCGTGTTCCCGAGGCACCAAGAAACAAGATCTGGCACGGATTCAGGTGATAAAGGGAGACCAAAGGGGACTTGTACATCTTCTTAGTGTGAGTAGGAAGGGGCTTTGCAGGTCAAGCACAAGCCCCACAGAGCCCCACTTCAAGTGGACAAAAGTTCCACCCACCACCCACCTCTGCACAGAGAAAAGGCTATTATCAGGCTAATTTAAAACACATTGCTTTCATTGAAATCAAACACAATTAACTGATTATTTTAGCCACCCAGCGGAGTCTTTGGTGGGATCTTGAAAACCAAAGAAAAGGCAATGATAACTTCTGGAGGGTTCAAAGAACAGTCAGGCACATTTTATCAGCACAATTGTTTCGAAGGTCAGTGTTTTTTTTTTTTTTTTTTTTTTTTTTAAAGAAATGAAGGGTGGGAAGGTCCTCAGAGAGGATCTGTCCACCCTCATCCCTTGACAGGTAGGAACAGAACAGATGGTCCAAAGGGACCTGCCTTAGTTATTTCAAGTGGGGGTCAGTGTAAGGACAAGACTGTGAGAGTCTTGGTTTGAATCCCAGCACTGTTTCAATTAAATCTCCCAGCAAATTCAATTAGCCTCAGAGTGTATCTAAATTGGGTCTTATTCAATAAGAGGTCAGTTTTGGAGTTTGTATGACGTAAAATTTGCTCATTTAAAGTACACAGAATAGTGGCTTTTAGTACAGAACTGTGTATTATTCTAGCATGAAAGCCTGCAGCCCTTAGCTGTCAGACTCCTCCTCCTCTCTCTCTTGGCCATCTATGCCCTTCTTTGCAAACACATCTATTCAGAATGCTTATTTTCTTAGCCCTAGGCAACAGGGAACCTACTTTCTGCCTCCATGGTCTGCCAGTTCTGGGCATTGTATAGAATGACATCATTCTTTATGACTGGATTCCTTCCCTTACTTAATGTTCAAGGCCTGCCTGGACAGTAGCATGCATTACTACTTAATTTCCTCTTGTTGGACAGTAATATATTGAGTGACTATATTGTGGTTTTATTAGCCATTTATCAGTTGATGGGAATTGTTTTTAATGTCAGTGTGTGATGAATAATGCTGCCGTGTACTTTCTTGGGCAGTTTTGTGTGGGCATATATTTCCATTTCTTTTGAGAACATACCTAGTGGCAGGATTACTTGGGTCACTGGTCATGTGGAGACCCTGTTTCTAACCTGTTTGGAAATGTATGCTCAGATTTCTAGAGCCCCGTTGATACTTGATGCCTCGGTGTCCCATTCCTCTACTTTCTCAACAGTGCTTGTTACTGTCTGTTCTTTCTATGACAGCCATCTTCAGAAGAGGGAAGTGGCGTCTTGCTGTTTCATCTAGCACGTTCTTGGTGGTAATGACTATCAATGAACAACTTTCCAAATGTGCCTTGATCATCTACTTCCCTTTTGGGGGTGGATCTAGAGCCTTTCTGGGGTTGTTGATGGTTCCTCATCTATTTTATATACAAGTCTTTTATTAAATACATGATTTGGAAAAACTCTCCAATTCTGTGGGATGTCTTTTCTCTTTGGTTTTGAGTTTTTGAGATGAAGTCTTACTTTGTAGCGTAGGCTGGCCTAGAACTCACTATGCAGTCCAAGCTGACTTGAATTCACTACACTCTTTAGTGGCCTCCCAAATGAGCCACCAAACCCAGCTTGTCTATTCATTTTCTTACTTGCTTCTTTTTAAGTACATATGTTTTAAATCTTGATAACATTACTGGATTTTACATGATGAATTTATTTCATTTTTTTGCCTTTTAGTTACTGACAAGTATGTATGTGAGTATATGTGTATGTGTTTGTGTGTATGTTTGTATGTATCTGTGTGCATATGTATGTGTATATATGTGTGTGTCTATGTGTGTCTATGTGTGTGTGTGATCTAGGAGGAATGGTGAATTGATCTAAGTAACTGAGCTCCAGAAGAGATAAACATGATTATAAAGTATAGCACTGAAGGAAACAGTTTCAAAACAAAACAAACAAACAAACAAACAAAAAATGGTGTGGCCAGAAGGCTAGAGAAAGGCCTTCAGTCCTATGTAATCTAGGAATTGCCCTGGTCACTTAATACCAGAAAGTCTGTGAGAAGAAAACAATAGCATGAAGGAACAGTTGGGACAACTGCAGAGGTTATAATTTGTGTTCGATCTTGCGGAGACTAAACAGGACGGCCTGTTTTCCTAAAAGAGGGCTGTGTGCTTCCTTAACAAGTCACTTTAATCAGACATATGCAGCAAGACATTTTTGGAGGTGTGTGTGTGTGTGTGTTTATACATGAGTTTGTATGGCTATTACACATGTGAGTGAAGCCAGAGCTGTCAGTCTTTTCCGTAACAGCATGGAGACAGAGCTGTTTTCCTTATGATTTCCTTTGTCTTTCTGCCCTTACCTCCCCCAGCCCCGCCACTTCCCATCCAAACACAGGAATATACTAATCAGGCAACTATGCACTGCTGTTAGTAAAGGGGTCAAATCCATTTGGATGGAATTCCAGGCCCAACATGCTAACAATGGCAGGAAACTGGGTCCTCGAACTGGCTGGAACTCTCGGTTGTTGAGCGATAGATTGTTGAAAGGGCTGGCCCTGGGGTAGGCTGTTTTGGCTTGCTTTGTGTTTGGAATGCAGCGATTGTTCCAGACACAATGTGGGATCCGTCTGTCCATGCAGAAAGAAAAAAAGAAAAAAGAAAATTATGATCGGCGTTAAAAAACTAACCGTGCTGCTCTCAGATGCAAATTGTTCTTTAGTGTTCCACACACTCCATAGGGACAGGCGGGCTTTTAATTTAGCGTTTCAGGAAATCATGGTGGTAGGCATTCTATCCGACTTCCATATCTACCTGCAATGCCCTGCAGGGGACACTTGCTGCTCTTCTGCTTCCAATTCATGACCCTCAGGACCCCCTGTCTTGCTGATCCTGATGACAAACTTGTAGGTAGAGCTTCCTTTGCAGATACTATAGTACATTGGATGCACTGTACCTTGGCTGTCTTAAAACTTTCCCCCGTTGCTCATTTTCTATGGAATTGCCAGTTCTTGTTGAATGGTCTCTTCATATAGATAATATGAAGGGGCTATTTCCTAATTAGGAAAAATAAAAATTGACATCTGGCCCGGCATATTGTTGTGGTAAAAGGCAGATCTTGTAGATGAGACTTTGCATTTTATTGCCAAGCATCAAACCAAATGGGCTTCCTTTCAGTGAGGATTCAGGATCTCTGATCCTTTGTTAACACACAAGGCACGGTAAGGAAAGTCACTGTGGGGGGAGTGCCTCACTCCATCCTCCAGGCTATCCACCACTCACGCATTCAACAAACATGTTTGGAAGGTCTACTTTATGCCAGGCCTTGTACTGAGTCAGGGCGAAAGGCAGTAAAGGTCTGTTGTTGAGTTACAGAATGGAGGATGAAGACATGCATATGAATAAAAGGACATGATTATCTTCATACCAAAACAATGCCCGGCAGGTAAGAGTGAGGAGAACAGTCCCAGAAATAACCATAGCTCTTCATTGCCCATTACTTCACAGGCCAGAAACAGTGGTCCCTGGCAAGGCAAGGGGTATGATCTAACTCAGACCCACCAGATCTACCCAAGAAGAAGTGGGTAAAGATCGAACTTGAAGTATTGGTAGAGGAGGGGGTGCTGAGCCCTGGGACAAAATTTGGGATCTGTTTGAAAGATGACACTGGAGGCAGCTAGTGACCTACGTGCTTTAGACTGTCCTATGGGTGATACTATGGTGGCCATGTGGGGATAGTTAGGAGTGAAGGAGGGAGACAACTAGGAAGTGCTGAAGGATTCTGGGAAAGCTAACAAGGCTCGGGATGGAAGAGAAGAGAGTTACCCAGAAGAGCATGAGAAGAGCTGTGGGGTTCAAAGAGCTGTGGGGGTGAAGGACCAAACTGCCCATGAAACTCATCCATGGAGATCTGAGTCTGGGTGGGAAGCCAGATCTGGGTCAAGCTTCATTATTGCCAGTGTAACTCAAAGGCCAGAAAGCTGGCTGGGTAGGTGAGCATCCATGATTTCCTCATGCCATAGGAAGTGTCAACACAGGCCATACATAGCACACACTTCCACAGTGGACACCCCTCTGAGGCTCTTCACACGGGTGGGAACCCTGAGATAGTAGTAACAGGGGGCTCATTGTAACAGTCCTGGAAAATGTCATCTGTAAGACCCGAGCTTGGATTTGTAGGAGTCACTACATCAAGGACCTTTATCAGGGGCCAGGGTGGTTGTGTTTGGTCCACAGGGAAACAGCTCTGGTTACTAGCTTGCTTTTTCTCTCCTGGCTTCCTTTGGTGACTTCTGTTTGCACAGCTGAAGCCAGCCCTTAACCACCTCATGTCTGAAAGTCTGGAGGAGCTGACAGCAGACTATTCAAGGAATGGCATCAAGTAGCTTTTGTCAAGGTCATTTCCTGCCCATGATCTCAGCAAAGATCACATTCCTTAAGGATGTGTACATGGGGGTGGGGGCGGGGTGAGGTAGAAAAGGCCATATTTTGTTGCAAACAGATACCTAAGGCAGATGCAATGGTGACTATGACCACATCACTCTGTGTGTGTGTGTGTGTGTGTGTGTGTGTGTGTGTGTGTGTCTGATAAATGCATACCTCCCTCACTTGACTGAAAACAAAGGCTGTCTGCTCACTCCCTCTGTGTGTCCAAACTATCTTCACACCAAGAGAAAAATTCTCATTTTAAAGACAAATGCTGCACTTGCCATGTACCCAGGGTACATTACCCGATGAGGTGACCCTTCTCAGTCTCACCCTTAGAAATTCCTCTTGCTTAGTTCTAGGATTAGAACTTGCTTAGACCGGCCTTTCTCTATCTTCAGGTCTTGGAAAGGGCTCTGTGCAGTGGTAAATCTGTAGGTGCTAGGAAAAGGAGATGTGATCAGAAATAATGGGATGTGGAGTCAGGCAATCTTTAGTTCATGGGTGGATCCTGCCTCAAACCCACTTTTCTAGCACAGTAGTGTAGGGGAAACATATTCACCTTGTCTTAGTCATGTTTACTGATGTAAACATGACCAAGACAGCTCTTATAAGAACAACATTTAATTGGGGCTGGCTTACAGGTTCAGAGGTTCAGTCTATTATCATGAAGGCAGGAGCATGGCAGTGTCTAGGCAGGCATGGTGTAGAATGAACTGAGAGTTCTACATCTTGTTCTGAAGGCAAACAGGAGCAAATGGTTTCCGGGGAGCTAGGATGCAGGTCTTAAATCCCACACCCATATACACACAGGTGTGTGTGTGTGTGTGTGTGTGTGTGTGTGTGTGTGTAGATGGTCGCCGCCTGGATTATGTTTTTCTAGGTTCTTGTAATCTTGTACTAAGAACTCTATAAGAACACTAGGAGTGGATGCAGATACCAAAGCAGCAAGGGGTTTTATTCAGAAGCAAAGAAGCAGTATGCCTGAATGTGATTTCTCCAAGATTCCTACATTACTTCCCAGGCTTGCTTTTGCTTTTATAGGTGCAGAAGAAAGAGGTGATTGCCGGGGTGCGGTGCGGGTGGTTATATGTCCCTGATTGACAGGCTTGGGTTATGCAAGCCTTAGTTCTGCATAACCTTTCCCCAGATGCACCTGTTTTTAATCCTGTGCATGCCCAAGCATGCATAGGCATAGGATGATAAATGGAAGTTTTACCTAAAAGTTCATTCACATGATCCATGTCGTCTTAGCACACACACACACACACACACACACCTATACCTCTAAAACCTGTCCAGGGTATCTTTACACTCCACCTAGTTCCAGCAGTATAATTGAACAAGAAAGGGGAGGTACCAGGGGCTTGTCGGAGGGCTTGTCAGTCGTTAGGTGGAGTGACCAATAGCACTCTGGAGAGGACTCTGTGTAACTCCATGCAGGTGTGAGCTGTCCCCGCAGTCCACACGACTCATACTGAAGAATGTTGGGGCCTGAAGATGACACATGCATGTGCCACAGCACAGATGTCAGTATTGACTGTAGTGATGCTTCCCTCCTTTCAGCTTACCACAGTCTACCATCCCATCCCTTTCACATTAAGGCCTTTATTTCCTTGAAGAGGGGAAGACACTCAATTATATTGTATTATATCCGTTACAGCCTCTCCCATCAACATGCAGTTTTATATCACATGGAAAAGGAGAAGCTGAGAACAGATCGCCTCCTCCCTCCCTGTTAGGCTCTACCTTAAATGGCCCCCGGGCTGATGTCACATAGACCTTCAGGTCCCTATTCATTCCCCAGTAAAAAGAGGCTCTTGAATGGAATCACCTGTGGGCCCTTCAGACTGACTTGAATTCTGGGAATGAACCCAGCAGAGCAAGGCACACACCATGGTATCTCCTGTGTCTTTTTCTGCACTGGCTGATAGAACCATGTTTCCTGTGGTCATTAAAAGGTGCCGGTGCCCTAAAGGATGCCTTGACTGTCAGCTTCTCTCTAGAGTGTGAGGCAGACAGACCTTGCCTTGGCAGATTGACATATTCCACGAAAATTGGTTTTGCTCTCTGCTCTGCCCATGCCTAGTTATGTGGAGATTATTTTGTACACTGCTGATCTTATAGATCTTATAGATAAGGGCATGAATTTCTCTGATGAAGGAATTTGTGCTGGTTCAAGCAGTCTGTGGGAATCTCAGCCCTAGCCTGGCCTGTGAGGATGTCAGGAGTCATCCCTCCAGTTTTCCTCACACTTGGGGGAGGGCAGTGGCAATGGGGACAGGGATGGGGGTGATTGTGTGTGTGTGGGGGGGGGGAGGTTAAGAAATATGATTCAGTTGGCAGAATTTTCAGAAGGACCTACCTGGGTCTGTTTGGCTTTTTAGTCAAGGATGAGGAAGGCAGCACTGTTCTTGAAGTCAAACCTGTCTGCATTAGCATGCACTCACTGTGGGTCAGTGCATGAGGAGTGGCTGCAGACTTTCTTAGAATCCTGTGTTAGAGACGGAAGGATCTAGAACATGTCTGGACAACTCTCTCTACTTCTATTTTGCAAAATTAATCATTTGCAACTCCCGTCTTTCTTTTAACTCAAAAATGAACCTTGTGTTCCCCTCGAAGGCAATCAAAGAAAGCTGTCTGTTTAGGAAAACAAATACTCTCCAAATTGAAAGAACAGAGGTGGCAACTTTTCCAATAAAGACCTGGCAATATAAATCCTCTAGATTATGCCAGTTTTGGCAAATGACCAGCATTTGGGGTTTTATGAGACCAAACTACCACGTTGGTGTATATTTGGCCAGCAGATGGCAGCAGACGTTCTTATTAGGAAGACCTTGTGCTTGAAGAAAAGCCTCACCAGCAGTCTCTTCCAGCAGAAAGGAGCCCTTTAAGTGAGTGCCAAGGAGGGCATTCACCAAACACTGCAAGTGGGAGCCTTTCTTAACAGGGAGCTCTTGGCAGTAGACAGTGGAAGCTCAGGGTGAGTTATTTCCACAAAGTTTGTTAAAAGGAAAGTACAGATGAGATTAAGGACTGGAAAGAAAACTCTATTGAGTTTTGCAACCCAATTTCTCGGCCCACAAACTTCTATCAGCCTTTCTCGGCCTGCAGCACGGTGCTGAGAAGCTGGACCCAGCTTTTCCCATGTGGCTACGGTTTTTCTGTTTGGAAAAGAGAGTACTCTGGGCTACCTAACTGATAGAGCGCTATCATTCATTCTTTCAATGATTTGTTTGCTTTGTACCCACCAGGTCCCAGTGCTGTGCTAACAGAAGTTTCTAGTCTAGGGGAAGAAACAGCTCCTCATCAAGTCACCACAGAAACCTACAGAAAAAAGTCCAGGCAGCTTGCTTTGGAGGAAGGAACACAGCCCTGGGATGTTGTTGGGCCTAGTCTGGGTTTACAAACTTATAGGAGTGGGCAGTGTTCTTGAGCTGGGGACCCTTGAGCTGAATTTGAAGGCTAAGGAGGAATGAGTTGGGTAAAAGGGTAGGCAGAATACTCTGACCAGAGACTAGAAAGTTCTAAGACCTGGAGGTGGAGGGAAGGATAGGAGGTGAGAGACACTGGGATGCCACAGGAAGAGATGTGGAAAATCATGATTCTTGCAATTATAAGGCAAATGTACACACACACACACACACACAATTGACCCCCTCTGGCTGCTTTTGTGTAGTTTGTGACATTATTAGCTTGAAGCCAGTGCAAAAATATTTCCAAAAAAAATGTATTTTACTGTTCGCAAGATATTGAATTATGCAAATGGACACAAGTACCTTTAGGGACAGCCATGATGAAAAGTCATAAAACATATCTTAAAAAGTAAAGTCTTACACCCTTTCTTTTCTCCTTCACTAAGGAGGTATGGGCCTGTGAATTGGCCAATGTTTAGAAATAATCTCTTCTGGCCTCTGTAAATTGAGCAACCTGAATCTGAGAATCTGAGAATCTGAGACAGGAAATCAAAACACCTTCCCATCACCAATACAACACCACAGGTACTGTCTTAGTCAGGGTTTCTATTCCTGCACAAACATCATGACCAAGAAGCAAATTAGGGAGGAAAGGGTTTATTGAGCTTACGCTTCCACACTGCTGTTCATCGCCAAAGGAAATCAGGACTGGAACTCAAGTAGGTCAGGAAGCAGGAGCTGATGCAGAGGCTATGGAGGGATGTTTCTTACTGGTTTGCTTCCCCTGGCTTGCTCAGCTTGCTTTCCTATAGAACCCAAGACTACCAGCCCAGGGATTGCACCACCTACAGTGGGCCCTCCCCCATTTGATCACTAATTGAGAAAATGGCCCACAACTGGATCTCATGGAGGTACTTACCCAACAGAAGCACCTTTCTCTGTGATAACTCCAGCCTGTGTCAAGTTGACACACAAAACCAGCCAGTACAGGCATAAAGTTCCACATCATTCTTTGCATAAAATTGTTTAAAGCATTGTATAACTTTATGTCAGGGGCACAAGGTACATCTGAGTCAATGGCTTATACACTTAGACTTGGGCCCTAGTAGCCCAATACAGTAGCTAAATACATGAAACTATTTTTATAATCTTTAAAATATCCAGAATCTAAAACTTATTTTTGTCCTAAGCATGCAGGATAATAATGAATATTGTTAAACTTTGAAATAAAACATATCCCATGAGTACAGTCAGTGTGATGATTTATCTTAATCAGTTTAATTATCAACTTGACACAATATGATATCACCAGGGAGAAGAGACTCATGAAGGGATTGTTTATTAAGTTAGTCTGTGGTTATATCTGTAGGGGCTGGTTTAGATTATGTCAATGAATGTGGGAAGCCCACTGTGAGCGACACCATTCCCAGTCAGGGGATCCTACACTGCCCAAGTGTTAGGAGTACTAACTGTGAGTAGACATGAATAATTCATTCTCTCTACTCTTTTTTTTTAAATTTTTTTTATTATTCGATATAATTTATTTACATTTCAAATGATTTCCCCTTTTCTAGCCCCCCCACTCCCCGAAAGTCCCGCAAGCCCCCTTCTCTTCCCCTGTCCTCCCACCCACCCCTTCCCACTTCCCCATTCTGGTTTTGCTGAATACTGTTTCACTGAGTCTTTCCAGAACCAGGGGCCACTCCTCCTTTCTTTTTGTACCTCATTTGATGTGTGGGTTATGTTTTGGGTATTCCAGTTTTCTAGGTTAATATCCACTTATTAGTGAGTGCATACCATGATTCACCTTTTGAGTCTGGGTTACCTCACTTAGTATGATATTCTCTAGCTCCATCCATTTGCCTAAGAATTTCATGAATTCATTGTTTCTAATGGCTGAATAGTACTCCATTGTGTAGATATACCACATTTTTTGCATCCACTCTTCTGTTGAGGGATACCTGGGTTCTTTCCAGCATCTGGCAATTACAAATAGGGCTGCTATGAACATAGTAGAACATGTATCCTTATTACATGGGGGGAGTCTTCTGGGTATATGCCCAGGAGTGGTATAGCAGGATCTTCTGGAAGTAAGGTGCCCAGTTTTCGGAGGAACCGCCAGACTGATTTCCAGAGAAGGACACCATCAAGAGGACAAATCGGCAACCAACAAATTGGGAAAAGATCTTCACCAATCCTACATCAGATAGAGGGCTAATATCCAATATATATAAAGAACTCAAGAAGTTAGACTCCAGAAAACCAAACAACCCTATTAAAAAATGGGGTACAGAGTTAAACAAAGAATTCTCACCTGAAGAACTTCGGATGGCGGAGAAGCATCTTAAAAAATGCTCAACTTCATTAGCCATTAGGGAAATGCAAATCAAAACAACCCTAAGATTTCATCTTACACCAGTCAGAATGGCTAAGATTAAAAATTCAGGAGACAGCAAGTGTTGGAGAGGGTGTGGAGAAAGAGGAACACTCCTCCACTGCTGGTGGGGTTGCAAATTGGTACAACCACTCTCTACTCTTGACTGTGGACGTGACAAACTACTTCAAGTTCCTGCCGTGGTTTCCCCTCAGCAGTGGCCTCTAGCCTGTAACCAAAGAAACAAACAAAAACTTTCTTCTCTGAAGTTGCTTCTTTGTTGGGTGTTTATCATAGCAACTAGAAGGGATCTAGGGCAAGTGGTAAGCGCTTGGTCCCCAGCTGGTGGTGAGATACTTAGGAGTGGTCCCTTCAACCTTGAGCATCTCTCTTAAAGGTCTCAGTGCATCCTGTGTTCCTCTGGTCCTTGTCTTTCTCATCCCAGCCGGAGGGTTTACATTATTCCTATTGTCTCCAGTTCATTTGCATACACCTAGTCAAGAGACTAGGAAATGCCCTTAATGTACAGCAAGACTCCCTGTACTGAGTCCTGATAGCTTATTAGTCTTAAAATTATGGAATGAAATAGATGCTGCATTATCCCTGAAGCCCACATCCACAGAAATGGTGAGATCACAGTTGTCCATCATCCATTCACAGCAGATGTTCACGTAAACTGTGACTCAGGAGAGCAGACCCCTACCTCTGTTCATGACAAGGAGGGAAGAGTCAGAAATGAGAGGAAAGGGTCCCCTCACACAGCTTCCTGATGAGTGGCTGGCCCAGTTTACTTAGCTAAGACCATAACCCCAGTGAAGATTGGACCGGCATTGGAATACAGTTTTGGGCCAGGTGAAGTGACACAGGTTTGGAATCCCTATACTTGAGAGGCTGAGGCAGGGGATCAAGAGTTTGGCCTATATAATGAGAAATTGCATCTAAAAACATGTTTTTAAAAAATTATTATTCAGAATTTTAGTAAGAAATAGATGATCAGTTTATTCTTTCTTATCACTTAAATTATATATATATATATATATATGGGAATTAATGTGTTCTGGTGAGGGAGAGCAGGTGTACTGAGACATGTGCTGAGTTTTCAGCAAATTAAGACTCAGAGTTTCTGGCTCCATCATCCCTTTTCTTCCTTTTTCTTTTGGACTAACTTGATTGAGTCGTAATTCACATTGTATAGAATGCACCCACTTTTAAGGTGTAGTTAGTATATTTTCCTGAGTACCTACACCTTTCCGTCGACCTCCACATTCTACCCTTGCCCCGCTGCCTGGCAGTCAGTCTACCTGTATTCCCCAACTCTGGGTAAACTTGTCTGCTTCCTGTCACCCGAGATCACATTAGCCTAGTCCATAAATCCATGTAAGCAGAACTGTACAGTACGAATTCCCTCGGGTCTGATTTGTTTTATTTAGTGCGCCTTTGAGATGTATCCATGTTCTTGTATGTGCCATACTTCATTTTTATTACCATATAGAGTTTCATTATATGGCGAGGCCACTGTTTATTCATTCACCTCTTGAAGGGCCTTTGGTGTTGCTCTTTTAGGCACTGTGAATATTCATGCAACTGTATTGTTTTTTGGGGATGGGGATGATAAAACACACACACACACACACACACAAATTTGATTTTCCTAATAGGGCTATGTAAGTTATTTATTCTTAAGCATCTGCTTATGGAGATAAACATGTGTAGAATATAGATTTAATCCTGAGACGTATGTTTGCAATAACTGACACCATCAGAATCATGTGCATGTTGTTGAGAGGCCTGTGACTCTTCTTGCTAACCACAGAGTCAAGCCCTGAGGGCCAGAGCTGCCCAGGGAACTGTTTCTTAGACTCTCTGCGCCCTCAGCCATCCAAGCTTTGCTCCCTTCCAACTGTGTGGCTTTGCCTATTTAATTATTTGTATGTGTAGGTTTACATACCTCTAATGTGCAGACCGTAAAGACTAATATTGCATGTTTTCTCTCATATATGGATGTTAGCTTTGGATCTTTAGCTATGTACTATTCTTCATTAGGAGCACCTGTAGACATCAAGACACTAGTAAGAAGCCATAGGGGAGGAGAGGAGATAGAGCAAAGTGTAATAGAGTGATGGAATGGGAAGGGTTAAATGGGGTTGGGGTTCAGAAGGGAATATAAAGGGGGATAACTAGCTCTAAAGACCACATGGAAACCTACTACTGTAGAAGCTTTCTAAAATACATACATATATTTTGAAACACTTAAATGGAATTACATCCCTCCCTAAATGGAATTACCCTATACTGGGGAGGGAGGGAAAATACACCAATCAAAAACCACTTGATAGCTAGTAAAAACCTCAGTACCAAGAATAGGCTACCTCTTATTTAGTTAGGGTTTTACTGCTGTGAGCAGACACCATAACCAAGACAACTCTTATAAAGGACATTTAATTGGGACTGGCTTACAGGTTCAGAGGTTCAGTCCATTATCATCAAGGTGGCAGTATGGAAGCATCTAGACAGGCATGATGCAGGGGGAGCTGAGAGTTCTACATCTTCATATGAAGGCTGCTAGTAGAATACTGGCTTCCTGGAAGTTAGGATGAGGGTCTTATAGCCCACACCCACAGTGACACACCCATTCTAACAGGGCCACACCTCCTAATAGTGCCACTCCCTGGGCTGAGTATATACAAATCATCACATCTCTTTTTGAGCTATTGACTTGTGAGGTCCTGTAGACACCCAAATATAACAGCCTACTATGATTGCTCTTAACCCAGAACTTGACAGTGAGTCTCTATTGCTGTGGCTGGGTGGTGGTGTCCTTAATCTCAGTACTCAGGAGGCAAAGGCAGGCAGATATCTGAGTTCAGGACAGCCTGGTGTACTGAGTGTGTTCCAGAACAGCCAAGGATACACAGAGAAACCCTGTCTGGAGAAAAACAAACACAAAACAACACAAAATGAAACAAAACAGAGACTCTTCATGAGGGTCATTTAAGATTTTCACAAAACTTTTAGTTCTAGGAAGTGTGCATATGAATGTTCACCATTACTTCACAAAAAAACTAGGAAGGAGATGAAGATGAATACCCACAATACAACTCACAGACCATATGACGCTTAAGAAGAAGGAAGAACAAAGTGTGGATGCTTTAACCCTACTTAGAAGGGGGAACAAAATAATCACTGGAGGTAGAGGGAGGGAGGAAGCTGAAAGGGAGAGAGGAAGGGGAGGGCAAAGTGGGGGCAGGATCAGGTACAGAAAGAGACAAGGGAGAAGTACAAGGGTCAGGGTCAGGAAATTGAGCAGAAATATGTAGCTTTATGAGGATGGGGGAACTGAGGGTAGCCAGTAGAAAGCCCCAGATGCCAGGGAAGCAAGAGGTTCCCAGGACCCAACAGGGATGACATTAGCCGAAATACCCAACAAAGAGGAGATAGAACCTATAGAGACTATCTCCAGTAGATAGGCACAGCTTCAAGTTGAGGGATGGGGCCACCCACCCATCTCAAAAATTTTAACCCAATATTGTTTCTGTCTGAAGAAAATGCAGGGATTAAGCAAATGGCGCAGAGACTGAAGGAAAGGCCATTCAGAGACTGCCTTACCCAGAGATCCATCCCATCTGCAGATACAAAACCCCCACACTATTGCTGATGCCAAGAAGCCCTTGCTGACAGGAGCCTGGTATAGCTGTCCCCTGAGAGGCTCTGCCAGCACCTGACCAATACAGATGCAGATATTCACAGCCAACCATTGGTCTGAGTTAGGAATGGTTAAGAGTTAGAGGAAGGACTGAAGGATCTGAAGAGGATTGCAACCCCATAGGAAGAATTCCAATATCAACTAACCCGACTACCTAGAACTTCCAGGGACTAAACCACCAACCAAAGAGCACACATGGAGGGACCTATGGCTCCAGCCACATATATAGCAGAAGATTGCCTTATCAGTGTCAATAGGAGGGGAGGCCTTTGGTCCTGTGGAGGCTTGATGCCCCAGCATAGGTGGATGCTAGATTGGTGAGGCAGGAGTGGGTAGGCAGGTGGGGGAGCACCCTCATAGAGGCAAAGGGGAAGGGGTGGGGGGAGGAGGGTTTTGCAGAGGGAAACTGGGAAGGGGGACAACATTTGAAATGTAAATAAATAACCAAAAAAAAAAAAAAGAATCAAACACAGTTCAGTTGGATAAAATGGGCTTTAAAGAGTCATATTAGGCTTTAAAAACAGATTTATTTATTTTATGTGTATGAGTACACTATGGCTGTCTTCAGACACATCAGAAGAGGGCTTCATTACAGATGGTTGTGAGCCACCATGTGGTTGCTGGGAATCAAACTCAGGCCCTCTGGAAGAGCAGTCAGTGCTCTTAAGCACTGAGCCATCTCTCCAGCCCCATATTTGGCTTTTAAAAGTCACTAGTTAAATTTAGAATTCCCTTTGCCAACTCTCTGTGAGCAGTGTGATTTTGCATAGTTATCCCCTTGTTTCTGGAAGCTGACTCCAACATTCAAATCAGTTTATCCAGATTCGAAGCATCATCTCATAGACACAAATGAGAATGGATGATGGTCTAAATGTCGAAGAATATATTTTTAATAACTGATAACAAAAAATCCAGAGCCGATCCCTTGTCTACCTTTGTCTACAAAGTGAGCCTTCAGTCCAGGAATCAAAATCTGCACCTTGCACTTCTGAAGCAGATCGGTACACCCCCCCCCCAAACAGGCAACAATTGCTTATATTTCTGCTAACAGCGTCTCCGATGCATTCTCTGAATACATACTTAAATGTCTTCCTTTACCTGGTATGGGGTTACTATGGAAACTGGCCTTTGTCCCTGTAAAGTTTCGCATCCTGTATGGGTGACACTAAGCAAAATACAAACACACAATCTGTAATTATGAGCTGTCAGAAGAAGGAAATGCAGGGATGGTGGAGTCTGCAGGGATGGCGACAAGGTCTGCAGGGAAGGTAGGGTAAGAAGGCAGAGCAGTGGCTCCAGGAGATGGCAGGAGCCGTAGAGCCTCTGAGTCAGGACCATGTTGGGAAAGTGATTATATAGGTGTGATGATATAGGACTCCGTCCATTCATACCAGCATTGAAAACTCAGCTTTGGTATCTATGGTGGCTTGAATAAGAATGTCCCCCATACACTCGAATATGTCAATGCTCAGTCATTAGGGAGTGGCACTACTTGACAAGGATTAGGGGGTATGGCCTTGTTGGAATAGGTATGGTTTTTATTGGGTTTGAGGTTTCGAGGGCCTGGTATCTCTCTTTTCTTTGCGGGGAGCTTTTAGGGCCACTTCTAGAAACATGGCAAGAATTTGACATCGGGCCAGGACATGGAAGTAGGCTCAGGCAGGAATATTTACATTTGTGCTAATACAACCCCTAGAAACTGTGATCACAGAACTGGTTTATTCTTTGACCTAGAACTGACCTTATTCTTTGCATGTACTTGAAATGGCATAAAAGCAGGCTGGAGATAAATAAACCCACTTCAGCCTCAGCACTGGCTAGAGTCATGTTATAGTGTTGTCTAATTGTCTTTTTTTTTTTTTTCAGTCCTTGCTCCCTCCCTTGAGACCCAGTTGACTGACTGGTCTGGCTTGGTTTCTTGCTGCCTGCTGATCCATATGTAGAACTCTCAGCTCCTCTTCAGCATCTACTGCTATACTTCCTGTCATAACGACAATGGTCTAAATCGACTACTACACTTCCTGTCGTGATGGCAGTAGACCGAATCTCTGAAACTGTAACTCAGCCCCAGTTAAATGCTTTCCTTTATAAGATTTGTCGTGGTCATGGTGATTCTTCACAGCAATAGAATAATGACTGAGAGAAGTCGGCACCAGGGACTTAGGGTATTGCTGTTATATGCCTGGCTGTGCTTTTGTTTAGAAGAATATGGAACGCTCTGAGACCCTGGACAAGAAAAGCAGGGCTTAATGAACTATCTTGGTAGGAACATGAAAGAAAATGGTGTTGAGGATAATCTGAACTGTTGTAGCCCAGCTCAAGAGGTTTCAGAAGGGAAGAATATTAGTGAGTGGCCCAGAGACCATTCTTATGCTTGTGATATTCTGGCAAAGAATGTGACTGCTTTTTCCTTTGTCTGAAAATTTTGCCTGAGGTTAAATTGAAGAATTTTGGATTAATGGTGTTGGCAGAGGAGATTTCAAGGCAGCCTAGTATTGACTATGTCATGTGGCTATTACTAGTCGTTCTTATGCAGATCTATAATGAAAAGGAACAAGCTGAAAAAGAAATAAAATACAAAATGGACAGTTTGAGGAGAAAAGGAGCACCAGGAAGTATACCGGAGCTAAGTCCAGTGCTCAAGAAGATAAAAGTGTAAAGAATAAATAATAATAAAGGGAGTGGTGACCGCAGGGCAGGACTCTACCCAGCTAAGCTTCTTGAAAAAAAAATTAAAGAAAATCTTAGGACTTGGTGTGGTGACATACCTTTAATCCCAACACTGGGGAGGCAGAGGCAGGCAGGTCTTTGAGGTCAAGGGCAGCCTGGGCTATAGAGCAAGTTCCAGGACAGTCAAGTTTAGGGAGTAAAGAAACAATGAAAATCAGAAACCTGGTAAAAATGTATTTGAGTGAGGGGGCCATGTTCTGGCTCCAGTGAGCAGAAGAACTTGGTGGCTTTGGCCATGTGGTTCTGGCTTTAGAGCCACGGATACATGCAAGGGGTTGTAGAATCTCCCTCCATGATTAAGGAAGGCTACTGAGGCCAGGCACCTGGAGGCTCAGCAAGGCCTTTGGGTGAAGGTGAAGCCTGGATTGCTTTAGGGACCCCAAAATGTTGGAGATGTCAGAGCTGTGGGATACCTGCCCAGGATAGCTGCTAACAGAAAATGGAACCCGCCAGAGAGAGAGAGAGAGAGAGAGAGAGAGAGAGAGAGAGAGAGAGAGAGGAGAGAAGTGTGTTGCAGTCGATAAAGCTGAGAAGAGTTGGAGATCTGAAGAGCAATTTGAAGTCAGACATAGAGTTGCAGAGCTTGGAGTTTGTCCTGTTGGTTTATGGTCTTGCTTTGGTCCAGCATTTCCTCATGATTCCCTCTTCTCTCCTTGGACGTGGTTATGCATATGCTGCACCACTGTATGTTGAAAGTATGTAATCTGTAATTACTTCCAGACTGAAAGTATTTTAGAAAGGCCACCCTGGACTTAGAAAAGAGAAGCTGGAGGGAGGCAGTAGTGGATTACACAAAGGCTGTGGCGGTGATGGGAGTCACTGCAGGGTTTTCTCCTCTAGCCTCAGGTAATTGCATCTTTCACTATGAGCAGGGTAATACAGGTAGAAACAGAAAACTAAGTATGAGACACCTTGGAAAGTAAGATAAGAGGTATTTATTTATTTTTATTTCATGTGCATTAGTGTTTTGCCTGTATGCATGTCTGTATGAGGGTGTCAAATCCCCTGGAACTGAGTTACGGACAGTTGTGAGTTGTCATGTGGATTCTGGGAATTGAACCCAGGTCCTCTGGAAGAGCAGCCACAACTCTCAACCACTGAGTCATTACTCCAGCCCCAGAATTTCTTAGATGATGGTGAATATGTCAGTTATAGCTTTCTTTAGCTGAAATCATGACCTAGCATGAAGCAGTTTAGAGAAGTGGGTTGTACTTTGACTGATGGTCAAAGTACATGGATGAAAGATTCCCAGGGGCAGGAGTGTGAGTAGCTACCGCAAAGTTTCTACCACGGTCAGTCAGCAGAGAGAGGTGGTACTCAATATGGTTTTTCCCCCTTTTTATTTTCTAGTCCAAGATCACAACCCATGGGATGGAACCTGTATTTAGAAAGGGTTTTCCCACCTCAACTAGTCGTTCCTTCAAATACCCTCACACACCTTCCTAGAGATGTATCTGGCAGTTGAGTCAAGATCTAACCAAGTTGACCATCAACTGTTGAGAGAGGGAGTTGGAGGAGGAAGAGGGGATAGATAGAATTCTAATGTGTTCTGTAAGCATGTGGTTTCTGTAAGGATATGGATGGTGGATTCCCTTAAGACACATCAAGTTTTGGATGCTATTTTAGTTTGAGTCTGCAACAATCCCCACGAGTGCATGTTTTGAATGTTTGGTCCCTGGTTTGTGGTACCATTTTGAAGGCTGAGGTAGAGTCATTCTGTCAGAAGTATGTCACTGTGATGGGCCTTTGATGCTCACTCCTGCTTTTAGCTCCTGTCTCGCTCACTCTGCTTCCTGCCTGCCACCCTGTCAACAGACAACCCATACTACCAGGAGCAGGGTCCTCCCGCCACTGGACCTTTTCTGCTATGGAGCCAAATGATGAAAAACAAAAAAACAAACAAACCCTTCAGGGGCTGGAGAGATGGCTCAGCCATTAAGAGCACTGGCTGCTCTTCTGAAGGTCCTGAGTTCAAATCCCAGCAACCACATGGTGGCTCACAACCATCCGTAATTAGATCTGACGCTCTTTTCTGGAGTGTCTGAAGTCAGCTACATACATATAATAGATAGATATCTAGATAGATAGATAGATAGATAGATAGATAGATAGATAGATGGATGGATGGATGGATGGATGGATGGATAGATAGATAGATAGATAGATAGACAGACAGACAGACAGACAGACAGACAGACAGACAGACAGACAGACAGACAGATAGATAGATAGATAGATAGATAGATAGATAGATAGATAGATAGATAGATAAATCTTAGGACTGGAGGGAGCAGGACTGAACCTAGAAGAAGGAAAAAAGAGAGAAACCCTTTATCCATTAAGCTTTTTCTATTGCATGTTTACCTCAGAAAGGTTCAAAAGTAGCCAAGACAGGTGCTTTAGGGATGGCTAAATAGAGCTGATGATCTGACAGTCCAGAGCTCAGACTTCAGTCAGTATTAAACGAGCAGAAAACACACCCACTGGAAGAGACAGTGTGGGGAAAAGAGTGAGGAGACAAGCTAATGCCGCAGGATCTAGTCTGAACAAATTCCAACACTATCTGTGAAGGTAAGGACTAGTAGAGAACATGCAGGAGGAACAGTCAGAGAAACCTAAAAAAAGCAAACCAAAACAAACAACTGGTTATGTCATATTGGAGGGCCGAGAAAAGAAACACGGGGAGGGGGGAGGGAGAGGAAGGGGGAGGTGCACTGTGACTTGGGATTCAGTTGTCTAAGGCCAAGGACAGCCAAAAATGACTGTTGGGCTTAGCACTCTAACGTTATGGGTGGCCTTGTGTGTCTCTTCATACCCCTATGCCATGGCACAGGGGATTAAAGGGACTCTGGAAGAGGAGACAAGGGAGAAAACAAATACATCAGATTTCTCCCTACATTTAGATATGAAGGGATAGAGAAAGCAAGAAAGAAAAATTTTTTCTTGTTTGTTGTCCTTAACTAAAAAAGACTGACAAAATGAAAAGAAAAAAAACCACCAGAGGAGAGGCTGTGAGAAGGTAACTGAGCAGCAGGGAGGCCAGAGGGTTCAGAGCACACTGAGACACAGCAGGTGACTCTGCAGCTAGAGAGAAGAGCGCCTCTCCTCCTGTGATGCTGATATTTTTGTCGCGGTGGTAATTTACAGCAATTGCTTTTAGTCTGTATTCTCCATGCGAATAACTTCTGTTGCCGAATTACAGCTCGTTAGAGCTATACGAGATGTTAGAAGTTCCCGATCTCTCTGTCTACCGCAAATGATAAAAGCAGGGGCCGGACAGGATGCGGCTGCATCGGTTATGGACTCGAATCTCTGGGACCGCTTTCATCTTGGAGCATCGTCTGGGGATCACTAAGCATCCTCGAGCCTAGCTTTCTTCATGTAAAATGTGGACCATAATTATCGTGGAAGGGCGTCATCTACTCTTGCTGATGGTGCTACTGCTTTGAAAAGACTGTACCTCTTTGGCCACCCGCTTTGATGCCTACAGCTTATAGGCCTCAGAGCTGCAAAGAGGCAAACAACTTGCTTGTGTTGCAGATGAAGCATCGACGTATTCAAAATATATAAAAGCACATAAAGGGCTTTTAGATGCACACCAGGGACTGGGGAGATGATGGCTCAGTGGGCAAGAGTGCTTGTCGTACAAATACAAGGACCTGAGTTCAGATCTCGAGACCGTATGGGAAAATGTTGGATGTGGTTGCACGCACCTGTAACTTCAGCTCTTGGAGGCAAGGCAGAGACAGGGTAGCTCAGACTTACTAGCCTAGCCCAAGCGAAGAGAGTTCCAGGTTCAGTGAGAAATCCTGAATCAAGAGAACAAAGTAGAGAGGGTTAGAAATAAAATGTCTGAGGTCTTCTTCCAGCATCTACATGGACGTGCACATCTGTACACACACCATGCACACAGACAGGCAGACAGACAGACAGTCAGACAGTCAGACAGACACTGCAGACCACAGTATTGACCACAGGGCCTCTGAGCCTGTCTGCAGGGCAAGTGTGTGCTTGCTACTGGACCATTCACTACATGGTGATAGTTTCTAGCTCATTATATAAAGGAGAAACTTTTCCTCTTGGAATATAAACCATCTCTTTTAATTGACTTACCTGTTTTCTGCTTATTGTATAGTATAGATGTTTAGAACATTGTTTTATAATTTCAGATTCATCACTGACCTATAATCATGGTTTAGAGACCTTCTTCAGTATAGCAAAGCACACTACCTCATCCCAGCTTCCACAAAGTTACTACCTTATAACCGAGAGATGGTTTTCAAACGTTGCCAGGCGTGACACAGATGTTCTTCCTGTGGCTTAGCATCCAAACCAGTGCTGAGGTTCACAGTGAGCTGGGCCTCCAACCTGGGAATCATTCTTTCTTTTCCTCGGTCTTGACAGTTTTGAGACCTGCCTCTGTTTGCATTGTCTATGTTTCTTTATAGCTGGATCCTGTTCTTACATTCATCCTCTCTCGTAAACATTGCATCTTGGGAATTTGGGTGCTATGTTCACCACCAGCCTGAATTCTTTTTGCAAAGCATACTTCTTTACAGAAGATAACCTGCTTCTTGCCCCATGCCTGGAATGATAATATACCATTCAAGCAGTTAATGCAATGCCTATGATTCTGCTTGCAGGGCTCTTATGAAGTGGTTTATAGCACACTGGACTTTAAGTGTTTTATTATCTAAACTACAACCCCATGCAGCTGGATACCTAGAAATGTCAGGTCTATGTTCTTCTCATTTGCCTTGACTAGGAACAGACTTAAATCATCAAGAGTTCATTCTTAGACTAAGTACTGAATCGACCAAAATTCTTCTAGAGTTATCAATAAATAATGTCACTATATAAAGGCTCCCCATACCAAACGAATGAGCAGTCAGGTAGAGACTGCAGGAGAGGCTTATTCCTTGGAAGACAGCAGACTGGGGATCATCACTAACACCCACAGGTAGCATAGACTAACCACCTTCAGAAAGTTTCTTCTAGCTTTAATTCATAGGGCATGTGGAAATGCTTACCAGGATGCCACACACAGGATATTCTATAGGGAGTCAAAGTATATGGAATTTGTTTGTAGAGAATTGTGATGATGGATGTTGGTCAGAAGGACAGGGTGACCAAGAGTCATCAGGCAGAGGAGCAGGAGAAAAGTAAAACAAAACACCAAAAAACAAAACAAAACAAAACAAAAAAAAACCAACAACAAAAAAACCAACCAAACCCCAAAACCCACGATAGCTTCATGGAAAAGGACATGTAGATTAGAAGGGAAGTCCAGGGAGTACCGCTGACTAGTTTTAAGCACAGCAGAGAGGGAACAAAAATCAGATTTGTGTTTTGAAGCTCACTTTAATGCAGCAAAGAGACAGGTTAAAGGTAGACACACCATTCTCATGGTGGCCCTGGCCAGCGATGGTAGTGGACAGAACCAGCGTGGTAGTACAGAGACACCGGAAGAAGGAAGCTGTGTTCTGTGGGAGCTAGTTCACACTGCCAGTTTTCACCCTCTTAACCCTAACCTAAAAATGTTCCTTTACCTCCATGTGCCTCAGTTTCCTCACCCATAAAACGGAAGATAATAATTATACATGCTACGCACGTACCCACGCCCTACACTGCTGCACTCATGGCTTGCAAGTCACAGGGAACTAACATGAGTGTATAGCTCAGGAGATACTTAAGGACCAAGTCTGATGGGACTGGGAACTTTCCTGAGTGAGGACAGAAGAAACAGATGCATATCCGTCAGATACTCACGATGCATATCCGTCAGATACTCACGTGCAAGCAGCAGATACCACACTGTCTTAAATTAAAAGGAATTGATAAGGAAGGTATTGGCAGAGAGAATTTCCACTTTCTGCCAAAATAGGGTCATAGGAATCAGATTTTCCTGTATGCCCCAAAGTAGACCAAATATGCAAAGCACCGTTCTTTTGTTTGTTTTGTTTTGTTTTTAAACCGCTGGATAGTAGACAGTGAAGTTCAGTGGTCTCTAATACATGGAGGTGAAATGTGGCGAGCCTTGCAGGTACCCCCCACCTGGCTGCTTGGGAGCATTTCCAGGCTGAAGCATGGTTGAGGGCAGTCAAAGGGCGTCTGTTGGAGGCCCTGACGTGGGGAGACGGAACCTCCATGGATTTCAAGAGGGTTGGGGCTCAGTGGCAGAGAGAGGAGAGAGAGGGGGCGTGGGAGAGCAGAGAGACAGAGAAACAGAGACAGAGATAGTGCTTCAGAGTGATTTTTCCAAAGACACACCTGAGGTCACTCATGAGACGTCACTCGTGAGACGTCAACTAAGGATAAGAATCAACCAAGGAAACATGGACCTGAGTGCAGGCAGGGAGTATCAGAAAGGGTTAGAAAGGTTCCAGAGGGAGCTACTTCTTAGCGCAAGTACAAGGCTGGGAAGAGTGCCCGTGCCCAGGCAGACTAGAAAATGGGTCATCAAGTAAAGTATGTAGAAGGTCTTGGAGTGAGGGTTAGCCTTCGATTAAATGGTGTTCTGCATCACTTAGCAAATTTTTAAACCAAAACCCAAATAATCCAGCAGCTTCAAATGATTTACTGCATATCAGAATAACAGTCTTTCCTGTGCACATTTAATTTATTTCTGTATTTGTTAATTTACATATAAACAAGCTATCTTGTATCCAAAGAAGTAAAATTAAATCTAATCAGAAATTAGGGGGCATGAGGAGGATCAGGAAAACATGAACAATACTGAGCAAGACTGAAGACGAAAGTGAGTCAAGAAAAAACTGATAAGTCAAAGACAACGAGAAGTCTGAAGTGCAATTCTAGGACACTAAAACAGAGATCGCTGCATCGGATTTGTTGAAAAGCTAGAGGAAAGATTCAGTGTGTTAAAGTAACCTACATTGAAATGGTAGAGCCTTAAAATGGAAATATTTCAGATGATACTACATTATGTGGGATTAACGGCAGATTAGACAACTCAGAAGGAAAACATAATCAGTGATTCTGAAGTACATTAAGACAAAATATTTAAATGTAACTCAGTGATAACAAAATACTCCAGGGAGAACGAGGAGAACTGTGCTTTCTGTAGGATAATTCCAGGCCGTGCACTTGCGTGGTGTCCTTGAAGAATAGACAAAGGAAGAAGAGTGGAAGACATTTTTAAAAATAAGGCTGAGAATGTCCCGATACAGCCTGCATTTCAAATAGGCTCAGAAAATCTTGAGCCACACAGAGAAGTGAGGGACACCACGGCTGACTTACTCTTGCCAAATTTGTTTGGTTTTCCAGGACCATAACGCCATGCTAAAAGCTTTCTTCCTGGATAGAAGTATTGTAATGATTATTGGACAATTGATCCCGATAAACAAACTGCACTATAAAACAACAACAACCAGAGGGTAAAATTTCAGTCAGTGTTCCTATTAAGGATAAGAATCAAGGTTTCTCCCTTGTTTGCCCACAGGGCCACACAGATTGATAATGTAAATTTCATTCCTCCCTACCATTTTAACAGAAATAAGCACTGAAAGAATGTATTAATGGTATTAAATTGAAATGAAAGCTATTCACGGTAACAATTGGATCCAAATTCTGTCAGTTTCATATAACTGGTATGCCAAACATGGCCTAGTCATTAATCAACAAGAAGACATTTTTATCTTAATTTAGGAAATTTATGAATATAAGCATGTGTAACTAGCATGCCTGGTGCTCATAGAAAAGATGGAGTCTGATTCCCCCAGAACTGAAGTTACAGATGGTTGTGAGTTGTCATGTGGATACTGGGAATGAAAACTGGGTCCTCTAGAGGGACAGACAGTGCCTTTAATATCTGAGCCAACTTAGCCCCAACAAAAATCTTTCCATCGCCATGTCTGGTACAGATCCTTTCTTAACCTTCTTTAGATCAATGAGTGCTGAGCTCAGTGGACAGGCAGAAGTTCTACCACCTATTTGAAGACTGTATCAACAGGCTCAAGTCTGAGACTTTCTCCCCAGGAGTGTTTGCCAACATGTCCCACGCACCTCTCAGTGACACCTGGTGCTCTTTCACATGAAGGTGACTCTTGTAGTGTGAACCAGGGTCTCAGCTTTGGCTCCCCTTGAAACCGATGCCAAGATCCAGGGTTGAATTCAGTAAATTCATCTGACAGTTTATTTCCTGTGACCGTGACAACTGTTTTCTGGGTTGAGTTGTCTTGTTATTGCCATTGTTTTTTTGATTGCTTCGGAAAACAATGATCTATTTCCAAACAATAATTGTTTGTAGCTTATTAAACAGAAATGATAAAAATTTCAGTGCAAATGCTTCTGTTAGCAAATTACTCCCGAGAATCCACTGGAATCTGTGGGAACGAAGGCAGAAAATAAGCGGATCCAACCCCAAATGGGTTATCCAGTGAGATCCTGCCTCCACTGTGTCCTGTGGAATATACCTTAGAACTGTGCTACAAATTGGGTGTGATATCATGTGCCTGTAATCCCCACAGTAAACTGTCCCCGAATGACCATAATAAACTTCCAGAAAGGGCGAGGCCATGGAGAGAGACTATCCCTCCACCCATGTCTCATCACCCAGGCTCCTCTGAACAGCGGTGAAGGTGAGAGACACGTGGGAGTCCTTCTTTCCAATGGAATACTACTCAGCAATTAGAAACAATGAATTCACAACATTTTTAGGCAAACGGTTTGATCTGGAAAATATCATCCTAAGTGAGGTAACCCAATCACAAAAGAATACACATGGAATGCAATCTCTGATAAGTGGATATTAATTAGCCCAGAAGCCCTGAATACCCAAGGCACAGTCGCATAACAAATGACTCCCATGAAGAAGTATGGAGAGGGTCCTGATCCTGGAAAGGATCGATCTAGCATGGGAAGGGAATATAAGGACAGAGAAAAAGGAGGGAGGTGATTGGAGAAGGGATGGAGAGAAGAAGGTTTATGGGACATATGGGGAGGGGGGATCCGGGAAAGGGGAAATCATTTGGAATGTAAACAAAGAATATAGAAAATAAAAATATTAAAAAAAAAGAAGAAGAAGAAGAAGATACAGGGCCGGAGAAATGCCTAATTTAGGGTAAAGCACTCACAGTGTGAGCATAGAGGCCTGAGTTTGAATCCCCAAACTTCACATACAGCCTGGTGTGGCAGCCACATTCCTGCACTCTTACAGAGAGATGGGAGGCAGAGACCTGTAGGATCCTCTGATGCTTGCAGACCCGCTAGCCCAACCACTGTGAACAAAGAGACTCTGTCTTGAATAGGGTGGGAAGTGAGGACCAACATCTGAGGTTAACCTCTGACCTCGGCCTCAGTGCCACAGCAAGTGTGTGCCCGTGCATACAGCATGTGCACACACACACTCACATGCCGCCACCACCATCACCACCAAAATCTGGGATTTTGCACCAAATCTATCATCCAAGTGAGCCCTTAGGTGAGACAGTAGGTCATGGAACAAGAACCTATCAGGCAATACCATGGGTCACTCATGTAGAAACAGTCAGATTTTTCAACTTTACTATTGATAATTTTTAATCTCATTGCATGTTTTGAGATACATTTTTCATTAAAAATTCAGAACTCCAGATTTTCTCCACTTATTTGTAAAACTACTCTTCCTATATGGAGAAATCCTATGTCTTTGTCAAATATATCAATGATAAAACCTTTTATTTTTGGACAAAAATAACCCAGCTTCATTCTTAATTCAAATAAATATGTTAATACAAGCTTAAGAAATGTCATCAAGTATCTCTTGAATTTAATTTGCATTTAATACTGAATAAATAGCCAACATTACTAAAACCACTGAGAAATACATGTCAGACTATGCAGTGCACCAAGATTTAAAGGATGTATATTTAGGAGAATTAATGTATTCGCTTTTTAATAGTTATAAAAAGAAAGTGGGTCATGTGACTATTTGTATTACCTCATTTATAAAATAGAGGCACTGTTTAGCTGAAATTTTACGCTATATCTGAAGTGAGCTGTATGGTGGAAACCATGATGCTTCTTTGGTGAGTGTGTGTGTGTGTGTGTGTCTGTATTTGTATGTGACTGTGTGTATGTGTGTGAGTGTGTGT
Organism: Apodemus sylvaticus; assembly: GCF_947179515.1. NCBI lineage: Eukaryota > Metazoa > Chordata > Mammalia > Rodentia > Muridae > Apodemus > Apodemus sylvaticus. Next base: position 25,392,862 of record NC_067485.1, on the reverse strand, counting down.
GTGTGTGTGTGTGTGTGCGCGCGCGCGCGCATTATGTTCTACCTTGGGGGGAAAATGAGTTAGAACCAAGTGTAAATATCATCCATAATGCCCTAATTTCGCAGCCTCAGTATAAAAACATCCCCTGGTGTTTAAAGAGAAAGCCACGGAATGCTAAAATCCATCACTATCACTGAGTGAGTGCCCTGGGCTTCATTCTTCTTTTTTTTTTTTTTTTGGTGTTGTTGTTGTTCTTAGGAATAGAAAGCATTGACATCAGATGGAGGCTAATTTTGGTTGGATTATTCATGGCACACTTTCATTTTTTCTCCTTAATTTTTTTACTTATTTACTTTACATCTCAATCACAGCCCTGTCCTCCCAGTCCCATTCTCATATTCTCTCTTACCCCCACCTTCCTTCTCCCCTGAGAAGGAGAGCCGCCCCCCCCCATATCAGCCCTCCACATCAAGTGACAGCGTGACTAGGTGCACTCTCTCCCTCTGAGGGTCAACAAGGCAGCCCAGCTAGATCCAAAGGGAAGCATCAGAGTCAGAGGTAGCCCTGTCTTAGTCAGGGTTTCTATTCCTGCACAAACATCATGACCAAGAAGCAAGTTGGGGAGGAAAGGGTTTATTCAGCTTACAGTTCCGCATTACTTTTCATTACTAAAGGAAGTCAGGACTGGAACTCAAGCAGGTCAGGAGGCAGGAGCTGATGCAGAGGCCATAGAGGGATGTTACTTACTGGCTTGCTTCCTCTGGCTTGCTCAGCTTGCTTTCTTATAGAACTCAAGACTACCAGCCCAGGGATGGTACCATCCACAAGGGGCCCTCCTCCCTTGATCACTACTTCAAAAAATGCCCCACAGCTGGATCTCATGGAGGCATTTCCTCAACTGAAGCTCTTTGTGATAACTCCACCCTGTGTCAAGTTGACACACAAAACCAGCCAGTACAAGCCCCCTACTCCACTTGTTAGGAGACCCACATGAAGACCATGCTGCACATGTACTACAAATGTGTAGGGGGCCTAGGTCCAGCCCCTGCATGCTCTTTGGTTGGTGGCTCAATCTCTGTGAGGCCTCACGAGCCCACGTTAGTAGACTCCATAGATCTTCTTGTGGTGTCCTTGACCCAGCCCGTAGCTCCCTCAGTCCTACCTTCCACTCTTCCACAAGACTCCCCATGCTCCACCTAACATTTGACTGTGAGTCTCTGCATCTGCTTCCATCAGCTGCTGCATGAAGCCTCTCGGAGGACGGTTATGCTAGACTCTGTCTGCAGTACAGCAGAATGTCAGTGGTAGTGTCAGGGATTGGCTCTCTCTCATAGGATGAGTCTCAAGTTGGACCAGCCATTGATTAGTTGGCCATTCTCTCAATATCTGCTGGACCTACTTTTTTGTTTGTTTGTTTGCTTGCTTTGTTTTTCAGTTTTTTGAGACAGGGTTCCTCTGTGTAGCTCTGGCTGTCCTGGAACTCACTTTGTAGACCGGGCTGGCCCCAAACTCAGAAATCTGCCTGCCTCTGCCTCCCAAGTGCTGGGATTAAAGGTGTGTGCCATCACTGCCCGGCCAGACCTGCTTTTATAGTGAGCAGTTCAGTGTTTTATTGAAGGTCACACAAGTTAGAGAAAAATTATGAAAGAGTCTCTGCTACAGATTTTATTGAACTTCAGGAAACTGGATAGTTCTGACCACATTTCCAAAATGTATAGAAGGACTGTCAGTTTTTCAGAGTGCTGGCTGCTTCGAGCCACTGATACCTTCCAGACACAACACAAAGGGACCCTTGAGGGAGCCCATAGAAGGTGACCTACATGTATCTTCAAATTCCTTAGAACATTCAAAATGTCTTACCCATGATTCAGTCATGAACCCCACCTCCCTCCTGCCACCTTACTAAGAGAGTGTTTTCTCTTCAGCCATCTTTGCAATGCCACTAAAACCTGTTGTGCAGCTTTGGAAGAGCTGGCTGTCCGAAGGCTTCCTGCGTGCTCCATTGTTACTAAGGAGGAGCTTCTTGCTTTATTAGCTGAAGGATTTTCAAACCCAGAAAACTGGGTGCCTAGAAACGGGCTTCTGTCAACTAGGAAGGCTTTATTCAGGCCCATCTGGAAAGATGCTCCTGGTTCATGAGCCTGTTGCATGCAAGCCACGGATGCTGTGGAAGCTGCCTCCCGCTCAAATGTGCGCATGCCCAGTCGTACCGACAGTACCTGATCTCAGCCCACACCACCACTTCACGTCCCACCACCTGCAGAAAGTTCCTATCACCTGATCCGTGCAGATATTTGACTGCGACACATCCTGAAATGTGTGCCAGTTTGGCATTGTTCAAAAAATTTACTACCTAAAGTTTACTTTCTGTTTTCCATTTTTTTTTTTTGCAGGGCTGGAGTATATTATTTAATTAATATATCATTTAGTATTGTTTAATGTTAATTATATCAATTAATAACATCATTAATGAACACATTGTTATTGCTAATAGTGATTAATATATTATTTAGTATCACTGTTAATTAAACAATATGCTCCAGCCCTGCACAAAGAAACAGCAAACATAAAGTAAAATTAATTGTGAATGTGTGCTTATATACACTGACTGAGTTTCTGCTGGTGCGAATTGCCCCCTTGCATCTTTTTTTTAATTAGATGTTTGCTTTATTTAAATTTCAAATGTTACCCCCTTTCCTCATTACCACTCCCCCTGCTTTCCAACCCCCCTCCCACTTTCCTGACCTGGCATCCCTCTACATTGGGGCCCCCGAGTCTTCACAGGACCAATGACCTCTCCTCTCATTGGTGTCTGAAAAGACCATCCTCTGCTATATATGTAGCTGGAGTCATGGGTCACTCCATGTGCACTCTTTGGTTGGTGGTTTAGTCTCTGGGAGCTCTGGGGTTACTGGTTGGTACATATTATTGTTCCTCCTGTGAGGCTGCAAACCTCTTCAGCTCCTTGGGCCCTTTCTCTAGCTCCTCCATTGGGGACCCTGTGTTCAGTCTATTGGTTGGCTGTGAGCCATGGGTATTTTGTTCCTCCTAAGGTCCAAAGTATCCACACTTTTGTTCTTCCTTCTTCTTGAGCCTCATGTAGTCTGTGAATTGTATCTTGGATATTCCAAACTTTTGGGCTAATATCCACTTATCAGCGACCTTTGCATCTTTCATTTCTGGTGTTCATAAAGTTAAAATATGAAGTTACTGATGCCTTCTATGTTAATAATCTTTTAACTGTTGTGAAGGATGTCTACTAATCTATCACTGCTTTATGAGTCTAGGTACAGATCTGTCACCATCACCTGATGTGGCATTATTTTATACTATCAACAGAAGCATAATTAAGATAGTAACACTGTGCAGACTTTGGTTTTTTTTATATATTCCAATTCATTTATTTCTCATAATATTTCTTCATTAATCCAGTGTTTATCAAATCCCTACTTTGTACATGAGAAAGTGGAGGTGTATGAAACTTAAAAGAAATTGGTTAAAGATTATTCAGCAGATAGCAAGGGCAAGCTCTCAGCCTAATCTCATTCCAGAGAAGACTCAAGCTTACGACTGCACAGTCTCACACAACTTCATTTTAGTATTACATAAGTCAAACAGCAATTCTTAAAAACTTCATTAGGGCTAATACAAAAGAACACAGTACTGAGTTGTATACCTGAAAGTACATGCCACTTTGATCATTGATGTAACGTCCCAATGAAAACCAACAGTCTCTGCCTTCAAGAAGCTTACAATGAAGGAAGGAAGGAAGGAAGGCACAGACTCACACTTCTGTGTGATACCTGGGATGGTGACCATGATAGGATTCAACCAAGGATACTGGCCGAGTCCACAGGATGGCTCCCTGACAGGCAACTGTCTGGGAAGATGCAGACATCCATTTCAATGCAATCCTAGGAACCTTGGAATACTTGGTACCTTCAGCCAGCAAAAATGGTTAATTCTCGTGTGTCAACCACGTTCCTCCTGCATGTTATTTGGACCCAGAGGCTCTTTTTCTTTTTCTTTCTTTCTCTTTATTTGACATATTCTTTATTTACATTTCAAATGATTTCTCCTTTCCAGAATCCCCCTTCCCCAAAAGTCCCATAAGCCCTCTTCCCTCCCCCTGTTCCCCAATCAATCCTTTCCTGCTTCCCTAGCCTGGTATTCCCCTACACTGCTGCACTGAGCCTTTCTAGGACCAGGGGCCTCTCCTTCCTTCTTCTTGGCATCATTTGATATGTCAATTGTTTCCTGGGTATTCTAAGCTTCTGGGCTAATATCGTCTTATCAGTGATTGCATACCATGTGTGTTCTTTTGTGATTGGGTCACCTCACTCAGGATGATATTTTCCAGTTCCACCCACTTGTCTAAGAATTTCATGAATTCATTGCTTTTAATAGCTGAGTAGTATTCCATAATATAAATATACCACAGTTTCTGTATCAATTCCTCCAATGAGGGACATCTGGGTTCTTTCCAGCTTCTGGCTATTATAAATAGGGCTGCTATCTTTGTCTCTTTCATCCTCCTGCTGAGAATTTGGGTCCCTGGTTTGCCCTTGGAATGCTTTTAGTTTGCATTCTGATCTGACAGTTCTGGATGTTCATGATTAAATGGGCAAGGGTGGTGATGGGACCAGAGCTACAATGGTAACTGTTATTTCTTTTCTTTCCTTTCCTTTTCTTTTCTTTTCTTTTCTTTTCTTTTCTTTTCTTTTCTTTTCTTTCTTTTTTTCTTTCTCTTTCTTTCTTTCTTTCTTTCTTTCTTTCTTTCTTTCTTTCTTTCTTTCTTTCTTTCTTTCTTTCTTCCTTTCTTTCTTTTTTGGTTTTTGTTAATTTCCTCCCCAGTAAAATCTTGCTTAACATTTTTCAAGAAATAAGCGAAGCTTTAAGATTTTGGTTGTGTCAAAAATGCCAAGTTGTTTTGTAAACTGTGGTCACCTTAGTGTTTTTCTCCTGAAAATTCAAAGCTATCATGGGCCACAAATGGGTAATGCTGGTCGCTAAATGGAAACTTCTCATACCTTGTTATGCTTTGGAGGGAATAGACTAGGAGTGCAGGTCTTGCTTTCAATGGTTGTGGTACAGAGAGGCACAAGAGACAAGCCTGGGTGATCTCACACTGAGCAAGCGCAGTCTTATCTGGATTTTTCCCATGATGTCATCTCATGCTGGTTATTTTTAAGCACGTGGACGAAAGCCTTCACTTCTTGCCTGCTAGTGTTCTGTCTCACCTCAGTTGCTATTTTAGCAATTGTCCTATAAATGGACAGTGCTGTCATCTCATGGGTGCTGAAAGGGTAGAGAAGAGAGGGCAGAGGCTTGCCTGACTGGTGACATGGGACCGAGACAGAGCCTACCAGCAAGAAAGGGACAGAAGTGAACTCAGTGAAAACATTTTTTAACAGCTGGCTATGAAATCGCACAACTCCACTACGTTCTTACCAATTAGCTTATTTTTCTGTATGTTGCTTTTAGGTACTTTCTGAAAGGTCACTTACTCCAACAGGCCACACCTACTCCAACAAGACCACACCCACTTGAACAAGACCACACCCACTCCAATAAGACCACACCTACTCCAACAAGGCCAGTTAATGGTGCTACTCCCTACGAGCCAATGGGGGACATTTTCATTCAAACTACAATATCTGTAAAGTTTTATTGGAGAACCTCATACTCAGGTGGTATGTTTGGTCTATGTGATTTGGAGACACCACAGCAGAGCTGACTGCGTGGATGAAGAGATGGGACACTGTGCTTTATGCTTACAAGGTATTGCTAAATATGCTGCAGATTATCAGGATACATCTGTGATCTCTCAACAATGCAACAGTGTTTTGAGTGCCATACCTATCACTACACTATAAGTTTTTTTTATTGATAACACAGGTCATGATCAGAAACATGAGAAAAGTGGAATTTTTGTGTATGCCATTAAGGCATGAAAGTGGTGTGAGGAACTTGGATCTTCAGGTGTATGACCTGGTCATGTCTTCAGGTCATTAGACCAACTTGTTCCTTAGCGATTTTCTATTCTAAACTTCTAGTTTGGGGTGGAATGGAATGGTAGACCAGTAGGCTTCAGTGTTTTCTACTTGTCTGTAGCTGAATCTAAGAAGACTCAAGGGACTTTTAGTCTGAAAATTTTTTATTTTCAGTGTTTTATTTATTACAGTATATATTTTGTTTTTATCAAATGAAATAATGCAAGATTCCATTAATTATGCAAAGACACAATAGCTTCCAAGTGGCTCATTTGCCAGGCAAGAAAGCAAGATGATTCATGTACTGACAGTGGATTAATCATGCTTGATCTTAGCAGCTAAAGAAGTGTGTCCTGAAAAATAAACTTAAGATTGTTAGCATTTTAGCAGGAACAGTTGTTTTTAAGAATTTAGAACATTGACAGCAAAAATCAATAGTCAATATCAAAACAAGGCAAGTGATTGTGAACAGCTTTTGTTTTTTGGGGGGGGGCAGGGGCTCTGGATGAGTTGAAAATGTTTATGAAACTGTTCAATGGTTTATTCAGGGAGTCAATTTTAGACTAGTTTTTAAATGACTAAAGATGCAGTCTGTGAACAGTGTGGTTCGATATGGAACAATTGCAGGTCAGTATATGTTCAAAGAAGGTAAATCACTAATTCAATATAATTTGAAGTAGAATCTGTTATGTGTGTTGAGGCTGAGAATAGTTGAAATATACATGGAGGGGAAAATCTACAACACGTGTGAAAACTTAAAACTTTCACAGTTTATTTATTGAGTTATCCTTTAATAGGTACTCTGCAGAAAAATTTTTAATGTTTGCTATCGAACCCAGAAAGGCAACAAACTCCATATTGTAGACTCACCTACTGGAAATGCAATTAATTTTTTGTCAAAAATAGAGACATCTGTAATATTATTGTTGCTAAAAGTCCCTCCCTTGGGGAAATGTAAGCCATGTAAGCCTCTCTTCTTTGGATCCCTGCAACAAACCAAGGTACAATTGCGCCAAAATTCATTCTGAGGAAGTCATGGCTTTATTAGGCTTACTTAGAGAGCATGGGTCAGAGTTAAGGTCAGAAGCATAGGAGACTGTAAAGAAGCCATACTGGAAGGTCCAGAACCAACATGGATGATGGCTCCCTGATTGTTACATAGACAGTGTCCACTTCCCCTGATAATCCTTCTCATCTTAAGTCTAGCCTCTGACCCTGACTCTGACATCATGTGAAATTAGAGCAGAGTCATATACAACTGGTTGGGAGGAGAGGCTGGATACTCAGGTGAAGGTTCTTCTCTGCTTTCTCTTTCCAAGTCAACAGCCAATAAACCCAGTGATGTATAATTACTGGCAAGCAGGCATAGTCTGACTCCTAGAGATGGTTAAAGCGTCTCGTAGGATTATGTTGAAGCTGCAAACACTAATGGTGCTGTAGCCATGGTGAAATCGTAACACAGTGCATTCCTGACGTATCTGTGGTGATGCTGCTGGGGCTAAACCTGCTGTATTAAAGCAAAGCACACAGTTTTGTCCAGTGCATGACTAGTGGTTGTGGCAAGAATGTCCTTTTCATATGTGTTAAAATAAACCATTTACTATAAAATAACACAGTGGGTTGGGCTTGGGGCAGCCTCAAAATCTCCTGTTTCCTGTGTCTCTTGATTACATCAAATAGACTGCATCAGTTTGTACTGTGCATCCTGTATTCACACAACTACAGCACGTCCTTGCTTTATACTGTGAATGGCCGGCTATATAAGAGAAGCACTTGAGTTATAGAAATAACTTCTGAGTAGTGAATATCCTTAAAACGATATGCTCCTGGCCTTGAGGCTAATATTTGGCAATACTTATCTGTGTAAGAAGAGTTTCACAGATTAAGTTAGGTTAGGTTACATTCACAAAGTTTATTAAAAGTCAGCTTTAACAGATAACGTTCTCAATCGATTTTGGCAGTAGAAAGCATTAACTCAGAGACTGAATTAAGTGAAATAATATACTCTTTTTTCCTCTCCTCTCCTCTCCCCCCTCCTCCCCTCCTTTCCTCTTCCCCCCTACTCCCCTCCCCTCCCCTCCTCTCCTCTCCTCTCTCCTCACCAGATTATAATTATTACAAGAAAATTACAAGTTCATAGTGCTATATTTTTTAATTTCATCAGTGACCACTTATTGAGGTTTCATTATCTCTTATATGTAAGTATCTCTGAAAGACCTTTTTATTTTTTTGCCTCTTGGACTGCAAAGGGCATGATATTCCTGAATCTAGCTTCATAGGATACTTTGGCAATCCCCAGCAGAGGTCCCACAGCACATTTATGGGAAGCCCACTTACTACGCTGACATTCAGACTGTAAATTAGAAAGGATCTAATGACTGCCTCACCTCTGGTGTGCTTTTCTATGAATGTAATTCATCCTGTTAGTAATCAACACCCCAAACTGCCTGAGGTTTGCTAGATCCTGGGAGTCTCCTCCATGGCAGCACAGGTCTACAGAGGATGCCATTCCTAGAACTGTTCAAGGATGCTGATACCTCCATCACCAATGGCTACCTCATGCTTTTATAAAACAAGTGTCTTCCAGCTACTTCAAGATGTGAACTGTAGAGCAGTAAATTTAGGTAGCACATTGTAGACACACTCTGACAGCCTTCCTAAGAAAAAGCAGACAGGATCCTTCACCAGAAATGAAAGCATCTCCATTTCAGTAAAAATGAACCACGGTTTTTAAAGCTTCCAGCAAACCACTAAAGCCAAGTCTAGTTGCAGGAAACATAGCTTCAAACCCAAACTTTGTTAATTTCTTCCATATCATCATGTTTAATAAAATCCAATCTTCTCTATATTCCATTCATTTTGTCCTTGATCTTATATCTCTAGAGGAGACACACACTTATTTTTTCAAACTCACCCACCGTACATTCAATGTACACAATCTTAAATTATCTTAGTGGTGTACTCGGTTGCCTTTTTGGTTAGGTTAGTACTTGTCTATAATAAAAATTGATCAAATCTTGCTGTAATTTGTTTTGAAAGCGATGCCCCCCCCCCATAGTCCCGTGGATTTGAACATTTGGTCCCACATTGATGCTCTCTGGGAGGTTTGGGAGGTGTAGTCTGTTGGAGGAAGCCTGTCCCTGGAGGTGGACGCTGAGGTGTTCACGCCTTGCACCATTTCAAGCTCGCTGTCTCTGCTCTGCTATGGCTCAGAAGTCACCCTTCAGCTTCCTGATCGAGCCACCATGCATGCCTCCCCTTGGCCATCACAGACTTCAATCCTCTTGAACTAAAAGCCTAAATAAACTTTCGTGTATAAGTTACCTTGGTCATGATGTCTTATCGCAACAACATAAAATAATACAGGTGTGGCCCTGGTTGTGGATGTTATAGCAAAAGGAACCAATGGGAAAGGCCTTTAGGGGAAGAGATATTTCCCAGCAAAGGTTCTGTCCACCACTAAAGTTTACTTAAGCAGAGAGGCCAGTATCTCTAGAAGTACAAGAAACCTTTGCTGGCAAGGGAGGATGCTGGGCCCCATCTGAACTTATCTGCATGTCTTCATCATAATCCCAAGGTACTTTATCTTTTTCAGTTGACACTGGGAGGCATCACTTGTAAAAGCTGAGAATCTGTGGATCTGACCTCAGTTCACGTTCTACAATCCCCACACTTAACGTTGGTGGCTTATTATAATCAGGACACACTTGGAAGTTTCTTGACTGTCCATCTCTGGTTTGAGCTGAGAATTTAGATGTGAACTTGTCTTCAGTATGGGTTCTCAGAATTCAGGAGAAGCCAGTCTACGTCGTAGCCAACTCAGTCACCTACTCTGATGTTGTTGGCAAAGGCAGCAGGCCCATGTTCTTTCCAAGGCTCTTGTTTTAGGAACTAATACAGTCAACTGAAGATGCTAATGTCTGCTGTGTGATGCTCTATCTATGTCATAGTTGCTAGAACTCATGTGACCAATGATAGGGAGCGCAGCTCTGTTCTGCAGAGTTAGCAAACAATACCCAGGTTCTGTTGTTAAAGGAATCGAAGGGGTGTGTCTCCTTGGATCCATTCTGGAATAAATATCGATGTGAGTTAGGGTCTCTGGGCCATAGCTCAAGCAGTAAAATGGTTTCTGTGTAAGCATGAAGACCTGCTTTGAGCCCAACCACCCCTTAAAAAGCCAGGCATATAACGCACAGTTGCAGTCATAGTCCTAGGAAGGTTGAGAAAGGCAGATTTCTGGGGATTAATGACTGGTGAACCTTCCCTAGTCAGTGAGGCTCAGGCATTAGCAAAAGATTCTGTAGCAAGAGACAAGGTGGATGTATCCTGAGGACAAATACCTGAGGTTAACCACTGGCTTCCACATACGTGTGTGCGTGTGTGTGTGTGTGTGTGTGTGTGTGTGTGTGTGTTGTATAGTCTTCAGAGAGAATAAAGATGCCATGGGGAGAGGTGAGATTTTTTTTTAATACATGCCATCAGGATAAATAGTTATTAATTAAAAAATATGAAGCTTCTGAAGTAGCACCTGCAGGAAGAAGCTATGTCTCCTAACATTTGAGAACAAGGGATAAGGTTGGGATTTGTAAAGCTTTTAAGATTGGGGAAAGTTCCCTGGCTAGCTAACATGCAAAACCTCTGAAACAGAGGAGCTTCCTTTATATCACACTGTTGCCTTTGAACCCGCCCAGAGGGTCCCACAGATCTGGGTCCTGGTGGACAAGGAAGGGACATCAGCTAGCTGGTAGCTCTGAGGAGTGTTAGTGTCAAATTACAGACTGGAGTCCCTCCTCTTTACTCAGGGTTGCTGCCAAAGTGGAGAGTGCACCACACTTCACAGACAGCATGACAAGCAACAAGAAGACAGGGTTCTCTCTCTCCTTGGAGTCTTTCTCCCATCATCCTCATTGTTGCCTATTGGCAAGGGCACTATCAGCTGCCCCCCCTTCACCCCCCCCCCACCCCGCCCCACCCCTACTCACAAAGGCAATTTAGAAGCATGAGTTCAAAGCTGAGAACACAGTTTAACTTCAGGCCCTCTTCCAAAGCTCCCAGGGATCTTGTCTTTGCCACATTCTCACGTAGGGAACTCCTAAGCTGCGATCAGAGTCAGGACACTAATGAAGGATCAGGGCAAGAACATGTATCCTTCCCTAGTGACGGACACATTATTGGTTTCATTTTGAAGCTGCCCCCCCAGGGGGGCCCAGTCATTTATACCATGAACTTCATTTATTTAACAGATGTCAGGTTGTCCCTTCTAAGCTCATGGCATTGTTGCCTGGGGATTCTCTAGATGGAAGGCAGAGCTCATTTAAAGAGAAGTTGAGGTTTTTTTCCACCATGCCAGAAGCAAATTTATCTGAAGCCAGCCAGGGTCCTAGGCAATTTGATGTTATTACAGCCCCTATTTATTATTGGAAAACTGTGTTGCGGAGACTGGGGAGAGAGGGACAGACTCAGACTTAAGTTAAAAGTGTCACATCTCCTGCCTGATATTTAATGCATCTTCACAATCTTCCAAGGGATAGGGAAGAACCAGGGTCCCTTCTCCTCCTCCTCGGGCATGGCCTTTATATAGGGAGATCCATTTTGTTACGTGATGAGTAGACTCTGGCTCCTGCTCTGCTGCCCCTTTCCGCCCCACTTTGAGTATTTGTTCCTTGATGAGTGCACAACCTTCATGGGAACTTCACGCAACGGTGATCAAGGAGATAATACAGCCAGCTTCTGGTTCTTCTCTAACATAAACAGAAAGGGAGGGGTTGAGCGGGAAAGGGAGCTGGTTACACGAGTCACGCGGAGAGGAACAGTTGCTCTCAACATGTTTAAGAAGCAGAGAGCAAGAATGGTCCAAGTGGAGCCCATGACTTAGGTCTTGCCTAGCTTCAAGCGTAAGCAATTAATTCCCAGTCCGGGTGGGGGTGGGGAGAAAATATTGCAAAATTGATGTGCTATAAAAAAAGAAAGAAAGAAAATGATGGATTCCATCTGGTCAGGAGGAGTTGGATCCAGTGTTGACAGCTGTTGCTAAGGCCAGCTCTGAGTGCTGGGTAGGAAGGTGTCTTTCCCATTCCCCCATCCTCTGTAGCTGCTCTGCTTTGTCATTTTAGTTATTGTTGTCTTATGCTCTCCTCCTCTCTCTTGTGTGTGTGTGTGTGTGTGTGTATGTGTGTGTGTATGTATGTGTGTGTGTGTGTGTATACATATATAAAGGCTAGAGAACAAGTTTCAGATCAGATATAGCCAAACAAATACTTATTACATCATACTGGATATAATAAGCCGTCCCTAGGTGATTGAACACACACACAAGAGAATACATATGGGTCTTATGAAAATATGATTCCATTACGTAGAGAGGACTCGAGCATCTGTGGGTTGTAACCCTGTGAATGCTAAGGGATGACTATATTAGTGGGACAGCTTTGCTCCATCGTGATGACAGGGAGGGAGTCCTAGGTGGGAAAGGATCTACTTCCCTTTCTATACAAGCTATCACATACAAAACTGGTAAAAATAAAAGACCTAAGACCTCACCGTTGAGCCCCAGAAAAGACACATTAGGGGCAAATGGCAGCCCCGTGCAGAGAACAGGGCGGCTGCTTCATTCGCTGTGTCCAGTGGACAGAAATCAGGCAAAGCAAGCTGTGTACAGCAGAAGTAGGCTTTGTTTTCTGGTGCTGCCATGTGACTATTCCATTGTCCGTGCGTCCATTCGCTAGCTAGAACTGAAGCACCCTGAGATCACACATGCTCGCTGCACAGCAGGGCCTGGGATTAGAAATGGCTACCTCATTCCTCCTACCAGAAAGAGAAATGACTACCTCATTCCTCCTGCCAGAGCTTTCTTGTGGCTCAGAGACTTCCAAACTGAATGCAGACTGGAACTCTCCACCTTGGGGGAGCTCAGATGCAGCAAGGGCTTAGCATTCCAGGTTTCTTTGTGGAATGCCTCCACCTCCACCTCCACCTCCACTCTCAGAAAATCTCTTAAAGTTCAAGGTTTTAAAAGGAACAATGGAATCTATTCATTTCTCTTGCAAATGTAGCCTGTGTGTGTTCAGAAAATGGTGTAATGGGAGAATCGGTAGCCTGCCCATCAACTCTGAGATCCACTTCTCTCTGTCTCCCTGCTGCATGCGTGCAGGCGCCCCGCCCCCATCTCGAATTCACTTCTTCTTGTTCTCTCAGCAAACCTTTCACTGACTCAACAATTTGAGAGGATGGTCTCCAGTCTTCAGAAACTGTTAGAGGTCAGGTTCCAGGCACAGTGACAGGAGAAGCCAATGTCCAATGGAAGACGGCCACCAAGATAGCTTTTATTATTATTATTATTTTTTTTTTTAGTTTTTCCATAATTTATTTTTTTCTTGTTCACTTCATATCCCAGTTGCAGCCCTGCTCCCTACTTTCTGCCAGGGTCCAGCGTTACAAATCCCTCCCTCTATTATCCCCTCCCCCTTTCCACCAAGAAAAGGAAGTCCCCCCCTCACCCCCTGGCTTGGGTACCACCCCACCCTAGGACATCTAGTCCCAGCAGGCCTGAGCACATCCTCTCCCTTGGAGGCCCAACCAGGAGGTCCAGGTAGGGGAAGGGGATCCAATGGCAGGGAACAGAGCCAGAGACAATCTGCCCTCCAATTGTCAGGGGACCTGCACGAAGACCAAGCTGTGCATCTGCTACAAATGTATAGAGGCCTAAGTCCAGCCCCTGCATGCTTAGACCCTATGTGACCATGCCTCATGCAGTGGCCTCCCTTAGCTCCTGACTGCACATGCTCTGATGGTCACCGGAATGTTGGGAACTATTTTCTTCCTTACAGCACATACACCTCTAATCTAAGTAGCCAGGGGGGCTTCTTTTATTTGTCAGTAAGAACTTGGATTATTGCAGATCAGGTGGCCCAGGGCGTTTTGTCAATTGTGACAGGTACTATGAATGTCATGTATTGCCTGACAGGGTCTTCCCTTTTATTCTGCTTTATGTCTTTGATTTTGGGTTTTTTGTTGTTGTTGTTGTTTTGTTTTTTGTTTTTGAGACAGGGTTTCTCTGTATAGCCGTGGCTATCCTGGAACTCACTCTGTAGACCAGGCTGGCCTCAAACTCAGTAATCTGCCTGCCTCTGCTTCCCAAGTGCTGGGATTAAAGGCGTGTACCACCACTGCCCGACTTTATGTCTTTATGAATATCCTTAGACCCTTCCTGAGCTATTCATGCCCAGCGTCTGGTCCATGCTGACATCCTGAGATAAATACGTATATGTAAATAAATCGAAACAGCTTGCAGATCTGTGTGAAAGAGAAAACTCATTAGTGACCAGATGAGTCAGAACATTTAGACACCGGTGGAGGGCCATTTGCTGGCACTTTAAAGAGCTTATTTAGATTCAAAGTACTTGTCTCCAGTTGAACTCACAGGTTGAACTGAGGAACCCCCATGATGCTTATAACTCACACATCTGCTCCCGAAGCATGCCTCTCCGGGGACAAAGGATGGCCCTCTGACCACTCTCTGTAATGACGAACTGGAGTCTGAAGGATGTGCATTCCGACAGTTAAAGACTGACATGGTCAGCTGCGATGACTGTGAACGGAGGTCCATGTATATATTCACAGACTCCTGCGATACTGCTGGGGAAGGGACAGGCTGGGAATGGACGGCACCGGGATGCCGACTGGAACATCAACATCTTGGGAAAATAAATTGCTGAGCACCGCTTTTTAAGAACCCTGCTGTGTTTGTCAGAGTCATCACTCACGTCCTGCTTCAGGGATAAGTGGGCAAAGGGGCGCAGAGCTTTAGGCAAGTGACCATGCTCAGTCTTCTCCAGTACGCTCCTACATTTTATTATTTCTTAGATTTATTTTATTTATTATGTGCAAGTACACTGTAGCTGTTTTCAGACATACCAGAAGAGGGCATCAGATCCCATTATGGATGGTTGTGAGCCACCATGTGATTGCTGGGATTTGAACTCAGGACCTTCAGAAGAAGGTCCAGTCAGTGCTCTTAATCGCTGAGCCATCTCTTCAGACCTTTTTCTTTTTAAAGATTTATTTATTGTTATATTAAGTATACTGTTGCTGTCTTCAGACACACCAGGAGAGGGCATCAAATTTTATTACGGCTGGTTGTGAGCCACAATGTGGTTGCTAGAAATTGAACCCAGGACCTCTGGAAGAGCAGTCAGTGCTCTTAACCTCTGAGCCATCTCTCCAGCCCCTAAGCTCCTACATTTTTTCACCGAGGTTTTGTGGACATAAAAGTTTGGCAGCAGATGTATTAGTTTTGATTTGAATTAATGCGACCTTATAACTTCTGCAATTTTCCACTAAAATGATGGTTCCAGTGAAGGGCTGTGTAATTTCAGTGTTTAGGAACACAAATAATAATGAAAAGTGGCTAAGCAGAGTTTGAATTCTATTCCCTGGTTAACTTGAAGATTATAAGACTGTACATAAGGGGCTTTGCGTTTAGAGAAATTGATCAATTTATAAATGTGATTTATTGATTCATGGTACTGGAAAGTCCAGGCTATAACTTCTAAACTGGAATCTTAAGGTCCCAAGAGGAGAAAAGGATACTGGCGTTTGACTTATTGCTAGAACCTAAAATGATTGCTGCCAGGGGGGTTCTCTGATGGACATTCCAATGCTTTAACCATGCATGATTGTGAAGAGACTCCGGAAGTCTGATTAAGAAGAATCGCTCACCTACCCAGGAGCTACCAGTCAAACAGTACTTATGAACTAAGTCAAAATAGTTAGGAAACATTTTTTAAATATTTTTATTTTCTGTATTCTTTGTTTACATTCCAAATGATTTCCCCTTTCCCAGATTCCCCCTCCCCATATGTCCCATAAACCTGCTTCTCTCCACCTATTCTTCAATCACCTTCCTCCTTTAGGAAACATTTTTTAAAGACAAAAGCAAACAATACATATTTAACTCAGTTTGTTAAATGCATTCATTCCCTGTGTCCCAAGCAATTAATATAGGGTGACAAGTCCTGCAATAGGTAAGTACTTTGCAAACACAATGTAGCCTGTTAAAAGTTTTGATGTTCCCTGAGTGCTTACTGCTCTTGTAGAGGACCAATGTTTGGTTTCTGTCACCCACACAAGATCTCATAACTGACTTTAACTCCAGGTCCAGGTGAACCAATGCCCTCCACTGGCCTCCATGGGCTCCTAACAGACATGGTGCATATAACTGGATGTATATAAATAAAAATAACAAATAAATATATGTTGATGCATCTATAGTGGATATGAAGAAGGGATTTTGAGTTTCTATTTTACTATTACTTTTGAAAGCAATTATCAATCTGTTCACCCACACCAAGGGTGAAAAAAATATCAGTAGCCATACAGTAATATGTGTAGTTAATTGGTTTTAATTTACTCTGGTCACAGACAAGCTTGATGCAATGTAATATCTCATGAGTATCACCATCAGCATCAGCATCATCAGTTAGTATCACCATTTGGCCACTTTCTGCCTTGCTTTAAGTAGGATAGTGTTGACATTCTAGAATATTCTGAAGATTCAAAGCTACTATGTGTCTAACGTTTCCCTACTGCAGTTAACAGTAAATCGAAGCTCAATGTGGAGCCACTGCTGCTGCTCTTGACTGTTGAAGTCGTGGTTCTTGTTTATAGTTTCATTCCTGGCTGTCTGAGCCTCTTTTCCCATTGCTGTGATGAATTACTGTGGCAAAAGCAAGGGAAGAAGAGTTTGTTGTAGCTCATAGTTCAAGAATACAGTCTCGCAGGGTGGGTAGGTGGAAGCAGCAGGAGCTGAGCCTGAAACAGTTGGTCACATTGTATCCACAATCAGGAAGCAGAGAGCTATGGATGCTGTGCCTCAGCTCTTTCCCTGCTTATGTGGTCCAGCATCCAGGTAGGATGGGAGGATGGGAGGATGGGATGGGTGAGGCTTCCCACTTCATTTCCTGAAATCATGGTGATCCCCACAGCCATGCCCAGAGGGGCCATATCCTGGGTGTTTTAAGATGCTTTCCTTCCTTCCTTCCTTCCTTCCTTCCTTCCTTCCTTCCTTCCTTCCTTCCTTCCTTCCTTCCTTCCTTCCTTCCTTCCTTCCTTCCTTTCTTTCTTTCTTTCTTTCTTTCTTTCTTTCTTTCTTTCTTTCTTTCTTTCTTTCTTTCTTCAATGTTCAGTTTCCTTTAATGACCCCCATCTCCCTTGAAGGGTAGGTGCAGGCAGCTAGGTAACTGGCAAGACATGTTCACTTGAAGATCTTGCCTTGATGGACAGCTTTCCCCATGTGATGGAAGGCCCCCTCCCAGGAAAAGTACTCTTGGACCAGGGTCTGGGTCTGCTTGCTACCGATATCCAGTTTCTGCCATGTATATGGCTCATAATCCACCTGCCAGTCTGGGCTCAGCGGAAAGGCAAGTGCCTGGCCTCGGAAGACCCAAACCCAGGAAATGGAGCTGCTGTTGTTGGTTCCAACGAGGATAGCACTAGCAAAGGCAGTCTTCCTCAGTTTGTCCAATCACTGGAACATTTCAGTGATGAGGTTGCAATTCATGAAGTTCTGGGTGAGCTCTTCAGGGAGCGGTACTCAGCATAACACAGGGCTCACCTGGAACTGGAGTTAAAGGCAGCTATGAGATCTTGTGTGGGTGACAGAAGAGTCCTCTACAAGAGCAGTAAGCACTCAGGGAACATCAAAACTTTTAACAGGCTACATTGTGTTTGCAAAGTACTTACCTATTGCAAGACTTGTTACCCTATATTAATTGCTTGGGACACAGGGAATGAATGCATTGATCGTTGAATTAGTTCCATAGCATTAGGATCCTACAACACTAGCCCACCTAGTATTATTTTAAGAGTTCACATTTTCCTGAACATTTTCTCTGCTTTTATATTATTTTGAGACAGCTTCTTATTATGCACCCCCAGGCTGACCTCACACTCATAATAGTGTGTACCGCAATGCCTGGCCTTTCATATGTCTTTACTTTACATAATTTTTTAAAAACTAGCATGTCTTCATAAAGCACAACCATATATAACCAAGGACAAACTGAGTTAAATATGTATTGTTTGCTTTTGTCTTTAAAAAATGTTTCCTAACTATATTGACTTAGTTCATAAGTACTGTTTCTGTGTGCTTTTTATTGTGCAAGACTTCAGAATAAGCTGATGACATACACCTGCTCCCTATTTTCAGAGGCTGACAGTCCAAGGGGTGACCACTTATGTGGATGATTCAAAAGTGTGGTGAGTGCAAATGTGACCTGATGTCTCACCTCTAGGTACATCTAGACAAATGCAAACATCCATCTGCCAACGGACTCGTACAGAAAAGTTCACAGCAACATTATTTATAACAGCTTGAACTGAAATTGACCCGAATGTCTAGCAAGAATCTAATCAGTGTGTGTTGTCCTCGTACATATGAAAAGTAATAAAAATGATGAAATGTGGATGTCTGAGCCTCGGGAACATCAGGCCTGTGCCAAGACAAAGACGCTAGGTCACCCATGTGCATCTACAGTGATGTAACTCATATCTGTCCTCAGCTGCAGTGAAGGAAGTCAGAACTCAGGCTGCTGGGGCTAGAGGGGAACCTGAGGAGGAGGAGACTGCAGAGGCCTCCTGGAACAACATGGATGATGAAGGTTTTACCTCTTCACTAGGAAGAGGGGCTGGGGATGGAGGATAGGCTGTCATCTGTTGAGGACCAGCAAAGTAACACTTAAGCTCTATATTGCATAGAAACTGTACCACAATAAGTGTTTTTTTAGGTATTTTGTGCGTTTGTACCATTATACTTTATTTTTAATAACTGTATCTTTCAGATGTTTATATTAACATGTAACAGTCCATTTAATTTTCAATATTGAATGTGTTCTCTAACACTGATAAATTCACTAATTGTTGTTTCTAGTAGTATACACACACACATGCACACATATGCACACATACACACACATACACACATTCACACACATACACACATATACATACACATTCACACACATACACATACACTCACACACACACTCACACACACACACACACTCCCTCACACACATACTCACACACACACACACACACACACACACACACACACGGTTCTAACCACATGAACCCCTCAGTCTACTATTTCTTTTAACTGCATTTCCCTTCCTTTGTCTCTCTCTGACCTGTAAATTGGAGTCATTTCCTTGGGTCAGTCTTTTAGTCCTCTGTGATTACATCCACTCTCTCCTTACAAAGATGTACAGGGCTTTTAACTGGTGCTTCTTTTCATCTGAGTCTAGACAAGAAGACCCACTCTTTTCTTCTTTTTGTCATTCCTCGTTCATTTCAAACAGTTTTGGTCTTTCTTCCTTTAAAGACAGCCTTCTAGATCTCATCGGCTTACCTCCATACTGACGTGTTCAGGATCTGTGTATAGAATCTGGTATTACTTCTGTTTCTCCATCCTGATCACTCACCTTCTTTAGCAGCCTGCTGTGTGCTAACCATGTACCGGCCACTCTCTGAGAAGCATGCATTCGGGGTACCTTATCAGAAGGTATCCCTCTCTAGATAGGTGTCCTTGACAGGTAGTTAGGGGTGTTACCATTCTGGAATCAATTTAAATTTAATTCCTGGCTTAGAGTTTTCTGGACCTCCCCTGTTGTTTTCAATTCAGACTAATTATACAGAAAGGTTAAACTCTAGGTAAAAGTATTCAGGGCATTGGTAGTTTTCCCTTTGAGATTCTAGGTTAAGGCAGAGGCAAATCTAACATTGGCCTTCCAACTTGCAGGGACTCTGAACTTGACTCCTGTTCCTCTTACTTGTAGGCCTTCAAAAACTGTTAACACTACTGTCCCTTCATGAATCCTCATAGCAAAGGCTCCTGTTGATTTGCTTCCCTTTTTGAGGCCCTGGAGTCTCTCAAAAGTTGCTTTAGTAATTTCTTACTGTTGTTGTTAGCTTCAGATATAAACTCATCACAAACCTAGAGCCACCTTGTAAAGGGAATGTCAGCTGAAGAATTGTCTAGATCAGATCGACTGTCGGTGAGGCATTTTCTCGATGGCTAATTGAAGTATGAAGGCACAGTCTACTGTAGATGGTTCAGTCCCTACATGCATGGGTCTGTGCTGTGGGAGATAGTTGAGCTAGCCAGAGGGAGTAAGCCAGTAAGTAGTGTTCCTCTGTGGCGTCAACTTCACACTTCTGTCTCAGTTTCCCTCAGAGACAGACCACATAACTTGTAAGATGAATAAGTCCTTTTCTCTTCCAGCTTAGTGGTGCCTAGTGTTTTGTCACAGTAACAAAAGACAAATTAGAATACATGCCACTTTGTCTTGTTTAAGAACATGATTTTTCCTATTATTTTTAATTGATTTTAGCAGGAAGTTTGTCTCAATTGGCCTGGGCCTTTATTCTCGGAAGAGGGGAAATTTTGGAATTTTTTTTCTAAATATCTCTCTCATCATTTCCAAAGAGAGAAGTAATCCCAAATTGGTGATTTATAATGTAAAAAAGTAAATAAACTTCTTTGGGGCAGACAAGGAAGTAAAAAGAAAAAAAAGAATATATAAAGAGAACCAATAATTACTCAACAAAAAAGGTATTTTAAAGTTTCTTAAGCTGAAACATAAGAGAAAGAACCATTTTTCTTAATATATAGAGAACTCTGTACTGACATTAGTTGAGATATAAAAACCAAGCAAAACCAGTGTGATGGTTTGTATATGCTTGTCCCAGGGAGTGGCACTATTAGAAGGTGTGGCCTTGTTGGAGGAAGTTGTCACTGTGGGGTTGGGCTTAGAGATCTTCCTTCTAGATGCCTGAGTATGCCCAGAATGTTCCTGGCTTCCTTTGGATAACGATGTAGACCCCTCAGCTCCTCCTGCACCATACCTGTCTGGACACTGCCATGTTTCTGCCTTGACGACAATGGACTTAACCTCTGAACCTGTAAGCCAGCCCCAAGTAAATGTTGTCTTTCATAAAACTTGCATTGGTCATGGTGTCTGTTCACAGCAGTCAAACCCTAACTAATACAACCAGCAAGTGGTTGTTTTTTGTTTTTTTTTTGTTTGTTTGTTTTGTTTTGTTTTAATCTCACAGGACTAAGGGGCAGAACCTGGATGGAGCAAGGCTAGATCGATGAGCCCAGCTCATGAGCCCAGAGGACCATTACTGTGGTTGTGTGTGTGAGATGTGCTGGAGGCTTCTGTCCATCACTGCAGACTTCCATTACCCCACACATGACTCCATCATCTGTCTGTTCATGTCAGGATTACTGAGTACCCAAAGTAGCGGCTCAAGACAGCCTCCAAGATGTAAGCTAAACACATTTTATAAGCTAATCTGGAAAATTATAGGCCATCATTACTATCCTTCTTGGTATGTTTTATAGGTCACACATCATGGTACATTATGGGAGGGTGTATATACATGTGTCGGTGCTGGCATTTTGGGGGTCATTTGGGGAGCTGGCATTTTGGAGACTACCTGATAAACACTTCCAGGGAACAGAGAAAGCAGGGAGAATCATTTCTGTTGCTGCAATAAAACATTCTTGTTGGGCTGGGGAGATGGCTCAGCAGTTAAGAGCACTGACTGCTCTTCTGGAGGTTCCGAGTTCAAATCCCAGCAACCACATGGTGACTCACAACCACCTGTAATGAGATCTGATGCCCTCTTCTGGGGTGTCTGAAGACAGCTACAGTATACTTAAATATATAATAAATACATTTATTTTTTTTAAAAAGAGTAAAATAAAATAAAACATCTTGTCAAAAGTGACTTAGAGCTTTTTCAAATTACGGTTCCAGGCCATAGTCCACTGCTGTGGTGAAGTTCAGGTAGGAATCTAAACTAGCATGTTCTTGGTCAAGAGCAGAAAATAATTACAAGAATGTTTTTTTCCTGCCTAGTTCTCAGCTAGTTCTGTCTACTCTCATAGAGTCCCAGGCCCACCCCATGAAATGGAGCTGTATAAATTCAGAGTGGATCTTCCTATATTAATCAACAATCAAGGCAGTCATCCACAGACATGCGCACAAGTCAACCTGATCGAGATAATTTCCCACTAAGTCTCTTCCTAGGTGAGTCTAGGTCCGGTCAAGTTGACAGTTAAAACTATTGAGCTAGGGCAGAAAGGGGGGGGGGGGAGAAAAGGAAGGAGGAAGGAAGGGAGATAGGCTAAGATATATAGAAAGCATGTTTATAGAAAATTCATATATGTCATATATGTCATAGTCTGGTGGTTTATGTAACTTGGTGGCACACCACTTGCCTTGTATATGTAAAGCCCTGGATTACTTTTCTGGTACTGTCAAAAATGATTATAAATAAATATGGAGATATAGTTTAATACTTTTAAAATGTTCTTATGTGATATTTAACTTCACTCAACATAAGAATAATTTAAGTTAAAACTCTACTGAGATTCCATTTCCTCCCATAGGATTGGTACAGATAAAACTCAAAGTTATAATTCAATATATTACTGAAGATTCTGGAAAACAGAGCCCCAATCTCTGTCAGGAAGGATAGACTTTGAGAAAGGATAATTTGGCAGTAACTGTCAAAAGTAAAAATATACATATCCCTCTGATCCAGTATTTTACTTCTAGGAATTAGTCTAAGTATATTCTGGCATGTGTACAAATGAGGTCTGTATGAAGATATTCACCACAGTGCCAACTTGTAATAGTAAATGATTGAAGAAGGTCTGAATTTCCACCAACAGGGAACTGATTAAATAAATTATGATGCATATAATAGACTTCTATGTAGTTCTTTAAGAAAGACGAAGTAGCCTGCTTTACTCTGAATTGTCAGCAATGTTCATCGAAAGAGAAAAGTAAGAGCAACCAGACAGCAGGGAATCATTTTTTTAAAGAGCCTACTTATATCTCTTTAAGTATAATCAACTCATGTGGACTTAGAGCTGCTTTGAAGAAGGAAACTAGATGGACTAAGGTTTAGGCTTTGCTTTTTAAGCCTTTCCAATGTAATCACTATTATACAGTCTGAGTTCTACAGTAAATGCCTGTGCTGACCATGGGCGTCCAGGAGCACGGGGTCAGGGTCTGCTCAGCTTCTGGCTGGGCTTTTGCTGGTTATGATGAAGAGGGGGAGTGGAAGGGCAAGCAAGAGAGGCCTGTCCACAAGACAGGGCAGAGAGAGGCGGAGCTTCTCCACAGAGAGCTCATCTAGCTCCCTGAGAGAACTAGCCCAGTCCCTACAGAAGAACAGCCATTCATTTTTGAGCATTTTATCCCATTGCTTTACTATCCGCCAGACCCCACATTTTTATGGTCCCATTACTTCTCAGTATCCTTAGACAAAGGACCCATGAGCCTCTGGGAAACAGTCCATTGTACATACTCAAATTATTGTCAAAAACCCAAAAATTTAAGGTATATATTGGAAGGATCTGAAAAGATAGTGCCCTGAGTTAATGAAGCTTATGTCAACAGGAATGCAAGTAGAGAGTTGGTTTTAAATTGTCTGTAATTGGATTGGAGTTTAGGAGAATGAAAGAAGGCAGGGAGTCTAGAGGCATAGCTCTGATAAGAACCTCATTCACTTGATAAACTAGGTCAGTTTTATAGAGAAAACACAGCTTTAAAACCCTCAAGGTCATTCTTTTCTGTCGTTCTCTGACGTAAACTTCTCAAGGTCAAAGGTGACTTAAACTTCCTTGTATTTTTTTTTCTTATGTATTTTTTTTCTTATACTTCGTAGGGTGTCAGACTTTGCCAAGATACCCAATAAATAGTGTTAGATAAACATCTGGGATGTAATTACTGAAGTGGTATTTTTATATTTTTTCAGAAGGTGCCTTGATTATTTGCCTAAATGCAGAGGATGGACATCAAAGAAATTCAAGGTGTGATACCACCAGGGGACCGGGCCTTGTTTAATGAAGTAGATTCACTAATCAAAACAAGGCATAGGAATTTCCCAACTCAAGAGGACATGTTTCAATGCCTCTAAGAAACGAAGAATTAATTGCAGCCACCAGGGGGCTCTCATCTTCTCTTCTAATGGAAGGCCTAGAACTAAATGAAGAGAAAAATACAATTGAAGCCCAGAAAGATGCAGACACACATACACACACACACACACACACACACACATACACACGAGGGTAGGAGGCTACTTCCCTCCTCCCTGTTGAATTTATGCAACCATTGTAAAGACATCCTGCCAAGCTATCTTAATATAAGATGGGAGATTGAAGCTAAACAAATGTGCTCTAAATACTCCCATCTCCAAATGTTGAGCGGGCTGCCCTCCTTGCCTTTTCCTAATTGCTGTTTGAATTTATTTCTGGTGCACTGTGATGCAGGAGCTGCCTGGAAACGTTGTCCATATGTTGGGTGGGAAGAGGGAGGATGTGGCAGAGAGCCTCTTCCCTTTAGGTGGCTCCATTGAAATGGTGTTAATTACTGAAAAGTCAGTGCTCAGCCACAACCCACTGAAATCTGAGGTTGCTGGAGCTCATGGCATTCATGCTATTTGTTATCTCCATAGTCCTTCCTAATATACGATGTAGTGTGATCTGGCTCCCTCTTGCTTTCTTGGTGAAGGTGTGCTGATACTAAGCGAGTTTTCTTTCCTCCCACCCACATCTTAATCCTGGGTCAACACTGCTCCTTTGTGTGCTGGGGGGGATTTAACACCAAATCTACCCAATGCTTGCAAAAGATGACCAATAATCTCCCTTATTGCATTGATGGAGCCCTTGGATCAGGAGACCGGAGAAGGAAATAAATGTTGTTGAGTGAGTCCTGACAGTGAGTCCGTTATTGCTGTTGGTATTACTGTTATCTATTCTCCTGGGAAGCGACAGAAAGCTGTCGTCAAGCTCCCAATTTGCATAAGAAGAGACCAAACTCTGCAGGGCTGAGTCATCTATGACTGTGGAGTTGGAACTAATTGGATTTAGAGTGCCTAGAGAGTCTACGATTTGTTTTTTTTTTTTTTCACCTTGACAAGTTAGGAGCCCACAGAAAGTGAATTAACCATTCTATCTTTTGGTCTTTTTGGACACCACTTTTTCCTCAAGCCATTCAGGGTTGTTTGTGGAGGAGCCCCAGGCCACATGCTCTGCAGCACGGTAATAACTATTAGGAGTGTGTCTCTTTGGGGGCTGCTACACTACAAGGGCTCCTCCTTGTATTTGAGAGGGAGGGGAGGTGTCTGGGTCCCTTGTCATCTGCAGTGTGTGGGTGGCATCTTCTACAGCAACTGCTGTGCTCTAGCCATAGCTACTGCTCTACTCCAGCTACTAATGATCTCTGAACTGAGAGCTTCCTGACTCTAAATACAGGTGGGGTTCATGGACCACCCTCAGGCGTGATTGTGCTCCTTGCCGTGGATGTTATGCTCACACTGAGTTTATCATAGGCCCTGGATCCTACCTCAAAGCCGCCATTATGATGAGGCACAAGGGATTGTGCCTTTCTTGGGAATTTTCCCTGACTCCTCCTGGCCTCACCAGAAAGGAAACCATCCTGTGAGGTACCAGAAACTTGCCTTTTCAGCCTGTCATCATGCAGAACAACGGCTTTTAGCACCCATTCCGGAAGACGAGCCCGGGACCATAGCTTTATGAGCTCCATTAGCCACAGACTGACAGAATGACACAGGCTGTGGGCGGGGGACAAAGTGTCTTGGGAAGCCAGCAGCCCCTATAGCTTCTTGGAACTCAAAGTCCTCTTAGGGTCATATGTGTAACAGTCTCAGAAATTAATTTTCCAATAGCTCTCATCTATTTACTTGATCTTCGTTAACTCTGTTCCACTGGCTGGGTTCATTCTAGGAAGCATAGGCTGTTGTTCCCTTGATTGGATGATGTGGCATCTGGGGAGACTCTTGAATGAAGAGAGAGGATAGACTGGGAACTTGGCAAGCGGAAGCTGAAGGATTATTATAGGCCTATGAGTCACAGGGACTGCAGGCGATGATCCTGAGTGGGCTGACGGAGGGAGTGTAGGCACAGAGCAGGCTTGAGGCAGACTAGGAGGAAGGAGGTAGGACAAGGAGCAGCGCTTCAGAGTGTGTGAGTCAGGCTCTGGGCTCTGCAGAGAAACAGCACTAGTCGATTCGTGTGCGTGTCAGAGGCGATTTCATTCAAGGAATAGGCTCCAGTGATGACAGAGTCTGGCAAAGCTCAAAGGTGCAGGCTGGAGGACCAGGGAAGTGCTAATCTTGAATGTCCAAAAGTGCCACCACCATGGCGTCCACAGCCTGGTGTTCAGTGCTAGGAATATACATTGGTTTATGTCTTTAGGGAGCTGTGAGAAGTCTTGACCAAGAATCTCTATAGATGTTTCCAAAGGTCTAGCAGAGCTTGACCCCCGCACTATATCTCAAACTCACCTCTGCTGCTTCCCCGGAGAGGCCAGGTCGCCAGTTCCGCTTCCCTGGATTGACACTGGCTGCTCAAGGAAAGCAGGCAGTGGCTTGAAGACTTGGTTGCTGCCTTTCCATGAAGCGTTAGAACAGGATTCTTATACATCGAGGGGGATCCCAGCTTTGGTTGCACATTAGAACTATCTGGAAAGGGGGTTAAAACACCTAGCATGGGTATTCATAGTGCAGACAAATCCAGAATCTCTGAGCTGGGGGGGAAGGGAGCATTTGGAATTGTATTCCTGTAAGCGCCTTAGTGACTGCTCAGATGCAAGAAAGGCTGGGTAGAAATCTGTGCAACACAGCTAATGTCACAGGGTAATAGACTGGGTCGGTTATAAAGGAAAATACCTTATTTGGCTCAAGGCTCTGGAGTGTGCGGTGTCTGTGTCATGGGTATCTGCTCAGCCTCTGTCGAGGACCCTGAGCTATGTCTTAATGTGGCAGAGTACATCAAATAGCAAGTCCTCGGGTATGGAATCTTCAGTCCTCATCTTTCAATAAAAGGTTTTCCTCTCATGTCATCTAGCCTAATTACCTGCCAAAGGACTACTACTAATATGTAAATTTGGGGGTTCATTTTCTAACACATGGATTCTTGGGTGACACATTCAAACCGCAGCTTCCCTTAGCAGCTCTTGGTGTTTCTGGGCTGTCCACAATGTCTGATTAGTACACTTTTCTCTCTGATGGTGCTGATGTCTGATACGTGCACCCATACAAGAGCACCTTGCTGAACTGTATCACTGGCCCTAACTCACTCGTTAAAGTTGCTTAGGTTCAGAAAAGCAGGCGTTTCCACAACGACACCATTTTCTCTAAACTGACATTCATTCCATGTTGGCTTAAAAGATTTGAAAGAAAAATGTCTAATGTGTTGAAGACACACAGAGAAAGGATAAGATTTTCCAGTCGTCATGAAGGAGTCAGAAACCGTATTTGTTAAGAAAATCATATGGTGTACAGGAAACAGCTTTGTTTGACTTTTTTTCTTGGGTAAATCTTCATTGAGAAAAATCCATCGATGTTACTGACCTTGGGGGGGAGGGAGGGGTTGCTACTAGAATGTTGATGTCTGTTTCTCCCTGCAGTGGTGAAGGAAGGTTCCAGGATAATGAATAACAGATGTCCATTTGAAGAGAAGCATGCAGTATGGGTTCTGAATCATCACTGGGATAGACTAATGAAAAGAGTTAAGAGCTAGCCTTTGATATCTATGACTTCAGAATCTCCAGTCTCTCGGTTATTAAACCAAAAATTATTTGCAGGTATCAACAGAGCTTTCTGATGGTTGATCTCTTACTGTGTCTAATTTATTAAACTTCATCACAGGTGTGCATGCACAGGAGAAATCATAGTGTATATATTGGTTTGTGGTAGCCTCAGATAGTCGATTCAGGTCTTAGAATGTATTTTCCAACGGAGAACTACTGTGCTGTTGGATGGATAATTTTCGGTCTTCTATGCCCAGGTCTTGGGTGGCTCCCTGGTAGACTGAGAGTTCTCTGTATGGTCCAAAGCCATTTTCATGATGCTTCTTTTCTTTCCTTTGATCTGATTATTACTCAGAAACACGTATTTCTATATGAGCTGGTACAGAGGTGGCCCCAGCACCCACAAACCCACAAGAGACAATACAGATGGAGGTCCAGCACTTACTGCCTGCTCTCCTGAGGGATTTCACAGAGACAGGCTTGGTTCATGTCTTGAGTGGCTATTGCGGTAATTTCATAGGAGCCTGTCTACCAGCTGTGGCTACTTCTGAATATGATATCCTTCTATCCAGTTGTGGCTACTTCTGAATATGATATCCTTCTAGCCATGTCTTAGGGCTTCTATTGCTGTGATAAAACACCATGACCAATAGCAACTAGGGGAGGAAAGGGTTTATTTTTCCTTACATTTTACATGACAGTCTTGGTGGTCCATGGCTCTCTTTGGCCTCTTCCTTTTTAGTTTGGTGACACATGGGGACAGTCAAAGGTCACAGTGGCAGAAAGCATCTGACAGAGGCAAACACGGATACATCTATTGTACACAAAATAAGTGATTTTTTTGTAACTTGGATTGGTTAAGTTAGTACCATATATCAAATGACAGCATAATTGACTTTTAGGTATACGTAGAAATTTCATAAGCAAAAGCATGTCTCAGTTGTTCCCTCGCACACCCTCGGGATCACATAGCAGATTCCCAGTCAGGAAAAACTAACTCAGTGTCAACTAATTTCATCATTCAATACTTAAAATTTCGTGCTGAGTGCAAACAAACCCCTGAAGTGAAACAAAATCTGTCTGTTCGGACAGGCTTGGGGCCTTGGTGGACGATCAGGAGGCTCTTGTGTGGAAGGTGTCATGGAGAGACTGTCAACATCTCAGAGGTGCCGGAGCAGCTGCGACTGTGAGGTGGGGAACACGGGTTGTGTTCTGCATCTCCTACGGGGCCACTGGAGGAAATGAACATTCAACCCTAATGCAAAAGTCTTAGGGAGAGAACACCATGTCTCTAAACAATCATGAGATGCAGACAGCCATGGCCGTATATAGAATAGGCATTTCATAATTATTTGTTGAATGAATAAATGAGAGAGCAGGAGAGTGTCATGTGGCTCAACACAAGTTATTACTACTATTACTATTATTATTAGATTATGATATACATAATCTCTGTAGCATTGATTTTATCAGAAAATCAGTAATAGTTACAGAGTTTAAATAACAGAAAATAAAAGATTTGTGGGACATATAAGACCTCACATATATTTTAAAATGAATATGATTTTATGAAAGCTTTATTTCAGTTATGCACAGGCATATACACTTTGGTCATATGTGTATTTCTTCTGACGACCTGACCAAAAAATTACTTCCGAGAGAGTATTTTCAGTAAGATTGAAAGATGCTGATGGAGAGGAAACTACTGGAGCGTGTGGGCTCTGCACATGGACCAGGAGTTGAATGTTGATGCCTTATGAATCACTGAGCATGCTACTTAAATCTGACTGGGTACCGAACATGTATTTCACATGTGCCACGTATGAGGCACTATGCTTTGAGCGGGGGTGGGGGAGTAGGGGTGGGGGTGGGAGTGGGAGGGTGAGGATAAAGAAGACATCTTGCCGCCCTTCCCCACAAGCACAGTGTCCATTATTCAAGTGTTGTGCCCATTTCGAGAAACCCCAAAAGACCACCGAGGAGCTGACTCTGATGCAGTCACACTAGGGTCAAGCTTTGGCCACACTGCCATCTCTGAGGCAGCAGAACTGTGCAGTCCCGAGCTCTCAGCAGGACAAAGCTTTATAGTAAAGGGCAAGCAAATGAAAGGGGTCTCTAGCCTGGCACACATCTGATTGTAGGGGGGTATTGTGGAATTTTGTTGCCCTTTAACATAACTGCCTGGTGCTGGGAGCCAAACCATGAGTTTAACCCCTGCTTTCCTCCTGATTGGTGGTTGTTAGGAAGTGAAGTGCCAGCAGGGCAGGCTTGTAACCTGGAAACTGGTGCTCGACACTGGCTTGTTGGGGAGCCACCTGGAAACTGGTGCTAGGTGCCCGGCTTGTTGGTTAACTCGAGTTCAACCTTAGGTTAGGCTCCCTAAGACTGAGTCTGAACCCAAGATCTGGTCTTTCACGAGCATGTGAGGATCTCTGATTGATAAATAAGATGGATATTCGGGAAGGAGGACTGTAGCAAAGTCCAGTACTGCCTCAGGATCCGAAGGATCCAATGGGATCCAGGTTTCTTCTGTCTCTCTCTCCTCTTCCTATGAGTGTTGATAACACAACACTAATTCTTTCGCCAGGCATGATGCAAGTTTACATTCCTGCAGTCTAAGCCAGACCTTCAAGACTGGGGACTCCAACAGCCTAAGACAGCTTTGTCTTCTCCGTCTACACTTCTAGGAGCGTACACCGTTCTGTTGACCCATTAGCTGCCAAGATTCCCAGCCAGCTCCATTCTGGGCACTGTAACTATCACTCAGCAATCTTTGGGAGAGGAAGGTGCACAGAGGCTATAGTTACAAACTCGAATTGTTTCTCCATAGAGTATGGAAGGCTTTATTCTTGGTAACGATTTTTATTTTCTTCTCTCAGCATTAGCAAGATATATGAACAGAGTATCCTTAAGTCTTCTAGAATCAGACCACGGTGCGGGTTAATAAGATTGTAGTGCCAAGGAAGTGTTTGATCTCCCCCAAAATAGACAGGAGCTGATCTGCTGCAGCTCACAGCAGGATCTTTATTCTATTCAAGCTAGCTTGCCCCCACCCATGCATTCCTGTCACACAGGACAATTTTGGTGATGGTGGGAACCCCAAATATCTATGGGGCAAGGCTTTATAGTACTCAGCAAGTGGGAGGTTAAGTGTGTAAGCACCTAACTGGAAAGCTCTTGTGGCCTTTAGCATAATTGGCTGGTGCTGGGAGTCATATCACAAACTTAATTTTTGTTCCCCTCTGCATTGGTGGTCATTAGGCAGTGAGTGGGTATGTAACTTAGGGGTGCAGGTTTGTTGGGGAATAACCTGGGAATGCTGGTCTTGTTGGGGATTCACCTAGAGACTGGAGCTCCACTCAGGTTTTGTTGGGGGGCAACTTGGAAACTAATACATATGTATGTATACATGTATGTATGTATATATGTATGTATATACATATATATGGAAGCTAGAGGCAAAAGAGAATGCAGTGGCTTTGACCAAACTCCAAGCAAAAAACACCTTTAGGGAGGGAGGTTTTATTTTGTCTTATAGTCTAAGAAGGCACACAATTCATCAGTATAGAGAAGTGGCCAGGAGCAGAGTGTGGTGCATCTGCAGTCAGAAAACTAATTTCCAACAGGAAGTGGGAACAGACCATCAAACCCCAAGGTCTGCACACACACACACCCCCAGTGACGTACTTCCTCCAGGAAACCCCCAAGTACAAGTTTCATAGCCTTCCAAAATGGAACCATGTAGCTGAGGACCAAGTGTTCAAACCCGAGTTTATGGGAGTATTGCACCTGCAAACCAAACAAAAGTGGTTCCCGCAGGCTCCCTTGGACGTCAAGGTCAGAGGGAATCAAATGCAGGACAAATGTCCTTAAAGGGACAGAAATCATTCAGCCCCACCCTCCCTGCCTCCAGTCTCCATGGGGGTGGGTATTCATTTCTTACTCCTTGGTCTGGGGTCTTTCCTCAGAAATTCCAACTAAAGCAGCTGCTTGCTGGTCTCTAAGGCCTGCGGGAGGCCCTGGAGCCAGGTGGCTCTCTCTCCCTTCCCAGATTTAGAATCCTCGCCAGCTTCAATTTACATAACACAACTTAATCCACAGTAACAGGAGCTGCAAGGCAGGTTCTTTCTCTCTCTTTCTCTCTTTTTTTTCCTCTCCAAGACACAGAAACCTTTATTTTCTCTGTACACCACAAACCGGTGCTGTTAAATAATATTGGATAATTGCACCTGTCGTACCTCCCATATTGTGCCGAGGAAAAATAATTGCTGGTTTTCTGCTTTGCCGTTTAGCTGTGACTCCGTCATTTGACTCGGAGCATGTCATTTTCTCCCATTTTAGACTGTGTACAGTCAAACTGTGTGAAAGGCCTCACAGATAGGGGCCCTGCGTGTGTGAGTGGGCGCGGGCCTCATTCAGCAGTGATTTCTAATTTATACAGCATTGAAAATTTGCAGCTATAAATAAACAGCTGACTGGCTTAGCTGCCTACTCAAAATCCTTTATTAAAAAAAAAAAAAGCCACCACCAACTTGATGTGGAAGGAAAAAACAGGCTGCCTGACTATGGAATAAATTGGGTTTCTCAGTCTCTGGGCCTGGGAAAGAGGCTGTTATTATATCCTGGGATGGGACCGCTGCTCAGTGCTCAGGGATTTGGAGGTGCCCTGGCATCCCCAGTTTGCCCTCAGCCTGCTCATGCTCCCCCACATGCACCTCAACATGTTTGAAGATTGCTGTATATGAAACTGGATTCCTGTTATGACAAATACTTCAGGCAAGTAGATGCAGGGTTGTTGAAAATAGCTTGTGGAATGTATGAAGGAAGGAAGGCTCCTTTGGAAGGAAGAGGGTGGTAAGTATAGAATGCTTCCCTTGTAGTCTAAGCATTTACTCAAACTCAGAACTGGTTTCATTGTGTGAGAGCGAGCTGGGGACGTTAGCTTAGGTATGAGCCAATCAGGTGCAGGGTTAGCTATGAGGAGTCATCATTCCTTCCCGCAGTCTGGATAAGGGTCTCCAACTACTCTGGGGACATCTGGCCACTTTGTTTTGTCTAGCATTGCAAGAAAAGATCAGTTTTCTTAGCAGTATTGCCATTTTGCTCTGCAACAAAAAGGAAAGAAAGTAAGTTGGGGAATGAGCTCTCTGTGTGACATGTCTGTCATTCACCCATCCTGTCCCTGGATCCAGAAGTCTACTGGAAACAGGCTCTCTGGCACCAAAGGGTTGAGGCCATCTCTAGTCAACTCTGGTAGCACCTTGGTAGCTTAAAAAAAGATCACAGGGTGGGGAGGGGTGGGGTGTGGGGGGGGGGAGTGTTTACACTATGGGAAGGAGCCAACATTATGAATCAGGAGTTTAATTTGTTGTTGGTCATTAAACATTTACCAGCGTGCCTCTCACTATCGGGAGATCAGTTTGACTCATTGCAAAATGGGACCTAATACATTTTCCGCATACGTAGTACTTTGAGGCTAAAATGGGTGTGATTAGGAATTTCACTATTCAAATATGACTGCTGGCACCATTTGGCTCATGTAGTTATCATATTCCAACCATCTAGGCCCCCTAACATAGCTTTGCAGGTAACGAATGCTCTATGTCTTTTCATGAATGTTTAATCAGCGTTCATTATAAGTGTCTTGTTGCTCGTAATTTAACTGCACCAGCTCCAAGAAGCACCTGTCTGCTTATTATGCATGTGCCCAGTGGGACACCCGGCTGAGGTATTTCTGGTGTAGGAACAGAATTACACACTGGCCAGCCATGCTGCCATCAAGGTTTAATTTGATGCCAGGACAGTAAAGCCACAAATAGAAATGGTCTCAACTGACACAGGAGTGTATCATGCCTGTGAGAGGGTAGCCGTGCAGGTCATCTTCAGGGTGTGGAAAATTTGGGTGATCCCCTGTGAGCTGTATCGTTAGGGAGTTTCCACCCTGGCAACTGCTCCCCGGCCTCTACTGACAGCAGGCGTTAGGAGCAGCAACAGGTGTGACCAGGAAGCAGAGCTTTCATTTCAAGGAAAAAAAAAAGCTAGAGGCTAATATTCCCACCTCAGTGAGAAGAAAGAAAAAAACAAAACAGGATTCTTGGTATTTGCCTGGTAGTCTTCCCTTAGGATGTGTCCTCAAAATATCAGACTATTCCACTCTTCTATACTTTCATAACCGTTTAAGGAATTCTTTGGTGTCACTTTTACCCAGCCTGTACTAGGTAACATTAGGTCGGGAAGCCAAGGCACATACATTCCACCATTGTGCCCACTCCTAACCCATGTGAGCCTTGAGAATTCAATCAAGTTTTCTCACTCCCAGACACTCACTGGTCATTGTATCTTCAGGAAGCGAGCCTAGGAGGACTGTGGCAGACAATACTCACGGCTAGAAACACCGGCAGGTAACCTGGGCAGAGTGGAGAGAGCAATCACGGTATGAGATGGGTGCGGGCAGGAAAATCTCTCGCAAATTTCAGTAAGGATGAAGGAAGGGAAACTCCGGGATGGAATGGAAAGAGAGATGCCAGCATCTCTTCAGGAGGGCTCTCTCCTCCCAGGGTGAAGGTAATACACACGGTGGTAGCATTGGCTTAAAATGAAGAGATCATGGGGAGATGGCTCCGGGGTTGGTTAAGATATGCTTCTCTTGCAGAGGCCTGGAGGTCATTTTGCAGTACCTAAGACAGGTAGCTCATAACTACCTGTAACCCCGATTCCAGAGGAGTTCAAGTCCTCTTGGGGGCGGGGAGGGATGTCACTTATGTGCGTGCCCTTGTGCACATGAGCGTGTGTGTGTGTGTGTGTGTGTGTGTGTGTGTACATGATTCTGAAAAACAAAAAGAGAGAACCTGAGAAAATTCACATCTTACTATCCACAATAAATAAAGACCAGAAGGGGAAGGGGCATGCAGAAGCTATGACAGTTGGGGGCGGGGCGGGGTGGGGTGTTGCCGACAAACCCTCTGCTTTTTGTACCAGACAGGAGCTGGAGTGAAATGCCATTTTAAAAAATTACTTAGCAGCTTTAGAGGCACAAAGATCCCCTCCCTCCAGGACTCATCTGGGAAGTGTCACAGATCTACTGTGACCTGGCCTTCAGGACACCTATACAGACTTGCATGAGGCAGAAACCTTACCTTAGCCATGGTCTGTAGAGAGATAAGCTGTAGTCCACTCATATATGGGCTGGTGCAGAGGTGGCCGCAGCACCCACAAACCCACAAGAGACAATACAGACCTAGCACTTACTGCCTGCTCTCCTGAGGGATTTCACAGAGATAGGCTTCGTTCATGTCTTTGACTGGCTATCGCTGTCATTTCATAGGAGCCTGTCTACCAGTGTGGCTACTTCAGAATATAATATCCTTCTATCCAGTTGTGGCTACTTCTGAATATGATATCCTTCTAGCCATGTCTTAGGGCTTCTATTGCTGTGATAAAATATCATGACCAAAAGCAACTCGGGGAGGAAAGGGTTTATTTTCCTTATATTTTCAGGTAACAATCCATTACTGAGGGAAGTTGGGATACAACTCTTGCTCTCCATGGCTTGCTCAGTATTTCTTATACAGCCAATATTACCTCTCCAGGGTGGCACCGTCCACAATGGTTGTATTCTCCCATGAGCCCCTAATTAAGATAATGCTCTGTAGACTGGCCTACAGACCAATCTTACGCAAGTATTTTCCCAGTTAAGATTCTTTCTTGTCAGCCGGGCGGTGGTGGCGCACGCCTGTAATGCCAGCACTCTGGGAGGCAGAGGCAGGCGGATTTCTGAGTTCGAGGCCAGCCTGGTCTACAGAGTGAGTTCCAGGACAGCCAGGGCAACACAGAGAAACCCTGTCTCGAAAAAAAACAAATCAAAAAAAAAAAAAAATTCCTTTTTGTCAAGGCTGGAGAGATGGCTCAGTGGTTAAGAGCACCAACTGCTTTTCTGAAGGTTCTGAGTTCAAATCCCAGCAACCACATGGTGGCTCACAACCATCTGTAACAAGATCTGATGCCCTCTTCTGGAGTGTCTGAAGACAGCTACAGTGTACTTACATATAATAAATAAAATTTTAAAAATCTTTAGAAAAAAAAGATTCCTTCTTGTCAGATATGTATAGGTTTGTATCAAAACAATTGACAAAACCCAATTAACACGGCTGAAAATGAAATCTGATATCCTGAGCTCGGGGTTGATGGTCTAACTACTAAGAGTCTTGAGGAAGAACTGCACGGTGGTGCAAGCAGGTCCTACTCCCACTTAAGTATAACAATTTTCCCTTAAAGAATATGGGTGATTAAAGCCTAATCCAAGCAAGCACTTTAGTCTCTCTCACATGTGCAAACCCTAATCCAGAAATACAAGAAACATGAAAAAAATCTTTATAGAAATGCAGCTTTATTCACTTATAAAGAAGGAAATTATATCCTTTGCTGGACAATGGAGGTACCCAGAGATCATCAAATTAAGGCAAATAAGCCAAACTCAGAAAGACAAATGTGGTTTTTTTTTTCATATGCTGTAGATTATGGAACCATGCACATCTATCTATCTCTCTCTCTCTCTCTCTCTCTCTCTCTGTGTGTGTGTGTGTGTGTGTGTGTGTGTGAGAGAGAGAGAGAGAGAGAGAGAGAGAGAGAGAAATCAGAAGGGAAGCTGGTGGGAGGAGCAGGAGTTGGGTAAAATGGGGGGTGGGGGTGAGAAAGATGATGTTCTTGGGAAGCATATATGGTTAAAATACATCATCTACTCTTTTTTTTTTTCTGTTTTTTTTGTTTTTTTTGTTTTTTTTTTTTTGTTTTTTTTGTTTTTTTTTTTTTTTTTTTTAAGACAGGGTTTCTCTGTGTAGCCCTGGCTGTCCTGGAACTCACTCTGTAGACCAGGCTGATCTTGACCTCAGAAATCCACCTGCCTCTGCCTCACAAGTGCGGGGATTAAAGGCATGCGCCACCACTGCCCGGCCAAGATGTACTTCTAAAAGGAATTATCTTTACAAGACTCTGTTCTACATAAAACAACTCTACAGCAATGACATAGCTGGACCTAAAATCAGCCAGGGAAATGAAAGGGTTCACGAGCTCTTGTGAGTCACCTGATCAGCCAAGGAACTTGTATAGAAGCAACCTCAGCCCCTTCACAGTAACCCGTTTTCCCAGCTAAAATCTTGTTTGCTTATGGTATACACATTGACTTCCCAATGACTTATCTATGCCTCTCTTCCCACTAGCATCCACATGGAAGATCCATTTGACAGCCCCTAATGTTCCACATTAATTGTTAATTCCCACCCCAAATGTTTGCTCTGAAGAGGGGTGGACATCCCACCACTTATTATAAATTATTCTTACTGCCCCAGCAAGTTTGCTGCCATTTGTTATTAGTTGTTATTATAAAGTTAGCTGCCATTAGGTTATATTTCTGCACACTCCTAAATCAAGGGGAAATAGGTCATAAATCACTGGAAACAATGATTATTTAGTTTATTAAAAATACATACTTTTTTAGAGAAGTGGGTATTATTGAAAAATAGCTAAGTATTGGGTATTGGGAGATCTGGAAGAAGAAGCCATTGTCTTCATTGTGACAACTTTTTTAATAATTATTTTTGGTCTTCTAAAGACGTGGTCTTACTCTGCAGGACAGGCCGACCTTGAATTCATGATCTTCCTGATTTAGCCCCCAGCACACTGGGAATGCTCTGTGTGCACTGAGACTCCAGCTTAGCAGTGATTTTTGTCATATGCAACATGCCATCTGGGTCTTCCCTGTGGCCTTTGAAAGTGAAGAGATTTTATGTCTCTACGTTCCTGTCCCCACACCCATTCTCTAAATGGCCTAGCATTAAGTTTAGACAAGCTTGTTTTAGCCTTTTTGGTCAGAAACAAAATCCTCCATGGAGGTCAGACCAAAGTAATAGATTCTGAAATGTCAGGAATTAACTGTCAGTCTTTCAGAAAACTGAGAGATTTCAGGCGAAGCTTCCTTCATACTCTTTATTAAAACTATGCAACATTCTCTGTCCTTTCTATCTCCCCAAGCAATTCTACCCCCAATCTAATAATAATAATAATAATAATGAGAATAATAGAAAGATGACCAGTTCTTAAGTTTCTTCTTCCATGGCTCTTGGAAAATAGTGTGGAGTCAATTCTTCTTCCTCCGTGGCTTCGCTATGGCACCTGTACAGACAGACACAGAGACACCTCAGATAGGTTTCCCTAAGGGGTATTCTTGAGTGGGTAGACATTCATGCTGATGGGGCAATGGTAAATCAAAAACACCTTTTCACACAGGGAGAAAAACTCTGATAAACAGCCATTCCTGCTACATAGACAAGAAGCTCGTCCCCTGCCTTGTGGGTCAGTGTGTGGTTAGCCAGATACTCAGTAATGCTATAGGTCTGTACGGTAATCTCAAACCAGCTCCCCGATTGCTGCTGCCATGGAAAAGTGCAGTGTGCTGCATGCATCCATGGGAAAATGCAGAGACAGATGGAGATAAAGAGACAGCATCAAGTTAGAGAGGAAAATAGAAAAATGGAAGTCTGCCTAATCAGGGTCTTCTATGACTTCTCTCAAATCGGTTTATATCAGTATTGGCACAGGATTTGTTTCAGGTAAGCACATTATAGAATCATTCTTCTGTTGTAACTATGGTATGAAAGTTCTAGAAAGGGTTCCACTTAGCCAACAAGTTGGCATCTCCATATTTCATGATCACCAGTGTTGCCACAAGCTTTAAAGTTGATGACCTCTCGTAGCTCATTAGCCATTGTGCCTGTTGCCACACTTCTACTTTGATTTTTTTTTCTCAGCTCAATCTCTTCTTCCTTGTGGGAATCAGAGCCAGGGTAGCTGTAGTCTGCAATGTTTTGTGCTCCAGCTTTCAGCACAGCAGCAGAGAGCAGGGGAGTGGGCAGACAGCCTACAGAATGGGAGATGAGCATGGGCAGCGGTGCTTCAGTTGGGGGTTAATATCTCGCATATACAAAGAACTCAGAAAATTAAACTCCCCCTAAACAAAGCTATCAATTTGCAAGTAAGCTAATGAACTAAATAGTTCCCCAAATAGGAAACATGGTTAATAAATATTTTAAAAATTGCTCAATACCTTTAGGCATCAAGGAAAGGCAAAATAAAATTCCATTTCATCCCAACCAGCATGGCTATAATCAAGGAAACAAGTGACAACAAATGCTGGTTAGAATGTTGGGGGTAGGAACTCTTCTCCACTTCTAATATGAATATGAACTGTGGTCACCACTATGAACATCTGTATGAAGGTTTCTTAATAACAACAAAACAATTCTAAAAATATAACAACCATGCAACTCTTCTGTTGCATGGCATATACAAAAAAAGACTATATACTACCAAAGAAATATTAGGCATCCATCCAAGCTGATTATAATCACAAAGTAGAAGATGGTTAAATTTAGATGTTCATCAGCAGATGAATGGATAGTCAAAACGAGGCACACATATCCAGTGGGAAGCTACTCAGCTGTAAAACTGCCAGAAAAAATACATGGATCTGTAAATTGTAGTGAGTGACCCACACTTGGAAAGACAAGTGAAAGTTTTCATATGTAGATACTAGTTTCTAGTTTTCATACATGTATGTATAAGTGGGTTGTTTGGGTGTGTGTGTAGATCTTGAAATCAGAAAGGGGATCTCGAGAGGGGAGATGGAGGAGGGTAATAGGACACATGTGACATGCAAGTGGAATGCCGGTGACAGAAGACTCCAGCCAGGGGTAGCAGAAGGGCGGAAATGAAGTGGACAGGAGGATCAGCAGGAATAAAAAGTGTATGAAAATGTCACAACGAAGCACAGCGTGCTGTGTGTCCATTCAAAAGCAAACAAACACAGAAGGTTCCAGGCTGAATTCATCCTTCAGAGGGCCACCTCCCCCACTCATATTTTCAGCAAATATACATTACGGCTGAGAATATAGTTCAGAGGTAGTGTGTGCAAGTCTCTGGATTCAATGCCAGCACTGCTAAAAGTAAACTCAAATACATAAAAAAAAATAGTATATATTACAAAGCTTCTATTGGCCCTAGTCTTTTGAAAGTTTTTGTTTTGGCTTTTTGCTTTGGGGTTGGGTTATTTTGAGATTTTATTTATATTTATTTTGTGTGTTTGTCTGAAGGCCTATCTGTATATCGTGTGTATACAGTGCCCCCAGAAGCCAAGAGAGGGTGTTGTATTTCCTGGGGACTGGAATTATAGACAGTTGTGAGGCACCACGTGGGCTTTGGAAATTGAGCTGGGCCCTCTGGAAAAGCAGGGAGTAGTCTTAACCACTGGAGCCACCTCTCCAGCCGAGGTGACTGGTATCTTGAAGTCCTGCTTGTGGCCTCTTAGCTTGATTTCCTTAGAATACTATTTCCGGATGCTGAGACCCTTAGGACTATCTTGTATTCATCCCTCTCGCCAGCCCAGATTATTTCTGTTACGTCAGCAACGTTTTAGTATCATCTGAGCCCCACAGGCTTCATATTACATTCATTAATTCTATTCATTTTTTTATTTTTTACTTGAAAAAAACACAAGGCACGTGGCTATTTCAATGTTCTTGTGCATTTTATATACCCTGCCTCAACATGTACCCCTTTCTTCAGCAGCTCTTCAATGGGTATACCACATCTCCACCTGACTACACAACAAAGTCCCATTCTGGTGTCCTAATGTACAACCATTAGCACTACTCTCTTGACTGCCAGTTCCAGAACACCTTTGTAAGACTTCTTCCTACCTAGAAAGAAAAGTCCCCATTAAAACAAAACTAAGCAAGCAAGCAAACATCTGCTCTGATTGTGTCATTGGAAGAGCTAGCAGAAATGCACATTCAAAGATGGCTAAGGCCTCCTAACCCTTAAGAAGCTTAAGGCTTCCTGCAAAGACAAATCCCTAAGTTACAGCAAAAGCAGCAATGCTAACACAGTAAGTTCAGTGGTTATAAGATAGAGGAAGAGCCATGGAACATTTGGGGAGGGTGAGGGTGATATTTTATGTGTTAATTCTGCAAGGAGACACTCAGGAATTCCACCCTGGTTTGTATATAAGGCGAAGAACCTCTGGGGTCTCACCTCCCACCATTCAGCCACCAGCAGCTCTGTTCCACTGAAACAGAAGTGGCATCTCCCACCTATTCGATGTTCTTTCCAACTGCCCCCCAGCCCCCAAATCCCAGGAATGTTGCACCAAAATTATCCTGGGATGCCTTTACTCCTCTTAATAGCCATTTGTTGCCTACCTCTGTGTCTGGCCTGTCAACATCTCCTTTGCCTGTCACACAAAGCCATAACTTGGCAAACTACTGGCTTCACTCTCCCCAAAGCTAAGAGTCATCAGATAATATCTGAAGCCAACCACAAAGTTTCCCTACTTGCTGTACCCCATGGGCCCACCCACCTGCGGTCCCCATCAACATGTCAGTATTTGGTTAAATGCAAAGGACAATCACAAATCATTGCATAGTATGTCATTCGGGGCAACCTGAATCCATGGTTCTGGGACCATGCTCACTCATATTTGGCACAGAAAAAACTATGTCTTATAGTTTAGAATGAGAGTCACACTTTTTGTGGACAGAAGGAACTCACATTTTAACAGTGTATGCCCCTCAAAGGCCCCCACTGGGGTGAGCAAAACCCTTATGGGATTTCCCACCTCATGCTGGGAGGGACATCGCTTTGTTCTTTGAGTCCTAAAGTTGTAAAGAAGATTTGGTATCTGAGTTAAATGAGATGTTATTTGAAGGAAGAGAGGAAACACTCGGGGTTCTCTGAGGGAATGCCAAGGTGCACCAGGCTTTTGTTCTGACACTGTTCGTAGGACCCACTTGAACCCTATGAACTAAGGTGTCTTGTAGCCTGGCCTTCTGGTTTTGACTGAGTTTTCCTTTGGTTTGGGGGAAGAGTGGAGAATGGGTTAGAGGCGTCTCCGTCAACTCTGGCGGAGAAAGAAGTACTGACCCCATTTCCAGTGATTGATCTTCTCTCCAAACAGGTAGATGCCGGCGCTTAGGACGTAAGTGGCTGAGAAGAAGAGAATAATACCCAGTGGACTGAGGGAGGCAAACACGGGGTACACCCAGTTTCCAGTCTGAATGTAGCGCCACAGGATCCTGTGTGAACGAGAAGTCAAGATGACTGTTAGCATCTCGGAAGCCAGCAAGCTACTTTCCCCTCAGGTTCAGTGGGACACTGGAAGGCAGCAGGTGAAGAGCAGGCCTGGGGGACGTTCGTCAACACCTGAAGAGTTCCCACAGATCTGGGAGTCAGTCATCTCCCAGCACCATTTTGTTGTTTTAATAAATCATCTTGTTTCATGGAATGAGGGGGCCTTCTCCCTATCCGATACTCTGTAACTCATCTTGTTGGAAGGATAAGAGAGCCCCCCACCTCCACCCAAACGTATCATCAGCAAAGGAGGGTTTGTGAGTCCATGACTCAACTGTTGTTTTCTTTGAAATGGACAGCTGGCTGGCTGAGACATTGTATCTGTAAAGATATTGTCCTGAAGCTAAAGTAATGGTGTGTGCTGTTGTTGGTTTTGGTACCTTAGAGGACAGTACGGCTCTCCTCTGCTCTCCAAGTCCTGTTGACACGGGAGGGGAAGAGGTGGTGCATCATTGCTCTCAGACGGGATGCCTGGGTTATGTGTTATCCCTGACTTTAGCTCGGGAGTTCTTAGGGTTCGAGCACTAGGCAGGATTGGATGAATGGGTGGGGAGGCTCACACCTCACTCACATGAGGATAGAATGTAAGTTGTTTCTTTGAGCCAAAGGGAAGAAAGGAAATGCTGGGAGAGAAGCCATGATGTCTACGTGAAGCCTAAAAATTGCACTATGTTGAAAGCCAACAGCCCTGAAGATGCCAAAGTCTGGAATAACTTAAAACCCAGAATATGTGTTAAGGGATGATGCCACCTCTGCTGTAGCTTGCAGTTGCTAAGTGCATTCAGTCTGGAAGAGGATTCTGTGACTTAAATGTTCAGTCTGCCACTATTAGCTGCATTGCCTCCAGTGTCTTATTAACTCTGCTGGTGTAGACCAGGGTAGGTCCAAACACATACCCCTCATCAGAGGGCTGCAAGAATTACCGTAGTGAAATACGTGTTTGTTACCGGTGTATGTAATGTGTAAGATACATAAGGTATAAGTAGTGCCTGGCATGCCGGGAGTTTAACAAGAGTTCCCAAGAGGCCACGTTCACAGAGAGACAGACCAGCAGAGTTCTCTTGTGAGAGGGAAGATAGCCAGGCCCGAGAAACAGAACTCCAGTGTGGCTATTGGAGTTCAGACAGAAACATGAAGCTTTGTGTTTAAGTAAGCCTTCAGAAACCTGAATGTAATCTCTAACATTTCAAAGACATTCAGTTTGGGAAGCATTTTATGGAGTATTTTTTAATTAGGCAAGTATTTATATATTCTAAATGCTAGCCGATCAATATACATATGATTTGCACACATTCTCTGGCATCCTTTTGACAGTCCTTCTACACTGATGATGACATCCTTTGATGCATAGAGTTGAACCTGCATCCAGACTCCTGATTCCCCTTTGCCCCACCCTAGTCCTGGTCCCAAATACTCCCAAGCAACCTAATTGGAAATAGACGATTGACTTCGGCAGACATTCTACAAAGAATATACATACGAAAGAAATAGGACCACATCAAAAGATGTCAGGTGGCCCTAATATCTGGAGAATGTCGATCAAAATCATGAGTTACCATATCATTATTCAGATTATCTAATATTAAAACAAAAACCTCAAGCAAATCCAACCACAGAGGCTACGTGGTTGTGAGGATATAGAGAAGTCAGATCCCTTCTCTGTCATCAGCTAGGAAAACTGTAAGTTTTCCAGCGAGTTAAGAAAGGTTATCACCTGCCCCAGAAATTCTACCACTGGGTTATACACTCAAAGGCTTGAAATCAGGGACCCAATGATATCTGTACATCAGGGTTTATAGCCCAAAGGTGGAAAGTCTATGGATGGGTGAACGGAGGAACAGAATGTGACTTAAAAAAGAAAAGCATCTGAACCTAGGTTACAACATGGTGTAAACGGTGAAGATGCTATAGTAAGGAAAGGACCCATATAACTCCATTTATAAGAGGAGGCCGTGGTGTCAGAGTCAGAGACAGAAAGGCCAATGGGAAGTGTGAGGGTTGGGCAGAGAAGGGGTGGAGAGATGTTGAGTGGGCTCAGAGTTATGGACAGGGACGGAGCTGATGGCTGTACAACGTGAATGTACTTGATGCCACTGAAGTACGCACTTTAAAGAAGTAAAATGGTCGATTTTATCCCATGTTTATTTTGTCACATTTAAAATCATTTTAGGGCCTCTGTGATAGCTACTTTTATGTCAACTTGACACAGACTAGGGTCATTTTTTTTTTCTTTTGAGTCATTTTTGAAGAGGGAACCTCAATAGATGTAATGCCCCCACTGAACTGGTCTGTGGGCAAGTCTGTGACACACTTGATTAATGATTGATGTGGTCATGCCCACCTCACTGTGGGTGGTGCCACCCCTAGGCAGGAGGTCCTATTTCCTTAAGAAGCAGGTGATGAGAAAACCATGGGTGAGCAGTTTAGTAAGTAGTGTTCGCCATGGCCTCTG
This sequence comes from Apodemus sylvaticus, assembly GCF_947179515.1. Lineage (NCBI taxonomy): Eukaryota > Metazoa > Chordata > Mammalia > Rodentia > Muridae > Apodemus > Apodemus sylvaticus. The sequence continues at coordinate 25,348,628 of NC_067485.1, read as the reverse complement.
CCTCCCTGCCCACCATCAGGTTCCCACCCTGTGTGACTTCCTGCCTCGACTTTCCTCTGTGAGACGGTGACCTGGGAGTTGTAAGCTGAAATGCACCCTTTCCTTACCCTTGTTTTGGGCATGGTCTGTAAACAGACTTTTAATAAACTCTATCAGTTATTAAAATGACCCAACCAGACCCCTAATAACTGAGGCAGAGCCCTATGGATTATTTAATCATCTCTTTCACAATTACTGGGGGGTTACCCCCTAAATCCATTTTTCTAATCACTAGACTGTCTACTTCCCAGCTGCATTACCCAGGAACTTGCTATTTGAATCTTGCGCGGGTTGCTTCTGCTCCAGCAATCTGCCCCTAAGGGTGGGGGTGATTTTACTTGGACACATGCTCCTGGTCCACCACACCTAATGGAGACCTCCCGTTCTCTCTCTCTTCCTCCTCATTTACTCTCCTTTCTCCTCCCCTCTCTCTCCTTTCTTTTTGTGGTTCCTACCTGGGACCTCCAGCCTGGTAACAGAAACTCCACTTTTTCTATTCTCCCCAGTACTCGGCTGTAGCCACATTTATTTAATGAATAGTTTTAAATTGGGGAGCAAAGTTTATACAGCATTACTTGGTGTGCATGAGGATCTTCTAGTCGGTGGACAATCAGATCTTGGGGGGGGGGGCAGTTCCAGCATTTTGTATTAGAATACAGCAGCACCAGACCAACCCCCACCAGTGGTGTTTTATTAAAGCAACACACGTCCTGACTTAAGATGGACAGCATCAGTCTTAGGGTCAAGCAAGTGTAGGTTTGGTGTCTGGTCCCTAGTCCTGTCCTGCTGGGGTCATTAGTTTCCCAACCTGCCCATCTGTTCACTGCTATTTGGATACTGTGATGATTGTAACAAGGTAATATCATCATTATAATTGACACTAAAATAAAGATGTGCACGGCAGAGATGCACATTGTGGGCTTTTCACCATGCCTCTTGCTTGAATGGCTATCTCGAGGTACAGATCAGAGTAGGAATGAGGGACAAAAAACACACAATCCCCGAAGCAGGACTGGATCTTCGAGCACACTAACAGGTTGTATTAATTAGTTCACAGTGTTTACTTTAAATACATGAAATCAAGGACAAGGGCGTTTCCTCAGGGACCTGAGAAGTTTTGCATTTGCTTCACTGTTGTTTCCTTTCAGCATAAAGCTTCTGATCCCAGGGTTAGCAAATCAACTGTGCGTTTTCACAGAGAACATGCCCAAGGAGTGCTAGCTGTTAGCTGACAAGGCGAAAAGCAGAAGAAAGCCAAGAGGAGTCAGGGGCAAGAATGTAGTAGCTGTTGAAGGCCATTCAACAGAGAGTGAGTTAAGAAGAGTCACGGGGCAGCTGGAACCATTTCTCTGTGGTTTGCTTAAATACTGGGAGAAAAGAAGGAAGGAAGTAGAGAGGGGGAAGGAAAGAGAAGAGAGAGAGAGACAGAAACAGAGACAGAGAGAGACAGAGAGAGGAGACAGAGAGAGAAGAGAGGGAGAGGGAGAGAGGGAGGGAGGGAGGGAGAGAGAGAGAGAGAGAGAGAGAGAGAGAGAGAGAGAGAGAGAGAGAGAGAGAGAGAGGAGATAACAGTACACCCTGCATGGACTGAATCTGGAACCTCACCAGGTCATCCTGATAGACGTCCTCTGGGTGTGAGGCATCCTCCTTGACGTGGGGATTCTTGTCTGCCTGGTCTCAGCTGTCTGCTACACCAGCTGACCTCCTGCCTCAACTAATCACTAAAACAAGAGAATTTCCCCAGCATTTGCTTCCTGATTCTTTCCCCTACGTTCCCCCTTTGACTCCACAAGTCTCATCCTGAGGGTCAGCTACCTGCACGCATCCCTTCAGAATGCAGGCAGTGAGCTTCCTCTTGGTGGGTGGGTCTCAACCTTCCCTGTAGAGAGTAACTGCTTTTCTAGGGGTGGGGGGTGGGGGTGGGGGGAGGGGGGTGTAGCCTAAGTTCATCAAACCAGCATTAGATTTTAAAGATTTAATTATTTTTATGTGCACTGATGTTTTGTGCCTGGCTGCATGTCTCTGGGAGGGAGCCAGATCCTCTGGAACTGGAGTTAAAGACAGTTGTGAGCTGCCATGTGGGTGCTGGGAATTGAACCTGGGTCAAGCAAGAGTAGCCGGTGCTCATAACTGCCGAGCCATCTCAGCACTTTAAAGTCTTTCTTAAGGTTTTCTTCCCAGATTTCTACCTGAACCTCATTCCTTCTCCCACCAGGTGCCTCTGCTTTATGACCTCATGACCTCATGAAGGCATCTAACCCAATGGACACCCTCCCCCCAGGTGTTCAGAGGCTAGCTGATATTTAAGTCACCTTCTTCCATTCATGCTCAATTTTGTTTTTGAGCATCTGACTAATAAGACACTCCTGAGTGTCTACCTCTCTTTTTCCTCAGCCCCTTCTCCACACTTCAGCCACCGTTACCCGACTTTCCTTTGTACTTAATTCACGCTACTTATTGACTTTGTGACTCTGCTTAAAACTTTTTGAAAGCAGAAAAACACTCCATTTGCAAATGCAAGTTCACTGACATGTATTCAAGACCTAGCTTTCCCCTGTCCTCCAATTCTGCTATGCCCCTGCCTCCGTTAGCCCTTCAGAGCTCCTATTACCTCTGTCTCATCTTTTCTCGCATTTCTTCTGAGTTCATCATTCTCCTTCTCTGGATCTCAGCTTAAATGATTCTCCCCCTTAGAAAGCCAGCCCTGACCATCAGCCTGGAGCACCTTGGTTTCCCTACCGCCATTTTCATTACTATGTCTTCTTTGGGCTTTGTTCCTTCTCATTCCCAAACAGTCCCTAAGAGCCATAGGCTTTTTTTACCATCTGTGTCTCCAGTATCTAAGTCATACAATATGGCTTCAGGATCCCTCTTAGCACAATGATCCTGGTGTCGACTACAAATGGTCCCTAGCTAGAGCTTAGGTCTCTTAAAATGTCCCTTTATTAAAATTCACCCTAGGAGTGGAGAACAGTGCAGAACACTTAATTCTCATGAAAATTATATTATGCAACTTTCTTCAAGAGAAAAGGAAGACAGACTTTAGCACTCAGGGGACAATGAGAAAGAGTAGGGGAAGATAGAAAGATTACGGGAGGGAAAGTAAGTCCATGAAATTCTGGGTACCAAGCTGGTGACTTCAATGAAATCTCCCATGTCCTTTGAAATGTCACCTTGAGCTTCTTCTCATTGTTAATAGAGCACTGCACTAAATGGCTTCCCATATAGAAACTGGGGCAATGATCCAGATTGTCCTATGGGCTTGGTGTTCAGGTCCTGTACATGGACCACCATATGGCCCTTTCAGGATCAAAATGGTGCTGTAAGTGAAGGCTGGGAAGATAAAGCTGGGGATATAGTTCATTGGTAGAGTGCTTGCCTACCATGCATGAGGTCCTCAGTTCAACCACAGCATCATAAAACTGAGCAAGGTGACTTGTGGTGGTTTGTATGAAAATGACCACCAGGTAAGGAGCAGCCTTATTGAGAGGAGTGGCCTTGTAGTGGGAGTGGCCTTGTTGAAGTGGGCATGGCCTTGTTGGAGTAGGTGTGGCCTTGTTGGAGAACCTATGTCAGTAAGGGTAGGTAGGCTTTGAGGTTTCAGATGCTTGAGTCAGGCCCAGTGTCATTTTCTTTCTGCTGCCTGCCAATCCAGATGTAGAACTCTAGCTCCTCCAGCACTATGTGTGTCTTCATGCCCCCATATTTCCGGCCATGATGATAATGGACTAAACCCCAAGACCTGTAAGTCAGCCTCAATGAAATGATTTCCTTATAAAAGTTGCCACAGCCATTGTGTCTCTTCAAAGCACCAGAAGCCCCCAACTAAGACAATGATACACTTCCCTAATTCCATCACTTGGGAAGTGGAGACAGGATGATCAAAAGAAAATGAAGATTATTGGGTTATTCTTGGTCGTCTAGATAGTTTGAAGCCAGAATGAGCTACATTAAGACATTGTCTCAAAAAAATAAAAATGAACAAGCAACCAAGGAAAAGAAGAAAGCAAGCTACAGAAGGAAGGGAACCAGGTCACCCTCGAGGAGCAGTCCTGCACATGCCCTTGACTGCAGACCACAGTGCAGCATTAAAAAGAGTGATTGTCATCAGGTGACTGAAAGATGATGTCAAGCCAGTTACTGGATTCATTTCCATGTTCTGGAGGTCTCTGGCAACTGCCCGCTGGGTGCTCATATCTGAGGCCTAAGATGATGTAGGGCAGTAGCACCTGGCTCCTCCTGACAAATGCCCTTTTCCATCATTCATTCATTCATTCATTCATTCAAACTCTAATTGGAAATGAAACTGAAATCAACATATTCTTATACACATGCCTGTATAATGTGTATAATGTAACAATAATGACTTTCCATGGTGAAGGGACAAGGACACTGTGACTTGCCGTGTGTGTGTGTGGGGGTGTGTGTGTGTGTGTGTGTGTGTGTGTTCAGGCATATCCGTGTGTCCTCTGAATATAACATTTTTATGAGTATTAAAATCAAACAATAAGAACTCTGCTCTCCTGGAAATTTAAAGATGAGTTAGATCACCAACTAAACCAGCAAAAGGAAGAACTTAATGGTATACTTTTATGGAATGTTCCTTTGACCCAATCTGTGACATTCTTACCTGATAATGTAGGCAAAGTTACAAGCACCCAGCAAAGCGAGTCCTAGCTTCTTCGATGGATAGTGGTGTGGTCTGAGAATGGTTTCAACCAGTGAAAAGGGAAATATGGAGGTATGCTGTGGGAGAAAACATAACAAACTGTAAGGCAGAGCTCCCCAGCTGCTCGCAGTACCAATAATTCCCTTGTCCGGTTCTAATCCTACCCACTTAGGCAGTGCCAGGTTGATCTTTCCAAACTTGAGTCAGATCATTTTTCTTGTATACCCACAGCCCTCCTGTGACTTCCTGCTATGTTGGTTGAAACTCCTCTGTGTGGGTTCTAAGATATCTGGAAATGTACTATCATCCTCTCTGATCTTACATGCCGTGCCTTCCTAAAACATACATGCACATGCACACACATACACACACACATACACACATACAGACACACAAGCACACACACATGCCACACATGTATACTCACATACCCTCTCATCCACACACACTTGCTTTCTCTTATGTGTCTCCCTACAACTACCTACCTTCAGTGTCCCTCATTCTCCTTTGCATTCTGCATGCTGTTCTCAATCCAAACACCTCATCAGATTGTACTTCGTCTCCATAAGTGGGCTGTGTCTTCTGTGTGTGCGGAACTTCTATGCTCTTGAACACTAATGCAATCCTTTATAGTGCTATCTGTGAATTTTCCCTGTTGCTAATTTCTCTTAGTCTGCTGCCATTCTATCTGGTGCCGTGGAGTCTCACAGTTATATTGTGCCTCTGTAAACTGGGGGTGGAACAGCACCCGAGTCACAGAGACCTTGGTGTTTGAGAGGCTCTGTGTGCTCCTTCCCAGTCTAGGGACTGGAGGTTAGGTCTCTGGCTCCAGGCACTCCTTGTTGTCAGTCCCCAAAGGCTTGGGCTCAAGAGGAGTCCCCTGAGTTGGCAGCTTCTATTGTCCCTTTTACCTAGGGCCCAAATGGGAGATCAAGATGATCTTCAGGGGACACAACTTGTGATAAGTGGGACTGGAGCAATGAGCGAATGACAAGGACAGGGGTAGGATTATCATTGGTTAGACTGTCACAGCCAGGGTCACAAGTGGGTAACAGTGAACAGCCAAGCATACTAAAGGCCTGGAATCCTCTGTTGTCACACCAAGGTATGTTAGATAATAGCAGTTATGTACGTTTCTTGAACCTGGACCTGAATGTACTGACTGGCTAGACAGATGTACAGATGGAGAACGTTCCACATGCTCTCTCATGCTCTGTACGTTTTTATGGGTCTGACTGTAGTGTGCTGGTTTTGTGTGTTCTTCCAGTGAAGAAGCATGGCGCTTGTGGGCAGAACCTTCCAAATAACCACCTTGCTATCGTAGCTGAAGCCCTCTGGACTTGGGCTTTCTTGTTGTCAAATGGGGACAATACATGAGCCCTTGACAGCATCTGGTGACCACCTACCATGGTTGTTGCTATTATTATTGTGAATTGCATCTTTCTTATATATAAACTCAGGGTGGAGAAGAGGTTTAGGGTATTCATAGCTCTAAGTGCTTGGTTGCTCCTAACCTGTGCTTTGTAAGCAGCTATAGCATGCATTTTAGAGGATAGGGGCAGAGCCATTGTGGGTCATTCTGGGGACTCCCTGTCCTTCCTCCCACAGAGGCGCCAAAGCCCCTAGACAAAGCAGACTCTGATTCCTGATCAAACTCAGTGACTGATCTAAATTTGTCTATATCTAGAAGACACCATAGGAGCTAAGGGACAGAGCTGTCTGCCCTGCACAGACACCTGCCTCTCTTCCGGCCTTTGCTCTGCAGCAGTTGGAAGGATCCAGCTTCTATTAAGAGTCATTAACAGGTTCATTATGCTGGCCATTGAGCTGACAGATTTTATTAACCTCGCCCACAACCAGAAGCTCCCTGTTGTCCGCACTAATGATCATTGGGAACAGAATTCCTGTGGAATAATGCGGTATGTTTGCATTAGGAGTAAATGAGTTCATGGTGATTAATGCTTTTACAACCAACAACTCGGGAATGCATGACTGGGCATCTCTACCGAGGTGCCTGCCCTTTGCGAGTGACATTCAATTGGATTTCCAAATGAACTCTCCCTGATGGCTTCTAGGAAATTCACTTCCGTGATGCCATTAGCGATGGTCCATAGATAGTGGCTCCATTCCAGTGACAAGGTCTTTAAAAGAATCACATTTTCTCATGGGGGATTGAGGTAGGCAGGAACAAGGCAGGAAGACTCCAATCTACAGACTTTGTAAATATCGAGCTACTGACTAGAGCCAAGAATGACACAGGAAACCTCTCAGTATTTCAGATGTACCCGTGTTTCACCTCATACTGAAATGAATTACATAACCTTTGCCAGAGAGCACATATTTTTTCTAAAAGGGGAAGAAAAGGAATTCAGCAAGAGAAAAAAAAATCAAATATGCTTTCTGCTTCCAACAAAATCTAATAATTAGGCTGGGATTGACACAAATTAGAACGTTGCCAAAAATTACAGAAAACAGTGACTCATTCTGTATTTCAATTAACAGTTTCTCAGTTTCCCTTATAAACAGGAAAGCTGACAAAAATTAATTATCTCACAGGGGGTAAAATATTTCCTTCGGAAGTAAACAAAACACTACAGGCTGAAACAATGGCATTATGTAAACACAGTGGGTGGAGCCAAGCTATCTCTCCTAGTCCATGAAGAGGTCCTTGGGTGGATTTTCCTTCCAATGCATCTTTCCAAAAAGCAGGAGAATGCTATTGTCCCTTCCTCGTTGCTCCCCTTCCCCTATTCTTTCTTACTTTTCCCCCTATTCTTTCTATAATGCCCACTTCCATCAGAATGCCTTGGAATCTGAGCGATGCATGTGAAATATGAATTTAAGTATTAGTATAATAGTTGCACCTTAGATTCTCTGGGGCCGTGAACAAGGATCAGAATGTCCTGTCTCACAGAATGTTCTTTCTAGAGTTCAAGAGTGACAACTGGAAAAATCAAATGGAAAAACACAGCATGTATGCGTGTTCCTGCTCACCCTCTACTTGCAGAAAAGCAGCGGTTGCAATGACCCTGCCTAGGAACTGAGCCTACAATGGATGCAATGACATAAGCAGTGGAGTCCACAGGGCTTGGGGTTGCTCTGGTGCTACTATGTACTCAAAGATTAAATTCTGTAACCCCAAGATCTGGTTGCCCCTAAGAGGAGCCAATTCTCACATCCACCAGCTTTTGATGTGCCAACTTTGCTCCCCAAGCTAATTGGTCAATGCAAGCAAGGCAAAATAAAGCCCGTGATTGGGCAGTAGAGAGAGGAAGACAGGACTTCCTGGGAGGGAGAAAGGAACTTCAGGGAAGAAGTAGGTAGTTCCTATTGCCAACAGATGTTAGGAGAGTCATGACTTCAGGTCTGGAAGGTATAATTAGCCATATGGCTGAATAGGGCTAGGTGGTTGGGTTAATTTAGATAATCTAGTAGAGAATGTGCCCAGCTAAGGCCCAAGCTTTGAAAAATTAAAAAGTCTCTGTGTGGGAACTAGCTGGTTAAGGAATAACTGCCAGCATATTAATTAGTATTTCTAGCATTAATTAATATATACAGGTATTAATAATTATTTTTTACCCACAGGCTTCTTGGTTTCTGTTTTGTTTTTGTTTTTGGTCTTACTCCTTAGTACAGGAGTTTTAGCCTGCTCATGGTCATGGAGGTCCCAAAGACTATATCTACAGGCTAACCGACCACTTAAGACTACGGGGGATGGGGTGGTTTTGAGGAGAATATTTAATTTTCTCCAGTGGAAAAAAAATACTAGGGAGACTACATATTTTAAAAATCAGATGATGACTTTAAAAATGTCTGATCTTTGCTCCTTTCCTCTATTTCATTTCTGTGCCAGAATCTTGCTTCTGTCAAGTTGACTGGATTAAGATTAACAAGCTAATATCTGTCCTCTTTGGGCTGCTATCTAGTGGTTTCTCCTTTAGATGTCCTTACCCACCCCAAGATGACAGAGTGCCATCTCATAATAGGCTTCTTCTGAGCTCTCTCCATCTCCTCTGTCAAGACTGCACTTATTAGCCAAGAATCAACTATTGGTGGTAATTTTTCCCAAGCATTAAAGCCTGTCAGTGAGGAAGCCTCCAAATTACGGTAGTTGAGGATGGACTACCTACTCTAACTATGGGTGACACCGTTCCATGGGTCTCACATTAAATAGAGAAGAAAATGGAGCCAGAGCCCTCACATTCCTTCTCTCTGCTTCCTGACTGTGAACATGATGTGACTCAAGATGTTGCCACTGTGGCTACCCAGGCCTGGTGTCCCCTCAACTGGAAGCCAACAGAACCCTTCCTCCTTCCTACACTGCTTCTGTCAGGCATTTGGTTGTAGCACCAGGAAAAGTGACTAATATCATTTTTTTAAGGTGCTAAAGGGTGGCTATTTTTAAATGAACTTCAGTTTTCTAATAAGACCTCATTTCTGGATACATAACGATGAATCTTATGATAAACCAGACACACTGTAATGAATAAAAGGAAACTGCACAAAAGCTCCTTGGGGAGAAATGTGACAAAAACATCAAGTCACAGTTTTAAATATAAATGCAAAAGATGGAAAAATGAAGACCAAGCAAGCCTTATTGAAGTATTGTGACTCCCAGGCTTGTAACATGTCATTGTGGAGCCAATGAGAACTGTGTGGTTAATCCTACTAGGGCAGTATTGTTAACACCATACATTCCCCAGCTAATTGCTTTGATCTGCTTCTTCAAGGAATGTCCCTAGCTGACTTTCTGCCTCAAATCCCCACAAGACAGCAGCGGAGGTCTTAGACATGCAGCTTGGAGTATTTTCTATTCCCAAACTGAAGCTGTCTGCATTGCAGACTCCAATGGCTCAGTGGTTAAGAGCACTGACTGCTCTTTTAAAGGTCCTGAGTTCAATTCCCAGAAACCACATGGTGGCTCACAACCATCTGTAATGGGATTCGATGCCCTCTTCTAGTGTGTCTGAAGAGAGCTACAGTGTACTCATGTGCTAAGTAAATAATAAGAATGCTATAGTTCTGTTTTTTTTTTTTTTTTTTTTTTTTTTTTTTTTTAAGGTGCAGTTTTGCTTGAAGTAGATCTAATAATAAGGCAATTCAGAAGTCCACACAGGCCAGTCAGTTTTTACCTCTAGGGGATTTTCGGTTTTAACTCCTGTGTCTCTGCAACCTGCAAGCCTCTTCTCCTGTCTCAATATTACAGTTTTAAAAGAAGCCTGTACTTGTAAAACAAACTTCTCTTTCTTTCTAGGAACTCACTGGCAAGACTCACTGTAATTACAACATTACTGTGAAATTGCCTTGGGCAAGGGTTGGAGGATGGAGGCACATAAACCACCCACAGACAGAGCTACAAGCTTTGGTTTTATCTTCACCATCCGGCTAGATAGATAGGCTGACACAGGTTGGCCACCTGCAAAGAGAAGTTGAAAACTGTCTCCTTTATGGGAACGGCCCATGGTGGTTAGCCCAGTTTACTCTGAGATGCGCCTGAACCCTGGAACTAATGCATGAGAGATGGACAGATGCATGCTAAAACCAAACCAGTGAACCAGCAAGTATGGAACCATCAGTTCACCCTGAGATTTCTTCATTGTCATGCTGGAAATTTTTTCTTAATAAGCCACTAAAAGTGTTGGGCGACCTTCACTGATATTCCCGTAGGGTGAGGGAGGAAGTGTGCTAGTGTTTACTATGAATATGTTCTTACCTTAACTGAATGGGTGGGTGAGCGACAACTTGTGAAAAGCTTTGTCAGCCCTCATGCATGCACAGACTATTATCCTTGGGTTAGCTTGTAGTTAACCAAGCCTCATTCTCCTACCTGGAAGCTGGTTGGTTTTAGAAGAGCCTGCCCTGGTGAAGTGGTGATGATTTGGAGTCTGTCTAGTTAGGGTCAGACAAAACAGACCCTAGGACTATATTATCAGTGTCTTCCACCTCTTCCTGTGTGTTCCTATGCGCTGTCTGTATGGTTCTTCTAACCACTGACTCATTCCTTTACACTTTACATCCAAACTTTTTATTTCCTGTAGCTGCTTAGTTTTGAAATCACAGCCTTCAGTTTGTTGTTGTTTCCCCTATTATGGTGGTCTGAGTAATAAGGCTCCCCACACACTCATGTATTTGGATACTTGGTCCCCAGCTGGTGGTGCTATGTAGGGAGTTATGGGACATTTGGGAGTTAGAGCTTTGCTGGAGGAATTATATTAGTTGGGGTAGGCTTTGAAGTTTTACTGCCTGCCCTCACCTCCTCTTTCTCTACACCTCTCTTGCTCTTTTGTGTCCTCTCTCTCTGTCTGTTTCTCTGTCTCTTTGTGTCTCTGTCTCTCTGTCTCTGCCTCCCTGTCTCTGTCTCTCTGGGTCTCTGTCTCTGTCTCTCTCTATCTCCCTCTGCCTCTCTGTGTCTCTGTCTCTGTGTCTCTGTCTCTGTCTGTCTGTCTCTGTCTCTGTGTCTCTCTCTGTGTCTCTCTCTCTCTGTCTCCCTGTCTCTGTCTCCCTCTGTCTCTCTGTCTCTGTCTCTCTCTCTGTCTTTCTCTGTTTCCAGTATGTATGTGGTACCTGAGCTCCTGAGCTCCCGGACTCCCGTCTGTCATGCCTTCCTGCCATGATGAACTATAACCCATCCGGAACTCTAAGCTAAACTACATCAACCCTTTTCCTCATCTAACTTGCTTTTGGTCATGGCATTTTGTCATGGTAAAGAGTATGGAGTATTCCTATCGGGAGCGTACTTTGCTACATTGTAATGGGGCTGATCTCAGTCAAGTCTCATATGACTTCTCCTTGCTCAAAACTGTTCTGTGGTTCTCCTGTCTATGTCCCTCTTCTCAATCCCATCCCGTATTCTCCGAGGTATGTCGGCAGGCTGTCTGCACATTCAAATCAGCTTTAGGTTTGCTTCTGCCTGTCTCTTTTCCTGCAACTCTTCACTTTCCTTTGTTTTAAATTAGTTCATTTTTTCCCCTTTCTTAACTAGCCCTATGCACCTTTGAGATACCTTTCATCTCAAGTCCATTAATTAGCATTGGAAGACGAAACAAAAAATAGGACTCTAGAGAACAGACACAATAAACCAGCCAGAAAGCTTACTGCACTAGTGCCAAGGCACATGCCACTGAGCAGTGTGTTTCTAGGCAGCTGATATGAAAGAGAAGGGACTCACGTGGCTCATTTGGGGTTCCTTTGGGAGAAAATAAAGGGTTTCCTTTTGTGAGAAAACTGAAGAGAGGTTTTTAACGTTGTATTCCATTTACGGACCATAAGGGACTTAGTAATTTTAATAGTAACCCCATAGCAAAGAGTTCAGGGTTCCTGAACCTATGAACTGACATCATTGGAAGGCAGCAAAGCAAGACATTGGTGCCATGCAGATCAGCAAGCGGCATTTTGTGGTCGTCGGAGCAGCAGGCCATAGGTACCTTTTTCCTCATGGGTGTTTTCATTTCAACTTTGCACGTCAGGCAGCCTCTTTATATAAAGCCAGACTGCAAGAATGATCTACTGTTGGTGATTCAGATATAAAAACGTGGACGGATAGTCTTAAAGGCAGTAATAATATTGATATCTTTGCATTGCAAATAAGTCCACCCAAGCAAAAAAATCTCCCTCTTGCTCTGCTACAGTCTGTCCTGAGAGCCTCTCCCAGACACACCTCTTCCCCACCCTCCCTCAACACTGGGTCAGTGTTAGTTCTGCTGCAGACTGTGTTTCCCATGCTTCATTGAATAGTTTTTCTATCCCCACAACGTGTTATCCGTCTTCTCCTACACTTCCTCCATGACCCCTTGGCTGGATCCACCGGGCACCCAGATACCTAAAGAGACACATGGGACATTCCCTAGAAGGCTGCTTTAAGTTGATGAAAGGTTGTTCTCACCATAGAGGGGGTTTAGTAAGCATCGGGGTTGGCTTGCTTCATAGACACTACGTCCCCCGGGCAACATCATTTCCTCCACTGAAGTCAAGAGCTAATTTGATGGAGTTATAGGTCAGATGGAATAAGCATTAGGATCTGGGTTTAGATCCCCAGCATCCACATAAAAAGTAGGGTACAGCAGCACATGCTCATGATCCCAGTGCCGTGTCGAGACAGGGGGATCCCTGGGACTGCCCAGCCAGTCAGTCTAACCAAATGAGAAAGCTCTTGTTTCAGTCAAGACCTTGTCTCAAAAAAGAATGTGAACAATGATTGAGGAGGAAACCCTCTGGGTCACCACACACATGTATACATATGCACATTTACTCTCAAAGGCACACATGTGCAAGCACACACACATGCACATACCACAAAGACACAGGCCCACACTGACTAAGTACAGAAACAAGAAGACTAACTTTCTCCCTGCATTCCCATGTTGATCATTCTTCCACATTGAGCCCTATACTCCTTGCCCAGAGGACCACTGGTGTCAACCTCCTGTTTATGGCATTCTTTGACAAGGATCACCTCTAGACCGCCATTTCCAGCTGTTCCACAAACCCTGACATTGACTTAAATCTCACTTGTGAGTATACAATCTGGCAACCTACGTGCAGGTTCAACTGGTAGCGAGATCACTCTCAGGACCCTCCACACTCTGGAGAAAGTATGCCTGAGACACGGATACCAGCGGCCCAAGACCCAGAAAGTAGATTTACTTCCTTCTCCTGGTTTTCTTAGAGAAAACAAAATCAAAAGGGCCTCTAAAGGTCACAAGACATCTTCTCAACAAAGAGCAGTAAAATGTGGCTTTTAGGAGCCTGAGTATGAGTCTGGAGATAACACGATTGGTAAGGTGTCTGGAACACCCCTCTGAAATGATTCGGCACTTTTCAGTTTTCCAATGCAAAAGGCACAGTACAACAAAAACTCCCCTGCAGTCCCCAGCATGCTGCTGGGTTTTAGCTTTCAGGTCTGAGTTCTCACTGGCAGCATCTGTTCCTTGTAAGGGAAGTGAAAGGCTGAACTCCTTTGAGGCTTTTCTTAAAATTCTGTTCTTAAAATAAGATGTCGGTGATTACCAGTCAGTAGGAGAAATGATGGGCTCCGTGGAGGCCATTAAAGAACCAGCTCTTCCCTGTGAAGCTTCGTACAAGGGTTCACTTCTTCCATACAAGAAGAGCCTGCAGTCACCCATCTGTAGGAACCTTAGCTTACATACAGAGTCCACTTCTCAGTGTCACATTCTGACCGGCCATTACCCAAGGGAGCGAACGGGCCTTTCACTCATGTTCACTCGCTGAGAAAGGAGGTTTCTATTTTCAATCACGTCTCTTCCCTTTCCTTTGACCACATCTCATTAATCTAGTGACCTCCATGATTGTGTGTCTGTTTCTCTTCTTCCTTTCATTCTCAGCCACACTTCTTCCCTGCTTCAATGGCCTTTTGACCTTTCCTTGTTTGCCAGAATGTTGATGTACACCCAGCTATGGTGATAACCAAGGAAATTGGAGATCAGCAAATGTCTCCACTGAATGATCTACCTTTGAGCCACAGTGGAAGCCATGATGGATACTATGCTTCCTTCAGTAAAACAGATGCTCTAACCATGGCATTGTGCTTGTCTTAAACGTGAACCATCCTCAAATATACCATGTCTCACTCAGGTAGAACCAGAGTTTCTGAAGCTATTTCGAGGCACTAGAGAATTCAATAGAATTTCAGTACAACTTTCTATAGAAAAGGAACATCCAACTGCCCAATTTCAAAAGTATCAATGGTCTCCACAGTAAACTTCTCTTCTGCCTTCATCATACCCTCCTGTGTCCCCAAAGAGGAAGAATCTTGGGGTCAGTCAAGATTCCAAAGAAGCAATGAAGCGAAGCAGTGACACCTTGGCCCTTTCATGAAATCTTCATCGTCTCTTGTGATCAAAAGGCAAACTCTATTCTTGCAGACTTCACCAATGGGCAAAATTTTCTATAATCAAGAGAACAGAGATGCTAACAGCTGTGTTATGTGCACCCTGAAGGGAGACTAAGAAGCTTTGCCTGGGAACAAACACAGAAAGGCACAGTACGGGCAGATTAGGGATGGCCATTCAGACATCAGGATTAACATTATTTTTGCAACAAGAAAGAGAGCCATGCAAGAGCAGAGGAGGAGGTTTCCAGGTGAGAAGGACTGCACAGGCAAAGGCCTGGTGTAGGAAAGACTTCAGGGTTCACTGGAAAAGAGAAATGGCAAGATTACCTAACACTCACCAGACAGTGGGGACATACCTTTAATTCTAGCACTGGAAGGCAGAGGCAGACAGATCTTTGTGAGTTTTAAGACCTTGCCTTAACATAGACAGACAGAAAGACAGATAGACTGCAAGACTGATAGACAGACAGACAAATTCATCTCAGCACATCAGGAAGAGAGGGGGCCCATTTGACCTGTCAGCAGCAAGCCTGATCAACATAGTCCAAATGAACTAGGAAGCCATGGAGGAGGACCCAGCGAGATGGTATTTTCCGGTCTGTTTTACTATCATGAGGAGGAGATTGAGACTGGCGCCAGTTATGACCAGTTTAGAGCTCTGCAGTGGGTCATGTAAGAAGTGGTTGTAGCCCCTAGCACATCAGCAGTGACTCTAGAAGGTGCCCAAGAATGCCCCCCCTCCTTGGGTAGAATGGATAAGATATTGAAAGGAATTGGCAAGGTCAATACTGGCATCTTTTTGGTTGTTAAATAATGGTATTGGTTTATATGGTCACTGAGCACAGTTCTGGGTTTCATAAAGAGAATTTCTTTCAAACACGTCACATGCTTTGACTGTAGTCATTCCCACCACCCCTGTGCTTCCGTCCTGCCTCACAATGTGACTTCCTCCTTCCCCAGTCTCCCCTTCTGCTTTCATGTCATATATGTATATAGCTTTTATTTATATAAAATTTAGGATCCACTAAATTAAGGAACGTATGCAATGTCTGTCTTTCCAAGTCTGGCTCATTTCACAAAACATGATGACATCAAATAGTATCCATTTTCCAGATAGAATGACATTTTACAGCCCAGGTTTATCTGGAATTCACTCTGTAGCCAAGACTGACCATAAGTCCACAGAAACCCTCCTGTTCCAGCCTCCTGGGTGCTGGGGTTACAGTTAGGAGCCTCTATACTCAGCTTATTTGTGATTTTATAGCACGAGAGTCTCACTATATATCCCCAGATAGCCTTAAAACCACAATTCCAATTGTGGCTTCTGTCCTAAGCAATTAGAACATAGCTCCAATTCCAAAGCTGGAAAGCCCCGAATAGATTTGGCTATAAAAATAAAATGCTTGGGTCTGGACAAACCAACTCAAAGAAAGAAGGGGGGTCATAACCTTTAAGGCAGCTTTGAAGAAGACTCTGGAAAGAATGCTATGCAACAAAGAAAGAGAGGAACATCCACAAGGTCACAGCAAAGTCAACCCTGTCCCAGTACAGTAAATCCAGGAAAGCCCCAGATATGACAGATATGACAAAAAGGAAAAATGAGAGGAACGAATGCATGACTTTCAATAATAACTCCATATTTAATGATTTCAATTCTCCCATCCAAAGACACAGACGGACAGACTGGCTTTTCAAAACAGACATCTCTATCTGTTACCTCCAAGAAACATCCTCCATTTTTTTTTTTTTTACAGTTTGATACATTTTAATGTATGTGTGTAACTGTTGATAGAACTAATATAATTGTTGTATTCTTTTAGAATATTTTATTACATTTATTTGAGGGTGGGTGCACCCAAGCAACATAGTAGTGGAGACCAAAGAACAACTCTTAGGAGTGGTTTCTTTCCCCCTTCACTATGTGGCGCATGGGATTGACTTCTGCCTATCAGGCTTGGAGGCAAGTATCTTCACACAACCTGTTGAGCCATCTCACTAGCCCAATCGTTACATTATTTATCATCAGATTCCTACATGCCCCTTTATAATCGTCTCCCTTGTTTTTTCTCATTTTTCCTCCATCCTAGGCACATTTATAAGCTTTCTATCACAATAGATTACATTTCATTCCCTGTCATTTATGTAAGTAAATTCAAATTGCTTTTCTAGCTTTTAATTTTTTTTTAATCAAATGGTCTTCAATTACCATACAAAGTAACGGGGCTCATTTCATTGGCAAAATGTATGCCATGATTTTTTCTCTGTTTTAGTATTTGAATCTTTTATTATTTTATTTTATTTTATTTTATTTTATTTTATTTTATCTTATTTTGGGACCTCATAAAATTACAAAGTTTCTGTAAGGCAAAGGACACCATCAAAAGGACAAATCGGCTGCCAAGAAATTGGGAAAAGATCATCACCAACCCTACATCAGAGGGCTAATATCCAATATATACAAAGAACTCAAGAAGTTAGACCCCAGAAAACCAAATAACCCTATTAAAAATGGAGTACAGAGTTAAACAAAGAATTTTCGCCTGAAGAACTTCGGATGGCAGAGAAGCATCTTAAAAAATGCTCAACTTCATTAGTCATCATGGAAATGCAAATCAAAACAACCCTGAGATTTCACCTTACACCAGTCAGAATGGCTAAGATTAAAAATTCAGGAGACAGCAGGTGTTGGTGAGGGTGTGGAGAAAGAGGAACACTCCTCCACTGCTGGTGGGGTTGCAAATTGGTACAACCACTCTGGAAATCAGTCTGGCGGTTCCTCAGAAAACTGGGCACCTCACTTCCGGAAGATCCTGCTATACCACTCCTGGGCATATGCCCAGAGGATTCCCCATCATCCTCCATTTTAAAGACGAACATAACCCAAGAGTAAGATGAGGCTGGAAAAGGGTGTGCTCCAAGGAAACGCAGTCCCGGAAAGCAAGCAGATGCGACAGTGGTATCATCGGACAAAATAGATTTCAAACCAAAATGAGAAGAGATGAAAAAAGACACTTCAGATTGATGACTGGAACAAGAGGCCTTAGCATCCAAAACACGGATGTATGGAACATCTACGACGGCTTTCACCCAACCACCTCTACTTGATGTAAAAACATAGATTGGCATCATCCAAGACCTCCTTCACCCATACTAAAAGCATCCAGCCAAAACATCAAGGAAGGAAGATCAAGGCTAAAAGCAGCAGACTACACAGATTTAACAGACTTCGACAGACTGTTCCATCTAAATTGAATATACATTCTTCTCAGAAGCCCATGAAGCTTTCTCAAATCTCCCTTCTGAAATCTCATTCTTTTTCCATAAGCGCACCCTTTGGTGGGGGTGCGTGAGTATCAAGGTCTATGTTAGTGCCCATAGGCTCTCAGTGAAATGACGCCTTGCAGGGGTTTGTTCTCGTTGGTTTTGTGTTGTTTCAGTGTTGAGACCAGGATTTATTGTGTGGCTAATCTCAAAATCACAAACCTCCTGCCTCAGCCTCCCAGGTTCTAAGGTGACCAGCATGTGCCGATTTAACGGGGTCCCGAAATGGAAGAACAGGTGTAAGCCCCGAAGATGAGGAGACAACTGTGATCCAAGCTGTCAGAGAAGTGGCAGCCAGGCGTGAAGAAAGAAACCAGACGGGATGGGGAGGGGAGGAAACAGGAAGCAGCCTACAAGGGCTGAGGTCAGACTGCTTCCCTAACAGGGGTGCCTCAGCTCCTGGGAGGGAGGGTGACAGGGTCTCTAGGTCATCAATCAGAGAGTCATAGAACCTAGGGAAACTCAAAATCATGGCATTTACTTAGAACCTGTGCAACCGTCCTCCACACTTTAGGTCACCCTGACAGTACTTACAATGGCTAACATGATGTAAACTCTATGTAAATAATTGCTATCCTGATTGCTTACAGGATCCCAAGAAGAGGAAGAAATTCTGACCATGGTTGGTACATAAAAACTTCCCCCAATTATTTCTAGTCATCATTGAGTCTGAAAATTCCAAAACTGGAATACATTTGAAAATGTGCCCTACTAAGGATTCTCTAGGAGTCTTTCGTCTGAGGTGTCCTGTCTCTAGCATCACACGAGTGGCCAAGAGAGTGTGGGTTTTTTTCTGCCTCTTAGCCCCACATGGTACTTATTTTCCTACTTCTTGAAGCTGGTGCTTCATTGTTCTTCAACTCTAAAAAAAAAAAAAAAATACAGCAATTATCTCTTCAAACCTTGCCTTTATCTCACGTTTTTGTTATCCCTCTATTTTATTTTAACTTTGGGAAATTTCCATTCCTTTCTTGTATGCAAGCCAAGCATTTTAAAAGTTTTCTTTCTTTCTTTTCTTTTTTTTTCCCTAAATGTTTTATTCAATATTTGAGGTGTCTTTTTCTTAATGAGAGTTCTTCCTTTCTGGGCCACTTTTCTACCATGTGTTAGGGATGAAAGTCACTTTGTGTCATGATTCCTTTGACTATGGATACCTTTCTCCGTATTTTAATAAAAGCTATTGTTATTCTGTAGGTTAACTTTAAAAATGTAAATGAATAGTGGGGAGAGGTGGTTCAGTGGGAAAGGGCCTGACTTTAAAGTCTGAGGAGCTGAGTTTGGATCTCTGAGCCCACAGAAAGTCAGATATGGCAAGCAGGTGCCAGCAGTTCCTGCACTCCTTCAATGAAATGGGAAGGAGACAGGAACTTTGGAGACTTTCCTCCCAGCTAGCCTAGTGCAATAAGCAAGTGGCTCTGTCTCAAGCAAGGCAGGAGAGGAAGTTCAAACTCAAGGCTGTCATCTCTACACACAGAGCTTTGCATATGTGTAGCCATACATGTATACATGTCTCTCCCCCTTTTTCTCTCACAGCATTGTATATGTGTAACCATACATGCAGACATGTCTCCCCCCACCCCCGCTCTCTCTCTCTCTCTCACACACACACACACACACACACACACACACACACAGGTTTTGAACTGTGAAACTTTTTTAAAACATCATGAACCTGATTCAGAAGCAAGTGTGAATTTTACGATCACGTAGCATCAAGATTCACTGAGAAAAATCAAACTGTGTTCAAGGAATCCAACACAAGGCCTGGCAATCTAGGTGACTATTGTGAGACAAGGGATGGTGACATCGGAGCAACTCCTATGGAAGAGGGAGCGCTCCATCAGATGCTGTAAACAAGCCACCACGGCCTTCGTTGTTCACTGTGTGGAGTGTGTATGGTGCCTACATATTCATCCCGGAGCCAGGGTTAGCCGCAGGTTTATGGTCTTCCCACACACCTGTCGTCCACTTCCGCCAGATAATTATAAGCTCTGCTTCTTGGAAACTGTGTGATTTGGGGGCTCTCTGAGCAATGCATAGAATAGGGAGGAAGCTGGGCCATTCCAAGTTGGCCTCAGTTTGACTTCATTCATATATAACTATAATTATATAACTATATATAGTTATATATATATATAACTATAATTCAAGAGCTACACATATAACACGTGCTAGAGGGTATATGTGTCTATATGTATGGGCATGCTTGTCCAGGTCTGCACATATGCAGTCAGGGATCAACAACAGCAACTTGTTCTTTCACTCTCCATCTTTACCTGTCTGTCTGTCTGTCTGTCTGTCTGTCATGTATTCACTTACTTATCAAGACAAGGTCTCTTGTTTCAGTTACAGTGGCTGGCCAGGGAGCCCAAGGGACTTGCTGCCTCTATCTTCTTCCCTTCCCTAGCCACCGGGGTTACAGAATTTGCAGCCACACCACTTAGCTCTTTATAGCTCTTCCTAGGGAACTGGGACGCAGGTCCTCATGTTTGTATAGCACCTCAATCCATCCACTGAGCCATTTCCCCTGTCGCATACATAACATTTCATTTGCTCGCAATAACATTTCTGAGACTTAAAGAGGGTCAACATACTTTCCTTGCTCTAAGGAACCCAACGCTTGGACACATTTTTAACTTTCTCGAAACCAGATAAGCAAATGGCAGAAATACCATCGTGTCGTGGTTTGTGGAAATCTTCCCTATAGGCCCATGCGAACACGTGGTCCTGAGCTGGTGAC
This sequence comes from Apodemus sylvaticus, assembly GCF_947179515.1. Lineage (NCBI taxonomy): Eukaryota > Metazoa > Chordata > Mammalia > Rodentia > Muridae > Apodemus > Apodemus sylvaticus. The sequence goes on along the minus strand of NC_067485.1, from coordinate 25,328,009 downwards.
CTTATTTGGGAAGGTTATGGAACTTTTAGGAGGTGGAACCTTGCCAGAGAAAAAGCCCCTTGGGCCTTTATACCCATGCACCTTTTCCTGTTCATTCTTTGCTTCCTGACTGCCAACGGAGGAGACCAGCTGTCCTCCTGTCCCTGCCATCGTGCCTTCACCACAATGATGTCATAGGTCCCCTCAAACTGGAAGACCTAATACACCTTTCCTCCCTTAAATTGGTTCCAGTTAAGTATTTAGTTACAGCCACGAGAAAAAAAAAGATAAAAATCAAGGTTTCCTGGTACTGCTCTCTCTCTTTCTCTCTCTCTTTCTCTCTCTCTGTCTCTCTCTCTGTCTCTCTCTCTCTCTCCCATGAAGTCAAAAATAAGCTCATATGTGCTTGAGATATAGAGGCTTAAACATAGAGGGACTGCTTTCATTGATCCTGACAGAAGGTTTAGAGAGTGACGGAGCTACAATGTTTTCATTTCTAGTGATGTATCCATTCAACCTCTTAGCCTAAATATACCTTTAACACAGGTGGAGGGACCGTTTGTAAAGATGTAAATCCATTTACCACATGACCATTTTCTAATGGCTTGTATATAACCATGCTCCCACATTTACCTCATGTTCTAGAATCTCAATACAAATGGGAAAAAGCTACTAAAATCAACGTCCACCTTCAGTTGGACATATAACCACGTATTACCGTTGTCAAATATCCTCCAACAAATATCTCTTGAGCAGCTTTTCCTGCTAAGCTTACACCTTCTGTGCGCACAATGACAATTTAATGCTACCAACTCTGACACTGGATTATGAAGTATTATTTTAAAATATGTCAGTATAACTCTGCATATTAATTAAAATGTTCCCACATATAAGCCTTGAACTCGACTCCCTGTGCTGATTGGAGACAAAAGGCCTTTATTAAATGATATTTGACGGGCTAAGTGTTTTAATATCTCTGCCAATCATTCCTACCGAAGAATACTCATTGTTGAGTGTGAAATAGGTAAGAAAGAAAATCTCAAGGTATGATTATCTGCTAGCGTCATGTGACCTGAGGATACAAGACAAGCAATAATGGTATCTGCTAGCAGAAGTCCCTGTCTGGCTACCTTCCCCATTGGGACAACTGGCATTACTGTTTCCTTTGGGTTAAGATGATCACAGTTTGATAACTGATTCTTTGATTGGAACGTTCACCACTTACTTTCAGGGTCTGCATCAATGGAATTACTCAATATTGATGTCTGGAGTCGTTTTTTTTTTAGCTGCCGGTGGCTGTTAAAAGGTTGCAGGTGAGCCGGGCGGTGATGGCGCACGCCTGTAATTCCAGCACTCTGGGGGGCAGAGACAGGTGGATTTCTGAGTTCGAGGCCAGCCTGGTCTACAGAGTGAGCTCCAGGACAGCCAGGGTTATACAGAGAAACCTTGTCTCGAAAAAACCAAATCCAAAAAACCAAATCCAAAAAACCAAAAAAAAAAAAAAAAAAAAAAAAAAAAAAGGTTGCAGGTATACACTGGGTACTCCAAAGAATTTCTGAGTTAAGGAAAAAAAAAAAATCCTAACTGGAACAGATCTTACTCAACTCGTCACAGACTGTGGACATACACACCTGTCTTTCCTGTGGCTTATACTTAAGCTTCTCACAGACCAGATCTTGGCTTCAGACTCCATCTATCTTAGAAAACATGACCTGAGATTGAACTCAAGTTAATGAACAGGCCAGTACCTAGCACCAGTTTCTAGTCTAGACCTGTGGCTAGCACCAGTGTCCAGGTTATTCCCCAATAAATCTGCACCTCCAGGTTACAAGCCTGCCCCTGACACTTCACTTCTGAACAACCACCAATCAATCAGGAGGAAAGCAGAAGTTAAGTTTATGATTCAGCTCCAGTGCCAGCCAATTACGTTAAAGGCCATAATGCCACCCCACCTCACCCCCACCACTGCTCCATCAGAAGTGTACCAGGTTAGACACTCCCTTCTTGCCTATGGAAATGCTTGCCTTTAACTGGGCTCAGGACCCAGTTCTGCGCCAGAGACTGTGGTGTGACCCAAGCTCCAGCTTGAGTAAAGAGGCCCTAATGCGACTGTCTTGGAATCGGCTCCTTGGTGGTCTTTTTGGGGTTCGAGAACGTTTCCTGGCACAGCACTTCCTGGAGGAAGTTCCTCTGCCCTCTCCTCACTCCTCTTCAGCTCTGTTTGAACCAAATAGTTTCAAAGTGGGTGGATCCAGCAAGTAGGTGAAGAGGTAGGAGAGGAAAGAAAGGAGACAGAGGTCTTAGCCTGCTTAGCATCATTGTAACAGAATACCAGAGTCTGTCTGCAACTTATAAAGAAGCTTATTTTGCACAGTGAGGGAGTCTGGGAAGCCTGGCATTGAAGGCTCTGCATCTACTGAGGGTCTTCTTGCTAAATATGCTTTGAAAAGTAGATGCTCCTGTGGTGAAGGAATATGGCGAGGGCTGGGAAAGGAGAGTCAAAGTCGTTTATTTATTTATTTTTTTTTTAGGGATCCTCCTCACAGCTCATATAATTGCATTCTTATTAAATCCAATTGATGCATTTATGAAGAGGGGCGCCCTCATGACCTGATCGCAACTTAAGGTCCTACTTCTCAATTCTGCTGCACTGGAGTTGTTTCCAACACTGCACTTGGGGGAAACATTTAAACCACAGCACCAGTGCAGTAGTGATTTCAACAGAGTTGGTGAGATTCGGACAGGGATGGCAAAACAAGGCCTTTTGTGCACATGCGCGATGTTTAAGTCATGGACTGGGAGAACCAACGGAAAGGAAAAGTTGGAAGTTGGAAAACTCAGGTCACAAAGCACGAAGAACTGAGAATTCATGCAGACACTGGAAACCTCTGGCAATTTTACTAGACCATCCAGGAGGCTACTGGGTAATGCCCAGCAGGATTATTCTACCGGCTAGCAATCCACTCGGAGGAGGGGCGGGGCGGCACAAGTGGTGTGTGATGGGCCCAGGAGGTGAAGAGGAAAGGATGTGCGCTGTGGGGGATGGGCGAGGGGTTGGCAGCCGCTACCTTAAGGCAGGGTCTCTGCATTAGTCACCCCAACCCCCACCCCAGCCCCCAGTGGCCGCCTGTGGGGTCATTGGGCACCGAGAGTGAACTGGCTGCTTATCAGGAAGTCCATTCAAATCTGCCTGGGGAGGCTACCCAGGCCACACACCAGGCGGCCGATCATGTGTATTTTCATTCGTTTCCAGATATTCGGGGAACTTTTGGTCTCTCCTACCTACTTAGCTTTTTAATTATTGTCTCTTGGTATTTCAGAGAGGTCCGGGATCTGCTATTTCAAGTGTCTGCCTCCTGGTAGTCTCCGGCGGCGAAGTCACTCTTCCATTTGGGGTATTATACTCCGTGGCGGTTGCCATGGAAGTGAGGGCTGGCTGATTCACCCAGGATGGGGGCGGGGCCCACTAGCAAACCCTCTAGCACACTGGATGATTTCAATTACTCAAATCCCTGCAGCTTCTCAGAAGACATCTGCATGGTTTTGATGACGTTTGAAAACCTTTGACCTTGATTTAGAAACTAGGATACATCTTAAAAAAATCTGTGACCCCTGTGTGAGAGCAGGTTACTGATAAAGAACCAAGAATAAATGGAACTTTGAAAGCAGGCCACTCCAGCCAAATTGGAACATTTCTCAATTAGGAATAAAAGAAGAAGAAGAAGAAGAAGAAGAAGAAGAAGAAGGAGGAGGAGGAGGAGGAGGAGGAGGAGGAGGAGGAGGAGGAGGAGGAGGAGGAGGAGGGGGAGGAGGAGGAGGAGGAGGAGGAGGAGGAGGAGGAAAAACAACAACAACAACAACAACAACAACAACAACAAAACGGGGCAAGCAGACATCATCTAGGTTCTCCAGAGATGAAGAAAACAGGCCTAGTGAAAGTCTGGTTGATTTTAGTTACAAAAAGTCTGCAGTGGATGGTAATCCTGAGGCAGGTCATTGTTAGATGCTCTTCTGTTTGCAAGTATGACATAGTTCTTGTCCTGCAAGTAACTGTTGCCAAAGCCAAGATTAGTTTCAGGTTTCCCTGCTAGGTTTTTAAGTGTTCGTCTGCCTTCATAGGGTCTCTCTGGTGAATGCTAGAGGACAGAGTGACCCACCTTAGGTTTGGAAGTCAAGAAGAAAGCAAGGAAGGCTACAGCTTTTCTAAGCAACGCTCAACTCATAGCCACACCCTTGTAATTAGGCCCGCCATCAGGTCCAAATAAGGGGCGTGGTTAATAGCTGTGCTTCTCTGAGCTGGGGATTCCTAAACACTCTCAGCTTGGGGCTCTTCCCCAACTCACGGTGTGTACACTGGAGTGTCCCTCCACAGCCTTCACCAATGCTGAGCACTGTCTTTAGAGTCACAGGGGAAGTTGTATCCCCAGCACTGTTTTCTGCTCACAATGTAAGCACAATGGCTGGGCTTTGGATGAGGTTCTGCTCTTGACAAAATCCCCCTGAAACTTTGTTGCAGTGTTGGGGCCTTTGAGAAGGATGTGAGCCTTTCCCAAGTAACAAAACTGGCTCTTGCAAGAGTAAATTAGTCAATAAGGATACATGCTCTACTATGTTCATAGCAGCCCTAATTATAATTGCCAGATGCTGGAAAGAACCCAGGTATCCCTCAACAGAAGAGTGGATGCAAAAAATGTGGTATATCTACACAGTGGAGTACTATTCAGCCATTAGAAACAATGAATTCATGAAATTCTTAGGCAAATGGATGGAGCTAGAGAACATCATACTAAGTGAGGTAACCCAGACTCAAAAGGTGAATCATGGTATGTACTCACTAATAAGTGGATATTAACCTAGAAAACTGGAATACCCAAAACATAATCCACACATCAAATGAGGTACAAGAAAAAAGGAGGAGTGGCCCCTTGTTCTGGAAAGACTCAGTGAAGCAGTATTCGGCAAAACCAGAACGGGGAAGTGGGAAGGGGTGGGTGGGAAGACAGGGGGAGAGAAGGGGGCTTATGGGACTTTCGGGGAGTGGGGGGCTAGAAAAGGGGAAATCATTTGAAATGTAAATAAAAAATTATATCAAATAAAAAAAAAAGAGTAAATTAGTCTGTTCTTTGTAACAATGGAATCATCGCACATACAAAGTGTTCACTCCCTCCCTGCCTGCTTCCATATGGCTGGGTCGCCAAATTCTCATGCAGATCTAGTATCTGATGCCACCTGCATACTATAGAACGAGGCCTGTACCAGGCCCAGCCACCTCATCTTGAGCTTCCCAGTCCCTAAGACTGTTGAGCTGAATAAACCCCTTTTCTTCATAAATTGTTTAACCTCCAGTATTCTGTCATAACAAAAGAAAATGGACTAAGATGATAATGTAGAGTAGAAAACGACCTGGAAACATTTTAGAATTTCATGATACAACAGATTGGGATCAGGGATGATGTGAAATGGTGGCCCCTGAGTTTGTGACTCAAAGATACTGTCACGTCAATAAGTGACACATTAAAAATGCTCGGTGGCAGAGGGGGTGCCTGGAGAGATGGCTCCGTGGGTAAGTGCCTATTGCTCGAGTGTGAGGACCCAGAGTGCATGTGTAATTCTGGCATTTTCAAGAGATGGGAGGTAGAGGTAGGAGCATCCTTATCTTCAGCAGCAACTAGCTGAACAACAACAGACGACGGGAACCGATACCAAAGATCTCGGAACTTTGCAGTCGGATCACAGCATGTATATCCACAGAATTCACAGCAACATACACACACACACACAGAGAGAGAGAGAGACAGACAGACAGACAGACAGACAGACAGAGAAAATGACAGACAGAGAAAAATGAGAAAGAGAGAGAACAAAACTACACCCCTGGTGGAACTGGGCAAAGCCCACAGAGGATTTGTTTATTTCTTGCACTTGTATGCAAATCTATAACTATCTGAAAATAGCTTGAGATCAAATGAAGGAATAAAGGAAAACTGTGCATACAGTAGGTACTGCATGTTTGCATACAAAGATTGTGCAGGGCAGGAGAAAAAAAACCCTTCTGTCTAGTGATTGATGCACCTTGTGGAAAAGCCGTATTAAGAATAAAAATGTAGCCGGGCGGTGGTGGCGCATGCCTGTAATCCCAGCACTCTGGGAGGCAGAGGCAGGTGGATTTCTGAGTTCGAGGCTAGCCTGGTCTACAGAGTGAGCTCCAGGAGAGCCAGGGTCTCCAAAAAACCCAAGAAAAAAATTTTTTAGCTGGGTAGTGGTGCATGCTTTTAATCCCAGCACTTGGAGGCAGAGGCAGGCAGATTTCTGAGTTCGAGGCCAGCCTGGTCTACAGAGTGAGTTCCAGGACAGCCAGAGCTACACAAAGAAACCCTGTCTCGAAAAAAACCAAAAAAAAAAAAAAAAGGTATAAAAATGTCAGAGAAAATTCATGTCTACCTTTTAGGGTCATGAGGTGGATCTAGCTTGTCACAGCTCAACTTTGGCTTCCTCTTCTGTTCCCCTGCAAGGTGTTCAGCACAGAGAGCTGGAAACAAGTTAGTTCCGATTCTACGCCCACATTTGTGTCTCCAGGGAGCAAAGCAAGGCGTGATGAATCACTACTACTTGGTAGTGGCCTGCAGCTGTGAAGTCACCAGCTGAATATAAGCAGATGCTCACAGGCGCCATGTTTGGTTAAGAATAGAGTCAAGACTGCTATTTTAAGAATGTTATACAAATAGATTGTTTTTTTTAAATCTCTTGTTCTTTTCTCTGGATTTAACAAGACTTAATGTGAGACAAACATAATGTAGTGTCTCTTCCCAGAATTCCCACTAGGAAAGAGATTTGGGGAAAGCTTCTGAGTTGTCTACCTGGTCTGGTGAGATTTCCCTATTACAGCTTATGTTGACAACAGCTCCTAAATAACCAACCCCATGTAAAAAAAAATTAAATCTAATTATTTATACTCCTGGCCATGAACAATTAATTCTAAGCTCAAAACTGGTTATCCATCTCCTTTGACAACAAGATAACCAACAACCAAAATCAATAAAACAAAATTTATTTTTTTTTTGGTTTCTTTGGATTTGGTTTTTTCGAGACAGGGTTTCTCTATATAGCCCTGGCTGTCCTGGAACTCACTCTGTAGACCAGGCTGGCCTTGAACTCAGAAATCCGCCTGCCTCTGCCTCCCAGAGTGCTGGGATTACAGGCGTGCGCCACCACTACCGAGTACCGGCCTGGCTGATAAAACAAGTTCTTAGCATTAAAGTTCTTCAGCATTTACCACCTATGTTTCTCAGCCCCAGCTCTAATTTTAAGCGTTCCCATGTTCTAGAGTAGAGATCTACTGCTGAGCCGCATCATCTACCTTCCCCCCACTTTCTTTAAGCTCCTGCCAGGTCAGACAGTATTCACTTGGTGTTTTTCTTGGGGTCTCTGGACGCTGTTAAATCAATCTGATCCGCGCCCCTTTAGAAGAGAAGGTAGAGAAGCGCATGCGCTCAGGGAAGGTAATGTAGGATGGATGAGGCCGCTTCTCCACTAGTGGGATGCTATGAAAGGTTTCTGTAGTTAATAAACAAGTTCCCTCGAGTGAGCAGGAAACAGGGAAAGAAGGAAATAAAACAAGTAGAAGCTTCTGGAAAAAAGAAAAAAAGAAAACCTAGGAAGCGACATCATCAACATATGAGACCATGATTATTGATATCCCTCAAGATCCAATTATCTCCTTCCTTTTCTTCTGTCACCCTTGTCTCACCTGTGTCATAGCGTCATTGCCAAATTACATAATACCTTATCTTCCTGACATGGGCAGTGCGTGAGTTTTTAAAAGACAGTACTAGATCACAGTTCATTAACCACAAGCTTCAATAACATCACTACCTTTGCCTAGCTGAATGAACAGAATCCCTTATCCTCTTCAGTATTGGAGTAGCTTTGCAAACTGGAGAAAGTATATGCAGTAAGGCTGTTGCCATCATAAAGCACAGCAATTAAATGATGCTCCCCAAAGATGTCTACACCCAGGCTGTGGGTTACTGTGTCTGAAAAGGGTGGGCAGAGAATGAGGAATCAGGAGGGAGACACAGGGGTTATAAGGCCTGGAAACCAAGGTCAGCCATCAGTGGCTGACATGTCCAGGGTGGATCTACTTTATTCCTCAGGACTCACTAACTGGTACTTAGCCCAAACATCTCTGACAGGGCTTCTGGGTAGGAGCGAGAAATCTGAGACAATGCCTGTAGGTTATCCAGCTGTACTTCTGCTGCCCAGGATTATACTTGTCAGTCAAGAATCATATGCAGGAGCTGGAGAGATGGCTTAGCGGTTAGAAGCACCAACTGCTCTTCTGAAGGTCCTGAGTTCAAATCCCAGCAACCACATAGTGGCTCACAACCATCTGTAACAAGATCTGACACCCTCTTCTGGAGTGTCTGAAGATAACGACAGTGTACTTGCATGTAATAAATAAATCATTAAAAAAATCATATGCCAATATCAGAGCATGTCACCATTTTCACCATGTAAACCAGTGTTTTGGGTTAATGTTTGCGCTCTCTCTCTCTCTCTCTCTCTCTCTCTCTCTCGTGTGTGTGTGTGTGTGTGTGTGTGTGTGTGTACAGGCTCAATCAGGATTCAAAATCACTGGATGCCAAAACTCTTGTCAAATGTCACTCACGCCACCTGTCACTAACTTCCTTCACGATAGCCAAATATAGGAGAGAAACAATGGAAAGGGCAAAGGATTGATTTGGGCTTGTGTTTTCAATCCTTGGCAATGAGGCAGAGCATCATGGTGGAAATTTGGGGAGCAGAACAAAGCAGCTCTCCTCCTGGCAGCCCGGAAGCGTGGGAACCAAAAGCCATATCCAGTGACAGGAGACATTCGTCAAAGTCACGCTCCTCTGACCCACTTCCTCTGAGTCAGTCCACATCATCCTAATGGCCATGAATTTATGAATCTCTTGATCCAGCCACCCGTCAGCAGCACTGGAACTGAGGACCAGTCCATCAATCCATCAACACATGTGCCCTTAGGAGGGACCCTTGATAGTTTTGCCTTGACAGGCACCACACACAGAACAGGGCTTAATAATTATTTCCAAATGAACAAAGCCAGCAGAGCTGGTAATGGAGAAGCTGTTTTGTGTCCTTCCTCTAATGCAAAGAGCCAGCCCTCCTTTAATTGGAGGTTGTTGCTAAGGTCCGGATCTCAGAGACTGTGGTTGTGGATTCAGAGATGGCTTGATGGGTCCTGGCTGGGATTCTTATATTTTACATGATAATGACTTCCATTTAGGCTGTCTTTGGCTGTTTTTAAAGTACTTGGGCCCATTCTAGATAATTATGCATGCTTTTCAAATGCAGCAAAGCTTAGGAGGAACTCTGATCGATTCCATTCCAACTTGAACAATTCAGGTTGATTTCCAGAGAAATCTGTTCTCCAGCTTCCCTCAGAGACAGGAGAGGGTCATTATTTCTCAGTTACTGAATCCTCTCCCTGCTACTTAAATCTGTCTGCTCCGGTTCTATCTTTAGTAAGCATTTAGATAAGACCTGAGGAGTTAATGCCTTCCTGGCAAACCCCGAAATATGAATACTCTGTTCAGTTTCTTCCTTTACGAAGGCTAGAGAACTCCGGCTCAGCAATAACACAGTCGGGCTGATCTACGTCACCCAAGGCGGTCAGGCGGCCTGTCCACAGGGGTGAATGCTAGCATCCCTCTGAGAGGACAATTTGGACTGAAAACATGACAGGAACAAGAAAATGTCCATTGAACATACGGTGACATCACTCTGAAGGGTCCTACAGGAACCACACATTTCCAATGTGTCAGAAGCACTGGGCAGGAAGATCCCAAAGACAATTAGTTCCAAAGCACCTAGAAATATACAGCGTCAAAAGAGAGGGCCACAGAACTGGGGACAGCATCACAGGGTAAGGGGTGGGTGTGTATGTGCTATAATCCTGGGGACAACATCGCAGATAATGATAAGAAAACAATTGCAAGAAGAAAGGTAGCGTCGGGTCAGCAGGAGAGATAAAGTAAAAGAACCTGCAGGGACAGCAAGGTGCTGCTGATGTTGCAGTTGTTCTGTGGCAGAGAGACAGGCAGGGCATCCAGGGCAGGAATCACTCCAGGAAATAGTTTGCCTCACACAGAAGCACTTAGGCCAAAGGTCCAGGAGACTGCCCATCATCCTTCTGATCCCAGTTTCCCAGCCCGGAATCAATTTCTTTGGATCGTCTTATATGGGCCCTAGTAGAATGGGACGTGTTAACAAATTGACCTGGAAGGTACTCAGCTTCCCATTGCTATAACAAATGCCCAGAGACAGTACCTGCGAAGGTAAAAAGGTTTATTGGGGCTCACAGCTTCACAGGTTTCTTTCCATGGTCATTTCACTCCATTGCTTTTTTAGACCCATGGAGAAGTGGCATAGCAAAGCAGGGAGCATGTGGAGACCAATACATATTCAGAAGAAAGAGGACAGAAGCTGGGATTGCATGGTCACAAGTAACCTCAAGGCTTCTCACTAGCATCTCTCTTCAATGTTCCATTCTTTGCCAACAGAAAGGCCCTAGGGACCCAGGCTTTAACACTCAGGGCTTTGGAGACCATTCCACACATGAACTATAGCACCAAATACCTACCTCCCCCCACCCTCGTGTTGTATGTGTGCGCCTGGGTGTGCCTGCATGGACCTACCTGTGCAAACGCCTGTGTGTGCATGTGAGTGTGCCTCTTGGCACATGCATATGCAAGCAGAGATCAGTATAGGATCGCCTTCCTCAGTTGTTCTCTACCTTAGTTTTCTGTGATGAGGCCCTCAGTGAATTCCGAGCTCACTGATTGGCTGAACAGGCCCCAGGAATCTTCCCATCTTTGCCCTCTGAGCAAAGGATACAGGCGTGTGCTACAAGCACCAGGTTTTACTATATGGGTCTGGGGATCCAACTAGATCCTCATGCTGGCGTGGCAAACACTTTTTCTGGCTAAGCTATTTCTCCATCCTTATGTAATATTTTTAAAATTTTTTTCTGGAAGGTAAATATATATACATGTATACACACACACACACACACATATATATATAGACACCCACATATATACATGTTGTACATGTGAATATACACATGTATGCACATACATGTAGAAGCTAGAGGTCCATGCTAGGCACCTTTTTTCATTTGTACTCTACTTGACTTTGTGTTTTCACTGCTGTGATGAAACACCATGACCAAAAGGAACTTGAGAAGGAAAGAGCTTATTGGGTTTACATCTCTACATCATTGTTTATCATCAAAGGGAGTCAGGACAGGAACTCAAGCAGGGCAGGAACCCAAAGGCAGGAGCTGATGCTGAGGCCATGGAGGGGTGCTGCTTACTGACTTATTCCTCATGGCTTGCTCAGCTTACTTTCTTATAGAACCTAAGACCACTAATCCAGGGGTGGCACCACCTATAATGGGCTGGGCTCTCCTGCATTCATCACTAATCAAGAGAAAGATTCGCAGGCTTGCCTACAGCCCAATCTTATGGAGGCTTTTTCCCAATCAAGGTTCCCCCCCTCTCAGATGTCTCTGTCTATAGCTTGTGTCAAGTTGACATAAAACTAGCCAGTGCACCACCTCACTTTTTAAGATACAGCCTTCCATAGAAGCAGGAGGTCATCTATTCAGCTACACCGGCTAGCCAATGATCTTGAAGAAACTCCCTGGTCTCTCTCTCCCCAACACTAGCATTACAGGAACATCCATTGTACCTGGCTTTTATATGGGAGCGGGGGATAGAACTCGGATCTGTTCTTGTCCAGCAAGAACCTTACCAACAGAGCTGTCTCGCTATCCCTTAACCAACCACTATTTTGTAGGAGAAGCATTCTTGAAGCATAAGGCTAGAAGGATTTAACAGTAAGGACAGAAAATAACCAGAGTAGGCAAGAGTCTACAGTACAGCGATGAGATACAGCCACAAAGCACTCTCCATTTAGAGCCAACACTGGAGAGAAGCAGGGTGTTTGGAGATGGTTCCATTAGGAAACTCCAAGTGGGTTTGCAATAACCCCCCCACCCCACCCCTGAGATGACATGCATGGATTTTCTGCAATTAAGCAAAGAGAAACATGGAAACATCGTATCTAACTCATGTATCTAACAGGCTTCCTTCCCCACCTCTTCCCTAATCTAGAGTCCACTTCCTTTGACTCTGGCCTAGTGTCCTCGAGGGATGGAGGTGACTTGGATGGAGAGCAAGGACTTGGAGTTTCTAACAACCCCCATGCTGGGTGGTGCAGGCAACGAAACACTTCAGCACCTCCACAGTACAGTATTTGTTTTGCTGTTAATAATTGGCTCATGGGTGTGATGTACAGTATTATCCAGATCTTCACTTCCCAAATGATCAGCCATCCATATGGCTGTTTACTTATCAAGGTCACTAGGATTGGGCATCACCATTACAGCTAACTGGAGGGAATCCAAGCATCTTCGCAGATAGTGGGATTCAATGGAGGAGGGAGCTGGTAGTCCTTGTCAGAAAACCGGCTGAGCTCACGAAGCCTGAAGCCTGCAGAGTGGCCTTGGTCAGCGTGCTTGGCTCCACGAGAAATAAACTTTCAAGGCTTTGCTTTTTAAACCATGGGAGTAGCACCCAGCTTTCTTACCCCTTGCTTTTCTCCAGGTTGTGACTTGTTAGCATATAGACGGGGGAGTCTATGTGAAAATTCTCACTTTGTCTTATTAATTAATCCCCTCAATTTTCCAGTGAATTGTAAAGCTGAGTCAAAGCCCAAGTTCTAGATTTAACTGATAAAAGGCAACAGCAAATTAGTCTCATATTATTACGGGATTACCTCCCGAGAGGAGCTGTGGACAACAAACTTTCTGGCTCCAAGGCAGATAACTTAAGCCTCTCTGCTCTTTTTTTTTCACTTGTAAAACTCAGAGTTGTGCTACTTATCGAAAGAAGGGTGTGTGAATTAAATCATATTCAAGAAACATGATTTACATAGTATAATGTAAAAATTTTAATGTAGACACAAGCATGAGGATTTCAGCCTGGCTCCTAGGCACCCACAACATAGCTGGACAAGGTAGCTAGAGTCTGTTACCTCAGCCCTGGGGGCTGAGAGGTTGGGGGGAATCCCTGGAAACTCATTGGCCAGTCAGGCCAACTAAATCAGTGAACTCCATGTTACGGAAGAGAACCTGTCTCAAAACTAAGGTGAAGAGTATCTGATAGAGAGACTCAGTATCAATCTCTGGCCATCACAGGCACACACACACACACACACATACACACACACACACACCTACAGAAACACATAGACACAGACACACACAGACATACACATATACACATACACACACAGATACATGTACATACACATACATAGACACACATACAGACATACAGACACATAGACACACAGACACAGACACACACATACACATGCACAGACACACACAGACACATAGATTCAGACACATAGACAGACACACAGAGACACATACACACAGATACAAAGACATGCAGACGCATGTACACAAATACACACACAGAAACACAAAAACAGACACATACACATTTCACATACACACATATGCATGTGCACATGTATGCACACAGACACACACACACACACACTCCTGAATGTCCAGCTACATATATATGAAGATAAACACCCCATGTTCCTACCCACATTGGGAATATTCACTATGAAGTCATCCCAGACAAATACTAATGAAAACCTAGCAAAGACAAGACACTGGAAGGAGGGGATTACTTAACATGGAGATTTGGATCTTGTCCACTAAATTAGGTCAGAATCCAGAGCACTGTACTCAGCCAATGGTATATCTCTCAGAAAAAAACAACAACATTTAAACAGTTTTTTTCCTGGTTATGGGATACATGAGGCAGTATTAGCAGGCAGAGAAACTTTTCTACACTGTCATGAATTTGGAAACAGGAGCTTTGAAAAGTGGAAGAAAGTCTTTGGGTGAACTTGGGAGTTTTAAGCCCCTATGGGTTCTCCTGATTTTTATGTCTTGTTCCCTAGAATCTGAGGTCTTCCTGTTTATTTAAACTGCACAGTAATGTGGAAATGCATCTCTAAGTGTTGAGTAACTGAGCCACACTTGCCCAGGGAGACAGTATACACACAGCTCTAAGGACTCAGGCTCAGTATCGCAGTGGAGGCCTGGGCACCCTGCTGGTCCTGCTTTGTCTGGGTCACAGCTGACTCTTCAGACTCCAGTGACCTGAACATCTCAGAACAGGGTCTGCTTTCTGTTTAACTCCTCACAAACACTGGAGTCAATGAAAAAAGACTACATGACTGGATAAAACAGACTGAAATATTTAAACACTAGTCCTGGTGGTGATACGCAGTCCTGGAAAATTTTGGTGAGTGGTCACAGCTTTGCCCTTTCTAGCGTATTATTTGGACATGGGGATAGAATTTTGTTTAAATCTTCCTTTATTCCATTCCTGGAAATGATGTTCGTTATTAGTCATGGCAAAAGTCACTACTTTTTCAGAACTTCCAAAGGTCACTATTCCTGGTAGCATGCTTTTTAATGACTTTCCTGAGCAATATAACAACAGTTTAGCTCTTCATCTCTGCCTCAGTAGACCCCCTGGGCTGTGATACTAGATTCCATCCATTTACATCCTCAGTATGCTTTTTTCTTTTTTTTTTTTTTTTAAAAAAAAGGATTTATTTTTATTTTGTGTAAATGAATATTTCCTACATGTATGTATGTGTAAAACAAATGTGCATGGTGCCCACAGTGGTCAGGTATGGCATCAGATCCCCTAGAATTGTAGAAATGGACAGTTGTGAGCCACCAGGTAGGTTCTGAGGAGGGAATTGAACCCCAGACCTCTGGAAAATCAGCAGGTGCTTTTAACCACTGAGCCATCTATCTCCCTAGGACCCCTCCGGATGCTTTTTAAATGGTGAAATGGTGGAGAGGCAGGAGTGAACTGGAGGGCACTGAAGAACTGTTTGGAAACATACTCAGGCACTTTAGTGTTCAGTATAGAATCAACTGACTTGGCTGTTCATTAGTTTTCTCTCACTCACCATCGCGTGATTAACCCATGCTGGAAAGAAATCGTCCAAGCCTTGGGGGTAAACGAGGTTCCGGTCATAGTGAAAGAGGGCCCAGAATACCAAGAATACAAACTGGAAAGGAAACACAAAATACCGGGATTAGGTTCGTTTGTTTTGTTTTTTTCAATCAGAGGTATATAAGCCAACCAAAGAGACAGTAACATAAAACTTGATGGCAGTTCAAGGAATGTCATGCATACATGTCTATAGACATGAAACGAAGGAGGAACAGTTGCATCCTGGCTCTCTGGGGATTCTTCTTTGAGGACGATGTGTTAGGAAGCAACAATGATGAGCATCAATGGTAGGAAGAGAAGACATGAATCAAAAAGATGCATGGACTACAAGCCCTTCATTGTCACTAATGGGCTCTTTCTCAGCTGTGCATGTGTACACACGAGCTCCTGTGTATGCATATGTGTATATATGCATATATGCATATATACACGTATGCACAAATACATATGCATATATGTACTTGCCCCCCTCTCTTTAAATAGTCATGGCAAAGAACAAGAAGGCTTGGAGTGGTGCTAAGCCTTAGATCATTTATAAGCTGATAAAGTGGGAGTTGGATCTCTCCTTCGCTTAGAACTTTGGGTTTATTTGCATTTGCTGTACCCTTTGTATGCCTGGCACAGCATCTGCCCTCTGGGTTCTGGGCTGAGATGATGGGGAGGGCTATTGATTCTCCCATCACACTTCCTTCTGAACAGGTACAGGCTCGATTTGCAAGAGAAAAGAACAGACTCCATCGTTCCTTTTAAAACCTTGAACTTTAAGAGATTTTCTGAGAGTGGAGGTGGAGGCATTCCACAAAGAAACCTGGAATGCTAAGCCCTTGCTGCATCTGAGCTCCCCCAAGGTGGAGAGTTGCAGTCTGCATTCAGTTTGGAAGTCTCTGAGCCACAAGAAAGCTCTGGCAGGAGGAATGAGGTAGTCATTTCTCTTTCTGGTAGGAGGAATGAGGTAGCCATTTCTAATCCCAGACCCTGCTGTGCAGAGAGCACGTGTGATCTCAGGGTGCTTCAGTTCAAGCTAGCGAATGGACGCACGGACAATGGAATAGTCACATGGCAGCACCAGAAAACAAAGCCTACTTCTGCTGTACACAGCTTGCTTTGCCTGATTTCTGTCCACTGGACACAGCGAATGAAGCAGCCGCCCTGTTCTCTGCACGGGGCTGCCATTTGTCCCTAATGTGTCTTTTCTGGGGCTCAACGGTGAGGTCTTATGTCTTTTATTTTTACCAGTTTTGTATGTGATAGCTTGTATAGAAAGGGAAGTAGATCCTTTCCCACCTAGGACTCCCTCCCTGTCATCACGATGGAGCAAAGCTGTCCCACTAATATAGTCATCCCTTAGCATTCACAGGGTTACAACCCACAGATGCTCGAATCCTCTCTATGTAATGGAATCATATTTTCATAAGACCCATATACTTCCCCTTGTGTGTGCCGAATCACCTAGACATAGCTTATAATATCCAGTACGAGGTAAAGGTTACATCGATTTTTATTCATTTGTCAAATACGTTTGATGTGTACTCAGTTGAATTTGTGGGTGCAAAATCCATAAACATGGAGAGCTGGTTTTATTTTGATTATGCTTTTCCACCAGGCGACTACAAGGACCATGCACAAAACCTTCAACAAAAAAAAGAAAGTTAGCGATAAGCTCACCTGCGGTGTACCCCACTCCCAGATGATACTAGTCAAGCAGTGAGTCCCGAGTCAGAAAATTTGTGGGAATGTAGATGTTCCAGTTATAATAATTAGTCTCCAGACTACCTTGTTGTTACAGAAGTATCCATCTATCATATGCGACAATGATGCCGGACACACATTTGGGCACTTACTGTGGATATAGGAAAAGCCAGTGTGGTAAAAAGCAGATCTCTGAAGGATGTGATGAACTTGATATCTTTCTTTCCGATGACTCTTTTCAGCACATCATCCAGGCAGGCGACCCCAAAGAAAATGGCCTGCAAGAGCTAAATTCATTACAATAAATGAGCATTGGCTTTAATTAATACATCCTTCACTGATGTAAAGCTGCACCCCTCTGGGAGCAATGTCGGTTCTAGAAGGAGGGGATGTGGGGTCGTTTGGGTACGGAGCCAATTCAAGGGCTGGGATCCAAGCTCATTGGGCCTTGACCTTGCACACTAAAACTGATTGAGGAAATTCATTTAGGAGATAATAGTGTGTACAGTATTTAGTCTAATGGTCTTCGACTAAAATGGAAACAAAATAGAGTTTAAAGGGAGAAAGTAATGAGCTGTGTAGCATGGTTGCACAGATGTAAGGAACAAATATACAACTAATATACAACTCAGGGCGAAGGGCTAGGCACCGCGGGGCATGGTCAGGAGTCCCTTCCCAGAAAAGATAACTGAGGTAAAAACCCAGGGGGCGGCGGCGGATACAACAGTCAGTGGAATGGCTGCCTCACAACCTGAGGACCCGAGTTCAGATCCCAAGCATTCGTGTAAAAGCAGGGTGTGGTAGAACACTTGTCTGTGACCTCAGCCCTGTGGGACGACGGCAAAGAAAGGTGGACCCTCCAAAAAATGCTGACTCATGAAATAAAGTTGGCTTCTGGTCTCCACACACATGCACAGGCAGGTACCCATGGACAAACATGCATGAGCATATTTTTCTCTGTCACACACACACACACACACACACACACACACACACACACACACTGAACACTTACTAAGAAAGCCATGAGGATCGTAAGTACCAGAATAGAGCTCTGTGCCATTTGAAGAAAGTACAGATCATAACATCATACTCAGAGTGAGAAACCTGTGCTGTCCCCTCCCCAGAGGGGCTGCCTGAAGGCCATAGGGAAGCAATCTGATAATTGGAAGGATTTAAATCGTGGGATCCAGGAAGCAAGGCCAGGAGTTGTGGCAGCTGCAGAGTTCTGTGAGGTTCCTGAGGCGAGACAAGAAGGAAACAGAGCCTCTTTCACTTCAGAAAGATTGAAGTCCTTTTATCCTAAATGCGTGGCACTAGAAGTACTTTGGATTGAGGATTTCTTTGTCCAGATATTAGACTATTGACTCATAATGGAGAGAAGACTCAAGCATGCAAACAAAATTAATTTATATTTTATGTTTGCCTCTTAAAAATAGCTTGAAGATAACCTTATACCATATTCCTAATAATGATTTCATGCGTGAAATCACGTTAGATTGTGTGAAATTTTCTACTTGTGACATTATACTTGAGACCAGGACACTTCGATTTTAGAGTCAATTGTCAGATCTTTGGATTCAGGATACTAAGCCGGCAGTATGGCCTGGAAAGCAAGCCTTGTGTGTTTTGTGCAATGTTATGGCTGCTAATTTAAGGTCTAGTGGGTACTGTCTATACAGAGATTGGTTTTGTTTGAAGTATGTTTGCCTTAGAAGTCATCTCAGTTCCTAGAGGCTCTGCCTTGGCCTGTGGGGGCAGTTGGAGTCTAGCCTACAGTATGAGAAGGGAGATTTATGGGGCCCGGAGAGCTGGGTTAATAATTGATCCGAACTGGCTGTTGGGGAACAGTGTCTAAAGTTTAGACTTGGGCAAGGATCTCAAGTTGACTTCAGGACACTCCCTAGGCTGAGCAATGTGCAGGAAGGGGACTGGAGAGAGACAGACGATTCCTCCATAACTGGATGGCAGCTGAGTCCTCAGACCAGCAGAAAGTGCACTGCTGGAGCTTCTCAGAAAGCCTCTCTGCCTACAGACTTTGGGATCACCGTCAGTTGGCATTAGGGGTGATTTTGAAATAAGGACTCTATGGGATCCTTATGTGAGCTGAACCCTCTGGATTAGACATCCAGTGTTCATGGATTTTACCGGGACTGGCAACTCCCACAGTTGACTTTTGGTCATGGCTTATGACATGCCAGACTCGAAACTCGCTTTTAATTCTCAAACATCCTAGTGATGTGTCAGTATTAGTGTCTCAGCTCCATCTTCAAGATGAGGAAAATGGGCTAAAGAGAGATTAACATACTTGCTTTAAGTCCCAAGGCTTTGGAGTCTGTTTCTTGAGCCAGACTTAAGAAACATCAGATTTCTTGAGCAGAATTGAGGAGAAGCAATTCTACATGACTAGGAGAATAAAATACAACATTAAAAAAATAAAAATACCAGTGCCCTGTTTCTAACCCCAGGGATTCCCGTTTAATGGGCCTAAAGGGACAGCTCAGGTAATAGGGTTTATAAATCTTCCCAAGGTTGCTCGGTTTTCTTTTGGGTATGTGTGGTGGTAGGGTTGGCCAGGAGACAATATCTATCTTGGCTTTTGAAACAGGTCCTTCACAGAGGCCTGGGGCTCTCTGCTTCAGCTAGTCTGATCAGCAGGCAATCCCCAGGGACCTGCCTATCTTCAGCTCTTCTGAGCTGGGATTTCAAGGTCATGCCACCATGCCGAGCCTCATGTGTAGATGCTGGGGATGGAAGTTTGGTCCTGATGCTCGTGCACAGGCATTTGCCCAGGTGAGCCTTCTCCCTAGCCACATCCCTGGTATCTGATGAGAGGTATCTGAGACTGAAGCTCGCCCACCTGTCTAGTAAAACCTCCTCTTAGAAATACAGCTATTGAGTGGTCTCAGAGACACACAGCTGGGAGGAGCAACCCTAGGTAGTCAGTCCTCTCAGCTGGAATGAAATCCTTTGAGGGAGCTGTGATCAGGGAACAAATGCCAGGAAGTTACCTCAGGTGAAGGGCTGGATTAGGCAAAGCTTATCCAAGGTCACAGAGGCAGATTCCAGGGCAGAATCACAGGCTGGGTGAGAGTGGCAAGTCTCCTCCCGAGGGAGCAGAGGTAGGTGTGGGAAGGAGGGAAAGAGTCACAGTTCTAAATGCCCTGCAGAGGTTCCCTCTAGAATGTTTATCCCTACTGTTGGAACCTTGGGTACGTAGCTCATGAGCTGTAGAATTGCGAGTGTGCAGTCATCTGCACACAGATGTCACGGATGTCAGAACTTGCTTCTTCTCTCTCCTCTTTCCCCCTCCCACATAGCTCTCAGACCTAGTTTCAGTTCCAGATACTTTGGCCACAGCAGCCCTTGGTTGCCTCAGTTCGCAGAAGCAATCCTGGGGCTTTGTTGATAAACACAGCCTTTCTTCACTCACACACACACACACACACACACACAGACCATCCTCTGGAACTGCTCCTTAAGAGTGAGAGAGAGGCTGCCTCCAGCTAGAGAGTGAAGTCTATACTACCCAATGTCCTTTGGCCAAAGAAGCATCTCTCTCATAGGGAGTCAAGTCCATCGCTTTCCTCTCAGCCACAGAGCGTGGGAATCAGATTAAGGAAGAAAGCTTATTACTCAGCTCCTCCGAGGTTTCTCCCCATCAATACAAATTGGCTCCCTACTGTAAATGTGCCAATCACCTCTCCCCCTACGCCCCCAGTTCACACATACCGTCTTTGCAGACATATGCCAGACGCCAACTCAGCGCGAGGCAGCCTCGCTGCCATCGATCTGAGTACTGACATGCTACACCAGAACCAACAAGGCGTACTTGGGCATCGGCAGGTCCCACAAGGGTGTAGGAGAGAAAAGGGTGAGGGTCTGGCCTCACCAGGCCAAAGACACAGAGTGGAGCTAGGGTTTACAGGGGCCACTGAACAGAGCTGGAGGATAAGGAGTAGTAAAAGCTGTGTTTCTGGGGAGTCTGGAGAAGTGTCAAGGGCACACCACGAGCCACCAGTTCATCTAGATGCATAGTGATCTGCCCCTCCATCAAAGAAAAAATAAGACAATGTTTAAAGACACACACACACACACACACACACACACACACGCACACACACACATGAATTCTAGGGAGTCCTATGTGGTGTTGAGGGCACATTTGGATTATCTCAGGTCATTCAAATGGATAGTGGTGTGCCCTTCTGTCATCCTAGGACACTGGCACCCAGGAAAGCAGGCTTCTTGCTTTCCTGTGGATTACAGGCTATTCATAGCTGATGGGTTTTGATTCATCTTTTCTACTGACTCTTCCCTGACTCTACTCCAGTGGAATGTTCTGGGACTTTTCCTGAAAGGCCGCTCCTCTAAATTTGTTAGCTGTCTTTCTGTTTCTGTTGCTAGCTAACAAACTTATGACCACTGACAGAGCCTAATCCACTTTAAAAAAAAAAAAAAAAAAAAAAAAAAAAAAACTAAGGTAATTTTAAAAACCATAGCTGAAGGATATTTAGTTTATATATTCCATGTCTTCACAAATCCATGAGGATCTTAAAATCATGGAAACTTACCCTCTCTAAGTCATCAAGTTTATTTCCTTGCCCTAACGCCAAAACCTTTTTAAACAACCCCAGGAAATGAAAATTTCTTCCATTAAAAAAATAATAATAATTCCAGAGAGGGAGATCCCGCAAGTTCCCCGAACAAGACATTATGACTCCTGTTGGAGGAGTCGAGCAGGCCAGTGCCAAGCCCTAGGCCTGACTCTGCCACACTGGGACTTTCCTTACCCTGCTGTCAACCTGATGCAACTCTTGCAGTGAAAGACCATTCTAAAATTAAAGAGAACACAAGGACTAACAGGGACTGGTGTTTTATCTGGTGGTATGGGAGAGGGTGCGGTGGACTGGGAAGGTGGACAGGATTCCCAGCCAAGGCTATCTGGACCTGTGTGAAGTGCAGAAACCCACTCATAGTACACTCATGTGCTTTGAGAAAGATGCTGAAACGTGTGGACAAAAGGGGTAGACTGTGGGACACAGCTACACAACTATAGCTTCCACAGTGAGATTTGCTTTCTTTCTTTCTTTTTCTTTTTCTTTTTTTTCTTTTTCTTTTCTTTTCTTTTTTCTTTTTTTGGTTTTTTGAGACAGGGTTTCTTTGTGTAGCCCTGGCTGTCCTGAACTCACTTAGTAGACCAGGCTGGCCTTGAACTCAGAAATCTGCCTGCCTCTGCCTCCCAAGTGCTGGGATTAAAGGCATGCTGGGATTAAAGGTGTGTGCCACCACTGCCCAGCTCTGAGATTTGATTTCCTCTGTTGGGCGGGGTGGGTTGCAAGGGTGGAGGGAGGGCCCAAGGGGAGGGAGGGATGAGTGGGATTGGAATGCAAGACATGAAATGCACAACGAACCCATAAAAAGTTAATCGCAGCAGCAACATCGGCAACACAAGAAGCTCAAGTTTCGTCCATGTAATCTCAACAACGCGGCTGTCTAAATAAGACGTGCACAATGCTACCAACTTGTTGATGTGCTCAGGTGGGTGTGGGACGTTACACATAAATGCACCTCTTGATGAAGGGCCACAAGCAATCCACCCATGGCTGCAGAGTGAGGGAGCACCAGTGTACTCTAGGGATGAGCTCCCTGAGAGATTAGCCAATCCAGGTGGTCAGCCCTAAACAGACGCTCACCAGAATTTATGGAATCAGTACTGTGTGGGTGTAAAGTGGTGATGACTGAAGAAGTCGTAAGTTTGGGTGGGAGTGGGGGTGGACGTGGGGGAGGTGGAGGGATAAAGGAGTGGTTAAGTTAGGTATAGTGCTCATATATGACATTCTCAAACAAATTAAACAAAAAAGATCAATAAAAACAACAACAACAACAACAACAAAACTCCCAGAGATAAACAAGGGAGTTAAACAAAACCAGGAGGTCAAATAACATAAAGAACACAATTTGGGATAATGAGAACAATAGGAAGAGCGAGAGTTGTGAGATGTGTTGGTTACAAGTGGAGGAAGCCTTGGCCAAGGCTGTGTAGCTGCAAACAAAGCCTTCCAGATAGCAGTAGGATTTCCTGGGGCAGAGCAACCTGCAGGGTGGAGTTTCCTGGCAAGCAGCTCCTCCCAGTTAGAAGTAAGTACTGTTTACCAATTCAGCCAATGTCCTTGGAGTGCCCCTGAGGCACACAGGCTGGGGAAGGCTCTGGTCAGTTTGCCTTTACCAGGAATAAGGAAAAGGGGGGGGGGGGGGCAGAAAGGAAGAGAAGAAGGAGGAAGAGGAGGAAAAGGAGGGGGCATTTTCTATAAGTTTTTATTGGTAGGATAAAAGCCTGCATGAGTGAAAACTTGTGTGGTTCTGAGATGTGCCTGTAGGGGATTCATTGAGGATACTACCCTTGAAATATCTATGACAGGGAGAGAGAAGGATTGGGGGCAGAGCAGATGCTATAGATGGATAGAGTAGCCCTGCAGAGATTCCCTGAAATGGCCCTTTGCCAGCTCCAGGGAAGGGAGATAAACCCTAGTGGAGGCAGCTTCCTTCTGCGGAGGGTGCTCTTCTGGGAGGAGAGATCACCTGGGACCCACTGGAGGCCCACACACCATCTGGGAGCTCTGTGAGGTGGGAGGATATGTTTTCCTCAGCGCTGCACAGGAACAAACCGAGAAGTGGCAAAGGGAGGTAACTCTCTTAGAACCACACAGGAAGTAAGTAGACAGCCAGTGCTTTAGCTCCAGAAGCCTGGCTTCTCAGCACAGATCTCCCCCACTGGGTTTAAAGAACGCACAAAAATGCTACCCATCCTGCCTACTCAATAGGTTCTAGCTGCTTTATCTGGGTGCTGCGGACGTCCCTTCCTTCTGTGCTAGCATCTGTAATCCGTCCAGCTTCCTGAGAGCTGAGTTGGTCAAGAGTCATAAGCATCTTTGTGAGCATCATCAATCTTCTGCCTTTTGGACCCTGTAAAGCTAAAGAGCTTTGCAGATTAAGATCTAAACTTGGTGATGGGAATCGAGGGTTTCCCTCTAGGTACCAGAGCAGGAACTGTAATATAAATAGAACCCTGCCTTTCTACTGTTTGTAGGCTGCCTTGGGAGTTTGTGCCAACAGGCAGGGAGGACTACTTTTTCTCTAGCCATGAATCATCCTCTCTGGGGACATATGTAATGACATCACGTTGTTGTCATCCTGAGAACTTGAGGATCATGAGGTTTGGAAAGCTTTACGAGAGGAGAGCAAAGGAAAGGCCCATGTCTGCTGGAGAAAGAGATACGGCCTGGAAAGGGATCGACTCTAAGAGACTCACCTAGAGGCTCCGAAAAATGGGAAATCCGAGCAAACCCAATGACTGTGCACATCAAGAAGTGGCCGAAGGCTCCCCATCTTCACTAGTAGGTGTCCTGTAGGGCCAGGGACAGTTCTTGGATGGAAAGGGAGTGAAGGAATGCAGGAAGCACATTTGTGAAAGACTGGGCACTATGTGCTCTGAGCTAGCACAAGTGGACTATAATTGTGCATAGTGCAATTGCCATCCTCCGCTGCTAGGCTTCCTCACGTGGTAGAACTCATCACTCTCAGCTCGCACCTGAAGCTATACCCCCACCCCAAAGCCCCGGTATCAAGGATGTCACCCCAGCAGCTACAGCAGAAAGAGGGGAGTCTCAGTAGACATCCGTTCCTAACAGAGAGTGTAATGCGGAGAGGTACACACTGGAGCTGTGTAGGTAGAATGTTTGTCCAAAGTATGACCTGGTTGAGTCTCATCCAGATCACCCACTAGGAACTTATCAAGGAGACCTGTGTTCCACTAAAGGCACTATGTCCCTCACTATCCATCTCTGTCAAACACAAGATGACTCCAAGTTCCCCGCCTCCCTTCCATCTTCCCTCCTTTTCTGCTTACACCATGTTGGTAGTGTTGTGATCATAAAAAGAGAAATAGATATTAAGGTATGTTCTATGGGGTGTGTGGTGAGATGTGGGGGAAGGGGGTGTCTCAGCGGGCCCATACCGAGGGATCCCTTCCCCTCCTGAGGGACCAGCCACACGACGGTATAGCATAGAATAGAGTTTATTCAGGGAACGGGAAGGGGGTAAGAGGGTAGTAGAGGCAGAGAAAGGCAGAGGGAGAGAAAGAGAGAGAGAATAGAGAAGTAGAGGTCGGCCATGACCACATGGAGAGAGGGGAAGGGAATGGGGAGAGAGAGGGAGCAAGGGGGCAAGAGGCAAGAGGGTAAGAGAACAGATGACAGGAGAGAAGGGAGGGGCAAGCAGTCCCTCTTACAGTGGGCCAGGCCCACCTGACTGTTGCCAGGTAACTGTGGGGAGAAATATACCTGACTGTTTCCAGGTAACTACAGGGGCGCAGTTTCGACAGAATACCAACAGATTGTTTATGGCCATGCTGCTAGCTTCTATTTGTGTTTCCACTTAATGAATGTGAGAATGAACAGAGTAAAGTCCTTAGCCCTGGGCCACAGTGTAACCAACAGGACAGAGGAACCTTACAGCAGACACAGCCACCAGAGCACACTCCCTCTCCCTGGGGCTACCTCTGTCTTGTTGAGAGACAAGGACTTTCTTGTCCCCTTGCCTTTCTCTTCTTAGCTAGCAGCTCTCTACCAGCCACCAACCCTCTGACAGCTTCCATGGCTTCTTCTGGGACTTCCTGGGGGCGGTGTCAGGAGGAAAAAGGCACGAAGCTCTGAAAGCTGACTTGTAATAAGACAGGCTTTGCTCTTCAACCGGGACACAGACGTGCGCTCAGCAGATTAGAAATTAAGGATGTCTGAGAGGAAAGGAACATCAGACTCAGAAAGATAAAAGCCACATTTTCCGTCATATGTAGGTTCTAGATGGTACCGTTTCTATGAGGAGCCTCTAGGTCATGAAACTAGAAATGGGAGGAAAGAAGTCGTGGTGAGAAAGAAAAAAAGTCAAATGATTCCTGGGACATGCAAGGAGGTCGGGGACTACTGGGGACAAGCAGGTGGGATAGGAAGACAGAGGAAGGAAGTGTAGGTGGTAATCAATAGAATCAAAATCCGTACGAAAATTCCATGACGCCCATTTTTTGTTTGTATGCGCACATGAAAAAAACACATAGAAGGTTAGCATGACTAGCAGGGAATATTACAAAGGCATTAAAAGTTATATTTGATTAAAAATAAAAATAAAATAAAAGGAGGAGGGAATATAATCCCTGTTACGTTGATGGATTACAGAGATGTCTTAGTTGTTAGAGAACATTTGCTGTTCTTATAGAGGACTCAGGTTCGGGTCCCAGAGACTACAAGATGGTACAAAACTGCCTATTATTTGAGTACAAAAAGATCTAACAACCTCTTCTAGTCTCCGCAGGCCCTGCATACACATGGTACACATACAAACATACAGGCAAAACTACTGTAAAAGTAAGGCCGAAACTAACATATAAAATACAATATAGTAAAATGTACAGTTCTTGCTAACTTGAGGTGGATGCTGACTTCACCAGGTTCAAGCAAATAAACATCATTGCTAGGGAAAGTTAGGAGCGCTACAACCTGATCATTCTATTCCATTAACATATAAGTCAGTTAGCAACGAATAGCCACAGGTGAACATGTAAGACCTCATGAGGTAGAGATTTTGAGGCTCAACTATATTAATCAAGCTATTCAAAAACTATCCTTGGTTGGGTTCCCTAAAATATACTAAACCCATCTTTGTCAGATGGGGAGCTGGGCAGTGCTGGCACACGCCTTTAATCCCAGCACTTGGGAGGCAGAAGCAGGCAGATTTCTGAGGTCGAGGCCAGCCTGGTCTACAGAGTGAGTTCCAGGTCAGCCAGGGCTATACAGAGAAACCCTGTCTCGAAAAACCAAAAAAAAAAAAAAAAAAAAAAAAAAAAAAAAGAAAGAAAAAAAGAAAAAAAGATGGGGGAATACTCTGCATAGGAAGGAAATTATGACAGGTAAGGTCTCCTTTGCTCACAAGCAGGGGCCAGAAGCAGCCAGAGGAGATATTATTCAACTTAGCCACACCTCCAGCAGATTACAGTGAGTAGCGCCTCTAGTCTGTGAACACAGCAGAGAACAGTTAAGTGGGGCGTGTAGGTAAGAGAGTGGGAGGCAGGACTGGTTTTGAACTACTGAAGAGTTCAAACGCTTTATACATTTACATAAAAGGGAGGGGCAGGAAGAGAAAACAGCTTTGTACACTGGATCCCAGGTGGTCTACAGAAGCCAAGAAGGAAGCAAAGTGTTGAACAAACACAAACAGGCCTTAGGGGATATGGGCAGAGAAATGAGGAACGAAGCCTGCAGATAAAACTAGAGACAGACTTTCTCACAGGGACACTAGTTTTCCTAAGGAAAAAAAAAGGGACCTGAGGGTTGAGTTTGGGTGTTTTGGTTTTTTTGTTTGTTTGTTTGTTGGTTGGTTGGTTTTGTTGTATGTTTTTATTTTTCTTGTATTTTTTTTTTACCCCCACCAAAGAGGCAGCAATGTTTGAAGGATTCAAGAAAAAAATAAAGAGAGCTCTGGAAGATTAATCTGGAATCTGAGTATTGGAGGGGCAGATACTCTGTGTAGGAAAGGATAGGGCAGAGCTAAGGTGGTAGTCCTCTGATGCAGAGTTTGGAAGGAACCAGCAGTATGTTTGGGGAGGGAGAGGTGTGTCCAACAGAAGGGACAACCAATGGGATTTGATTTGGTGGCTAATTCACTAGGAAGTTAGGAAATGGGATTAAAGTAGACTATGATTTGGGCTCAGGAGATGTTCATTAGGTAGAAGGTCAGCCTGACTTCCTGAGTGCAAGCCTCAGGACCCGAATGGTGGAATCTAACTAAGTGTTGACTCCGGAGAGCTGTTCTTTGACCTGGACCCATGAATTGTGGTGCACATGACCCCAAAACATACATACATACATACACACATGCATGCATGCATGCATACATACATACAAACACACACACAAAATAAATAGAGGTGTTACCTTTTTTTTTTTTTTTGAAGACACCAAACTAGGATATGCCAGGAGACAGAAAATTAGAGGAAATGGCATTGGAGGCCAGCAGAGGCCAGGGAGGTAGCTTATGGAGCTGTGTGATAGATAAGTCTGTCCTGCTCCACAGTTGTGGGAGATAGAATGTCCACACAGGAGTCTACCGTTGATTAGTGGATTAAAGTTACCCCCCAACACACACACACTTTACCCAACAGAGATACGTGTAGTGCTCTTAGAATTCTACAAAATCAGTCTTTGTTTTCTTTTCGAATGATTCACCTTTTTCCCTCATAAAAATCTCAAGACTGAAACGAACAGCCACCTTGACACTTTCTGGCACAAGGGAGCGGGTGTCCAGAGCTTAAAAATCTTCAGGCTAATACCCAGAGGGGAATGGGAATGCAAGGCCAGAGGGAAGGGAAACAGGGCCTCGAGGGGCCCTTCAACCTGAGCTCATCATTTCCACCCCGACCACATGTCATCACCCACCATCCTTTCTGACCATGTTTCTGCTCTGGTCACAAATGAGGATTTCGATTCTGAAGATTCTGAGGTATTAGCATATTCTGCTCCCAGCTAGAGAGATAAACAGCGCAGCACTTAAGGATACCACTGCAGCTTCTCATAGAACTCAGGGTCAGTTCCCAGCCCCCACATGACAGGCTCACCTATAACTCTAGTATCCCCCCTTCTGGCCTCTACAGGCCCCACACATATACATGTGGTACACATGGATGCACAGAGGCGATGCAAGAAAAACTCTCATGCCCATAAAGCAAAACTAAAATTAAAACAGAAAAAAAAAATTGCAGGTTAAAATCAGATTTTATAACTGTATTTATTTTACTTTTAATTTATTTATATTAATTAATTAATTTGTTTGCTTGCTTATTTTGGTTTTGTGAGACAGGGTTTCTATGTATAACTCTGCCTGTCCTGGAACTCACTCTGTAGAGACTAGGCTGGCCTCAAACTCAAATGATCTGCCTGCCTCTGCTTCTGCCTCTGTAGGGGTTGAAGGCCTGCCCTGCCACCACCCAGCAGAACTGTGTATTTTAGCAACAACAACAAAAATTCAAGTGTCAATTCTCACGTCTGAAGGATGCTCCATTTTTAATTTTTAACTTTAAAATTGTATTCCTAAACTACTTCTTACAAGGCGGTTTTCTTCAACTCAATCAGACTTTGTCCATGAGCACATGGTCAGCCAGGTTAGGAAGACAAGAGCAGATTACACTGTAAGTTGGGTTTTAACTTTGGTTTGGTTATAACAGTTAAACTGTGTCTTGGCTGTTGGCTTGGGTGATCTCTCCTTTAAGATGGAACCTGAGCCTATAAAAAATTGTAGTGGGAGAAGAAGGTGGCAAAATGTGTTTGCTTTTCTCAGATAAATCTGTGAGTCCGTGTGTGCTGTCAAATGACATTACTCCTCCATTGGAAGTCACACTTCCTACTCAACATGTGACACTCTGCCTTCTTTTCTCAGACTTTCCCAAGCAAAGTTCAAAAAAAAATCTCTCCTGTGTTTTGTACTCAAGCCTGTGTTCCCTCCCCCACCCCACCCCCCCACGTTGGGCTCCAAGAGTCTTTGTAAAAAGCATTTAACAGACACCCCAGTAGTTACAGAGAGGTTTCAAACTTAGCTCCTTAGAACAAATTACTGATTAACAGGAGAAGCCCAAAACTCACCAACCATGAAGAAGAAAGATATATAGGGGGGTTGTGCTTCGTAAAGTGGTGCGTGGAAAAACTCTCACATTACTGATGAGAACGAGGTTCCAGACATGGATAAACCGACTTACCAGATTAAGAAGCGTCAAGTACTTGGATCGACCACCGTCATGGAATTCTTTTAGCTTCTCTTCATCCTTTCCAATATGTGGGATGTAATAATTGAGGAAAATGTACCAGTTCAGAACAAGGAAGTGGTACACGCAAGTGCTTGTTTTCGTCATGGCTTCCGTGGACTGGAGGGACGCGTGTGTCTACTCTGCTTTCACGCTGCGCTGTGTCCTGCGTGGCACAGCTGCACTCTCTCCTGGCTGGGAAGCTGTAGAAACAAAGCCCTCTGGGAATGAGCGGTTCAGCACAGGCTGGACTTCGCATCTCTCTTAGGCACCTTTCCTTAAACGTGCAGGAGGAAATTTCTGCGATAGACGTGTTTAGATAACCCGCCCGTTTGCACCCATTTCAAAACAGGACTTTGAGGGAAGCAAAGGAGTTGAACTTTGAACAGAGGACATAGCCTGATAAATAACCTGTTACAAATGCCATCTTGGTAAAAGGTCGGGCTGCTGCTCTTTTCATTTGGACGAAAGGTCAAGAGGTAGCAACAGTGTCCCAGCAAATAAGAGGCGGTTCCTTTAAAACCAGGAAGTACAGACTTGGCTGTGTTTATAGCCCGAGGAGAGATAAGGAAATAGGGTGTAGCCCTTCTACTTGTGAAATCTCTGAGTCCTTGTCAGGCTTGAGTAAAGCCTTTGATCCTCTAGGAACCGATTCAAGGGAGTCCCGATCTCACCCCCACACCTTTACGCTACAGAAGAACTAAAGATGTCCAGACATTCCTTCAGCACAGCATTTGTGCCCAGAGGGAAGACGTTCAGGGAGAGAGTCATGGGAAGTCAGCATATCCTGAGTGTAGACGAGGCTGGTTGTGTGTGTGTGTGTGTGTGTGTGTGTGTGTGTGTGTGTCTGGGGTAGCAAGGGCCTCTGTACTGCCCTGGGGAGTACAAGACAGAATTGGATTAGGAGAGAAAAGGACAGGGCCCTACCTCCACCTGTGCAGAAGGGGACTTAAGGAGAATTGCAAGTGGCATGCCTTGTGACATCACTGGCTTGTTTCCCTGGGCAACTCACTTGGAGGGTTGAGCAAATTCCTTGAGAAATGCCCCTGGCGCCATTAGGGAAGTCTGCAGTTGATATTATTCATGACTTCCCCAGGGCTTATAAGAACTGAGAAAAAGAACCATAAGGAGCTATCAGAGCCCAAATTAATCCAGAACAGGCTCATCTCCCTCTGAAAAGTCAACTGGATCAAACATTCAAACCCATACGCAGGAGGACAGTGGCCAGCAAGTCTGCAGGGTAACCACTTCCTAGTCTGCAGGAAACACTATAACAAAATATTGCAAAGTTGTAGACTTATACACAACTTTTATTTATCCTCTATTTATACCATTATAAGTCCAAGATGCTGGCAAGTCTGGTGTCTGTAAGGGTTCCTTTTCTGTTTAACACAGATAATCCTCTCACCATGACCTCTCATGGGAAAGAGACAGAACAGATCCTTTGGGTACCTTTGGGGCCCAAATCCTATCTGAGAAGGCTGTGTTTTAATGTCCTCAGGACTTGTCTATAGCCACGCCTATGACTGATATCAACTTGAAGAGTCAGGATCTCAGCCTATGAACTTGGCAAAGGCACGAACATTTAAAACAGAAAACCATTCACCATGGAGAGAGCAATCTAGGACATGGGGGCAATGCTCTGCAGACTTCATGGCTGAGGCTAAAACTGCAAATAATGATGGCATCTCCTGCTTCTCTAATACTGCCAGCTAAGCATGGCTCTGAGCGCGTGACCAATGTTGGTTCTCCGAAGTCTTTAAAAATGACTTGACATGACCTTAGGGATAAAAGGGTGTGCTCAGGAAACAGTGAGAAGGCAGAGTGACCCACACTGGTTACTGGTGGATCTCAAGGGCCCAGGGAAACCCTTGATTTCTGTTCTGCTGGCTCCCTTTTCCACACTACCTCTCCCCCACGGGCCTTTTATATTCTTATGAGAAAATTCTCCCAATCTCTAGCATAAGACCAGGGTTGGGTAAACATTAAGAGAAAGGTGGGAAGCCTTTGGCAGTCGTGATACATGCCTTTTTTCAGCACTTAGGAGGCAGAGACAGACTGATCTCTAAGTTCAAGGCCAGCCTTATCTACAGAGTGAGTTCCAGGATAGCCAGGGCTATACAGAAATATAGTCTGGAAAAACCAATCTTCCTTCTCTCCTTGCCCTCCAAAAAAACAAAGGTAGGAAAGGAGGAAAATATAAAAGCTTGAATCTTGAATCTCTGGGGTGTGTTCAGACCTAAAGATGGACCATTCGTAGCTAAGCTTTTGTTGATGGGACCTCCCATAAATGTTGACATATTTAGATGTGTACTGTATTTAATAATTGTTTTGGGAATCCCAGTAGTTGTCAGCATTGAAATAAATAGAAGTGAATATTTTATGTATATAAAAATGATGTTAACTTCTAAACTACATTTTTGCATTTTCTAATAAAACTTGGATCAAAACTGTCACCAAAATGAAATCTACATGATAATCACATCTGCATCACAATGTATCATTGTGATAAATATTTAATATTAATTAAGGTTTCTACCCCACTTTAGATAATTTTATTCCCAGATAAAATACATAAAACTTTTATATTTGTAATAAGCCTTAATTGGCACTAGAGCTGGGCAGGCATCTACCCTTTAAGCTATTAGTATCTACTTCCTATCAAGGTAGCACCCCAAAAAATGATTTGCCACGTTCTGCCTGAGTGGGTTTTACTCAGACTGACTGACCAGTCCTCGTGGCCGCTTCTCATGATCCCTTATCCCATGGTGTCTTCTTTTCTGTCCATTTTCCTCTCCCTCTGTGGTCCTGCTTCAGACTCCCAAGTCTGGGAACTGAAACCCTGCCTATCTCTCTTCTGCCCAACTAGAGGCTGTAGGCATCTTTATTGACTGTTCTAGCTGGTTTTGTGTGCCAACTTGACACAGCTGGAGTTATCACAGAAAAAGAAGCCTCCCTTGAGGAAATGCCTCCATGAGATCCAGCTGTAAGGCATTTTCTTAATCAGTGATTGGTGGGGGAGGGTTCATTGTGGGTGGTGCCTTCCCTGGGCTGGTAGTTCTGGGTTCTACAAGAAGGCAAGCTGAGCAAGCCAGGAAAAACAATCCAGTAAGCAGGACCCATCCATGGCCTTTGCATCAGCTCCTGCCTCCAAGTTCCTACCCTGTGTGAGTTCCAGTCCTGACTTCCTTTGGTGATGAACAGCAATGTGGAACTGTAAGCTGAATAAACCCTTTCCTCCCCAACTTGCTTCTTGGTCATGATGTTTGTGCAGGAATAGAAACTGAACAGGACATTGACCAATCAGGGATAATTTGTGGGGCAAAGTTACATGGCATCGTTTGGTGTATGTGAGGATCTCCCTAAGGCAAGCATGACCAGTATTTAGAATTGCAATACACAGCAACAGACCTCAACAATGGATATCTCTGGATGAATGATCAGACCTACTTTCATTTGATATCTGTCCCCAGCAATGACATCAAGTGGAGATTTTGCCACTTTTGTTGTTGGTGATATGTTTGAGCATTGTTGTTGTTGTTGTTGTTTGTTTTATTTCTGAGGTTGGCCTGGAGCTCTATATGTGGTTAAGGATGATGGTGAACTTTTTAAATGTATTTTATGGGGAGGTACACTTGTATATACAGGGTATTTCCATTTGTACATATGTGTGTTGGAGACCAGTGGACAATCTTAAATGCCATTCTTTAGAGCAGTGGTTCTCAATGACCCCTTTGGGAGGAATCAAAGAGCCCTTTCCAAGTGTCATATATCAAGTATCCTCTTATCAGATATTTACCTTATGATTCATAACAGCAGCAAAATTATAGTTATGAAGTAGCAATAAAAATAATTTTATGGTTGGAGGTCACTACAACTTAAGGAACTGTATTAAAAAAATCACAGCATTAGGACGGTTGAGAACCACTGCTCTAGAAACATAGCTACCTGATTTGAGTCAATGTCTCTCATTTGGCCTGGAAAACATCTATTAGGCTAGACTGGGTAGTCAGTGAACCCCCAGAGTCCTCTTGTCTCCATTGAATGAGGGGAAAAAAAAGAAATAAAGAACACGACTGCTCCCAAGGGGTTGAGGTTTCTATTATAGGTATAACAGAGAACAGAGGCAAAGGCATTGGGGGAAGTCCAGAGTGAGACTGAACCAGGCCATGTGAGGAAACACATTGGGGAGTGGGGGTGAGGAAAGAGAGGATAGCTAGGAGCCAAGAGACTAGGAGAATGACAACCAAGAGCAGCCACCAAAAGGCAAGGAGGCCAATAAGGGCTGGTGGCCAAAATGTCTGGGTTATGCAGGGAAGAGCTGGGGTTGGGGTGGTGGTGGAGAGCAGCCCAGTCTCTGGGCTAGAGAAATTTAAGGTAGGATATGGGGTATTCTAATCCAGGAAGACCCTATAACGTGTTGAGGAATGTTGGAGGACCTGAGAGACAGCATCAGATATGGTAATAAGCACCGCAGTTAACTGTCTCAGGTTTGAGACCTTCTATCCATACCCCCACTTCTAGCATCACAGGCATGTCCCACCATACCTATTTGTAATTGGGTGCTAGGGGCTGAGCTCCATCCAGTCCCTGTGCTTTTTGAGCAAGCACTTGACCAACTGAGTCATCCCCAGGTTGACTTTGACCATCTGGACTTCTGATCCGCCGGTCTCAACCTCCCAAGTTTTGGAATTATGGGCTGCCACTCCTGGTCTTGTTCAGTGTTGGGGATCAAACCTAGGACTTCGTGCTGCTGGGCAAGAGCTCTGATAACTAGCTCCCATCCCCCATGTCCAGGATCAAAACTTAGCTACCAGTTTTGATCTAACACAGGCCTAGACTATTCTTTGCCTGCATGCCCCCTTTCTTCAAGAATTAGAAGCTATGTTTTATATAAAGGAGAAAGGAGAGAATTAAAATTTATTTTTAAAAACAGGGCAGGAATTTAATTTTAAGAGGCAATAATGAGACACACACACACAAGTTTCATGCTTTAAATATTGCATAGACAACTTGATTCACAAAAGTGCCTCTCATAGCTCTGGGCTCTTGGGACACGGGGTGTGAGCTTTTAGCTTTTTAAATTCATATTGGTGTTGAATAACTGCATATCAAACAACTATTTGCCAGGAACTAACTAAGCCATGGACATTTCTTTGTTTGTTTTATAATTTTTTGAAAACTCCACACATAACACTGCATCTCTATCACCCTAACCCCTCCAGCCCAGGCTCCTCTAGTGTCTCCCTTCCCAAACTCGTCATCTTTTAAAAAGTTATCATTGTTACACGTAAGACCTACTGGGTCCATTTAGCTTTGCTTGTCTCTCCATGTGTCCAGGGGTGACCCATTGGGATTGGTCAACCTATATGGGAATGGCTCTCAGGAGGAGATTAATCTTCCAACTGTATGCAGGCATTGACCACTTGAAGCTCTTCATCCAACAGTTTCTTTAGAAATAAAATCCAATCCCTGCTATCAGGAAGTGTATACTCTTGAAAGCAGAGGCAGAGTGAACAGGAAGAAAACCGGCCAGTTAGCCTCCTAAATTGGGCTTCAAGCAGTCCCTCTCTGTCCACCCTTCCCTGGTCTAGTCTAGGACTTCATCTCTCGCTGGCGAGAACAACTGTCTCTTCACTGATTTTCCTTCCTCAGCTCTATTCTTTTCAAGGTCAAGGAGTGTGATTCTTTCTGCAATGCCATAGTCATCTGCATGCCCCCAGCCCCACACAGGGTTTCCCTCTGTGGAGCCCTGGCTGTCCTAGGACCCGATCGATCTATAGACCATGCTGGCCTCGAACTCAAAGATCCATCTGTCTCTGCCTCTCAAGTGATGGGATTAAAGGTGTGTACCAGCCCAGCTCAGCCACCACAGTCATTCTTGATGTGCATTCCTTTGCTGTAGGAAAATCCGTAATGACACACTATCTGTGTTCACAAGCTCTAGTGAGCTGCCCCACTATTACCTGCTTTTGGTACTTTCCCCCCAGCCTCATCTTTTGATGTCACACAATGCTCCTCTAAGAACAACAAATAAACAG
Organism: Apodemus sylvaticus; assembly: GCF_947179515.1. NCBI lineage: Eukaryota > Metazoa > Chordata > Mammalia > Rodentia > Muridae > Apodemus > Apodemus sylvaticus. The sequence goes on along the minus strand of NC_067485.1, from coordinate 25,292,325 downwards.
AACTTCCCACGGAGGTTACACGTACCCTCATTCCTCATTCCTAGGACCCCTTTCCCTGAAGTCTGACTGGCTATCTCAGAATCATACTCTGAAGTACAGCCTAGCAGCTTCCTCCTCTGGGACTTCTCCCTGACCTCCTCCCTGAACCCAGCATATAAAATGGTCCCCACCTCTTCCCTAACATTTATCTCTTCTTTGATAAGTATCCCCACAGCCCCAAGCATCTCTGAAAATGGAATAACAACCAAGAACGCAACTTGTTAAACACCCTGTTGCTTCCTGGGTTTCCAAGATATGCTCTGGTAATTCTTAAAGCTTATCAGAGGGCCAAGCACATAGTAAGTGCTTACTAGTGAGTCCTGAACACTTAGTAAGTGCTTCATAAATGTCTGTCAAATAAGATAATGAACAACTCAAAAAATGTAAAGAAGCTGGGAATGGTGGGTAGAGGCAGGTGAATCTCAAGAGTTTAAGGCTAGATCTTCATAGTGACTTCCAGGTCAGCCAAGACTATATAGTGATGACTTATTTCAATAAGATAAAATACATAAAATAAGACAAAGAGAAGATCCGAAGAAATATTTTGCAAAAGAAAGCATACACATGACCAACAAATATACAAACAAGATTTTCAACATTCCTAATCATCAATAAATCCAAATTCAAGAGCAAAATTGAGATATTAATTTACTTATGTCACAATGGTTATTTTTTAACAAAAATAAAGGATTAATAAAATCCTTTGGAGTAAAGGGAACCCTGGTATACCGAGTGGGAATCCAAATTGATCCAGCCACTAGAGATTTTTGAAGCTTCCATTAAAAATCAAAATGCTCCACCATATGATCCTACAACATCAAAACTGGGTATGCTTCCTCAGGAGATGATGTTAGAATGTCAAATATACATGTGCTCTCCTGTGTTACTGCAATACTCTTCTTAGTACTTGTGGTATGAGGTCATTCTAAATGTCCAGTAGTAAACAAAGGCATGAACGACGCATTACGTTTAATGGACACTTAAGTGTCATGGACCTTGCATAGGGAAGAATCTTGCCATTAGCAACATGGCTTAGCATAACATAAGACTATGTTAAACAAAGTCGCACGGGTCCATAGGACGAATACTGCAAGGCCTCTCTTACATGAAGAGTCTAAACGTTTATCAGAGCATTGAGTGGATTGGTGGTTAGTGGGGAATTAAACAAAGGCAGGAGTAGAAATTAGTTAAGAGTTTATTACCAGACAAAATTTCAGTCCCAAAGAAAATATTGAAGAAATCACTTGTATGTCATGGTGACTACAGTTAATAACAGTGTATTATGCACATGTTCCGCAAGGGAACATGGCAGGAGAAATTGGAAAGACTGTAAGAGCCGAAGATAAGGAGAAGAGATATGAAGTGCTGTCTTCTCCAGAGAATGACATCCATTGCAAACGTGATCTCATAGCAGCTGCAGTTGCCCCACGCCTACCTGCTGAACTATTGGCTATTGATGAACCTGGGGGAGGGGCAGTCATTACTTCAGTTATATACCACAATGCTTTAATGGATCATGGTACATGATATGCTAATGAATAGTTCCAGGCTTGGCCACACAGATGGTCCTGATGAAAATCAAGACAAATATGGGAAAGGGACCTGAAGGGGGGAGGGGAGAGGGAGGGGGAAAGGATGTGTTAACAGTGAGAGAGAGGTAGGAGAGGGTGGGGATCAAGAGTAAAGATGTATTATGTACATATGCACAAAATTGCCAAAGAACAAGTATAATCAATAAAAAGAAAATTCCCAAAGATCTGTAGTCTCACCACAAAACGTGTGTAAAGTAATACATATATTAATTAGCTTGACTTAACCATCTATACTTATGCATACTTTAGAACTTCATGCAGTGTACAATAAGTGCACACATTTTTATTTTTTTCTCAAAAACAAATCATTACAGTAAAAATATCTATGGACAAATGTATATATGAATAGTATGGGATTTTTGGTCATTGAGCCTCTCGGAGCTAACTCATTCATTAAAAACCTACTATATTTGGAGCTTTAAGCTGTTGTGTACAGAGGAGGAGGCAGAATCTAGGATGAAGAATCTAACCGAAGTCCTGGAGGAACTCAAAGCCAAGAATGGAGGAGACAGATATGTAAACAAAAAATTACAGCAAGATGTGATAAGTGCTATAATGGAGATATGCATAAAGTAGTAATGGAGTTTAAATTATCCTGAAGATTATTTTGTCATTTAAAATTCACAGAAGATTGGATTGCATTGAGGAAATCATCAGAAACTCAGTGCCTATACAGAAGAAAAAGATTAAAGTCACCCCATGGCCACCCACTCGAGAATGTTCCTCTCTCGGCTTCCTCAGCCTCAACCTTCAACCTTCACATGAGGGGGCTGCCTCAGAACACAACATAGATAGCCAATGGGATGGTGAGCCTCCGCAGTGGAGACTGACCTTGACTGACCTTCATGGTGTCTTCAGCGACTCATGGCAACAGATAAATTACAGACCGTTGTAGTAAGACCAACAGTTTTTCCTTATTGTATTAGAGCCCTCCAGATTCACAGAAGTTACGGAATGTCTCTTTATATTAAGGGAATTTGTCTGCAGTTCAACTAACCCAACAATGGGCAGCTGTGGATGGGAAGTCCAAGGATCTAGTAGTTGCTCAATCCCATGAGGCTAATTGTTTCATCTGGTCTTCTATAGAAGAAGATTCCAACAGATGTGCTGGCAAGTAAGTGTAAGCAAATGAAGAACAGCGAGTCTTCCTTCTCCCAAAGTCCTTAAGAAGGTCTCCAGCAGAAGGAGGTGTGGCCCAGGTATGGATAAAGGTATGGATCTAGGCCTTGTTCTGTCCCAGGCTGATAATGAATTTAGAGATCTTGCCTCAGCCTTCTGGGATTAAAGGTGTGTATTACCTTGCCTGGGCCTAAGCTTTTCATAGTCATCATGCCTCAAGAGCTCCATGCCAAGATCCAGGTCAGAAACCTGTGTCTTCTAACCTCAAGATCTGGATCACAGGTGAGCCCTCCAATTCTGGATTGTAGTTCATTCCAGATATATTCAAGTTGACAACCAGGAATAGCCATTACACTGATAAATATAGGACCTATATTTCACAGTCACCTTGTAAAAAGGCAGAAAAAGGAAAGAGCTGAGATGGGACTTGAATGGGAGGTGTATACTTATTAGGTTAACTTACTACTTGATCTGCTTTGAGAGCCCTTTTTAAGATACATAGTTCCCTTGAAAGTTGATCCAGGGCCTCAAGAGATGTTTAACTCCTGCAGGGTAACAGTGCCCTTCCCAAGGAAGCCGGGACATCCTGATACAGGCAGTGAACTTCCAACTCTTCTATGATGTCTGCCATATCTCTGTGTACCCGGCCTATGCAGTGGCAGGCAAATTCTAGTTGCTCACACAGATTTGCTGTGCATTCAGACATGTGTTGCTGATAATCACTAGGGGTGGCATTGGTCTGTGGTCTCAGCTGCTGGTGTTTTATAGATTCTCCCAATCCCCTGGTGCCTCTGAGCCTGTATTAGTTTGTTTTCCTCTATAGTAGTACCTCTCTCAGAAAGGGGAATGATTCTAGAATAACTGGGAGTGTGGGATGAACAGCTGAAGTCAAAGTACACAGAAACCAAGGGGAGGAATTTGCAACTCTAGAAGCTCTTGGCCATTGCTAAGAAACGAGTTTAGAATGGTGTCCTGGCCCACTGAGCTGTGTTTTTTTACCACCACCAAGAGTACTTGTTTCTCTAGGAAACCAACATGAATGCCCTGTTTCTTACAAATCTATAGCTTCAGGTCACCTCCCAAAGTTTGTTTTGAAAAAAGGATGAGTGCATTTCTAGCAACCAAATAACCGGTCTTTAAACTGGTGTTGAAAGACATGGAAGCTTGCTTCTTGGTTTTCTTCTGTTTGAAAAGTTAATTACTTTCTTTGGCTCCCTCTCTGCCTGTTATAGTGAGGACACTGGTTCAGATGAGCCTCTTCACTCCTCTCCAGCTTTGCCTTGGGGTGGGATGCGGGTCTGTGTGCTCCTAGAGTCCCTGAGAGGAGATAGAATCACTGCAAGGAGCTTTGAGGGTGCACTTGTAGCTGAAGGTCCAAAGAACTCATCTGTTTACAAGCATCAGATTGAGTCACAATTAAGACTTTAGGTCAGGGGGAAAAACATTTGCAATCAGTCAGTCCAACCTCTTTATCTTTCAGATAAGAAGATTAAAGCTCAGAGGATCCAAAGATTTTGCCCAGTATCACAGCACTTTTAATGTAGGGGCAATGGCAAACTTCTTACTATATAGTTTTTATTTCTAGTATGGTCAATTGTCAATTTTCTTGTAGGTAGTACATGGCTGGGCAATGTTTTGATTTAATTTTTTTATTGCTGTTTTTGTTGTTGTAATCAAGGTCTTACTATGCTGCTCAGAATGACTTCCAAATCACGATTCTCCTGTCTCAGCCTCCTAAATGCTAAAATTACAATTGTGTACTATCAAGGCTGGCTCCTGGCTTATTGTTTTGAACATTGTGCCAACATATTCCTTGTAGTTGGCTTCTTTATCTATTTGTGTTTTAAGGTAGCTGTTAACTGTCAGGATTCAAATTTCCCCTTTATTTCTTTGTTTTCAGTCCATTTCCTCTGAACCTGCTTCCATGGATTTCTATACTACTTGAAGACATTTTAAGATTCCATCTTGTTTTTTTCTTTTTTTAACAGTGTTTTGATTTTTATCCATTTGAATATCTGGACATGACAATATACACAGAGACCATTGCATTCTACTTGTATATATGTTTTTATTTTAGGTGAAATGTGGCCTCCTTCCATCCTTCTGGTTTTGACCCCCTTATCTTTCCTATGTTTAAATATAGTAGGCTTGCCTCACTTGGTGCTATACCTTCTAATTACTAAGCAGGATTTATAAGACATCAATTACTCTTATCCTATGCATAACTGAAGTGACTATTGTCTAGAGACCGTCTCTTGTCATCAACCACTGGCTCTGACATCTTTGTATGGTCCTCCTCTGTTGAGTCCAACAGTGGAGGAAGGGTTAGTATGGAAGTTGTCAGCAGCCTGAATTTCCTAAGAAACCACTGGGTCATGGATGGCCCCAGGTTGTCATGCATATAAGTCGAGACCTATGCAAATAAGGTGAGACCTATGCAAATAAGGTGAGACTTACAACCAATCAGGGAAAGTCTGTCCATGTGTCAAATAAAAGTTTCTGGTTGTTCTGGTAGTCTTAAGCTTTGCTCTATTTCTGACTGTCTTGCAGCTGGTGGACAAGGAGGTATTATTTAGCATCCCCTCTCCCCACATAGGATTCATTGCTCAGTTATTTATGAAATTTTCATACATTATACAATGTATTTATCATATCCATCTACCTCCTCTACGTCCAACATCCCATCTCCCTTCCAATTTCACGTCCTCCCCCTGAATTCAATTAGTGCTACTCATATGTACATGAGTATGGAGCCAGCCTCTGGGATATCAGCAAGCTACAAGAGGCCATGACACTAAAGGAGGGTGACACCCTTTCCCTCTGCAATCATCTAGAGCTCCTCCTCCAATGGTGGAGCCTCAGGGACCACTCTGCATAGGTGTTGAAATTTTGACTGGCTTCATCTTGTTGTGCCAGTCTTGTGCAAGTAAACAGAAGTGCTGTGAATTGGTAAATTCCTCAGTCATGCCAGGTCAAGAAATCTGCATTTCAAAGCTCTCCTTAACCTTCCTGTTCATTCTTCTTTCTAAGCCTTGGGTGAGGGGATGAGATGTTAATATAGATATTTCAACCACATGGGGGTGCTGATAGTTATAAACACTTGACAGTTTGATCATCTATGTGTCTCTGCATTAATTACTACCCACTGCAAAAAGAAGTTTCTCTAACCAAAGTCAAGAGCAGCATAAACCTATGGATATAAGCTTAAATATTTGGAATTCAGGAAGCCCATTTAACATAATAACAATAGGTTCTCTTTTGAGATCTATGATCTTCCTATTGATGAGCCTTTAGCCAGGTTTGAAATCCATCTTGTGGAACAGGCCTCATATCCAATCAGGATGTGCCTGGTCAGTTCTGCAACCGGTATGCCACTATTACAACAGTGGACAAACCTTGTGAAGCAAGTGAGTGTTGTATCATGCAGGGTCCAGTGCTGAGTGAAATCATTGATCTATTTTCCGACCCAGAATCCTGCATAGCAACTTTTGGCACCATGTGAGCTAGCCATCAAGGGAGAGTTTCCTGGTCAGTGAAGGTTAATTTCTATGTCCTGTATCCAAAGTTAGTGATATCTTCAGGAATAGGTCTTACTATTTGGTTAACTTGAGCAACCAACATTAAACCTGTGTTATTTTGGGTTCCTCTGGGACTCCTTGACCAATAATTCATAGGGAAGTATCTTGTGTTTGGTACTGAGATTTTCCATTCAGTAACTCATTCAGTCTTTGGGAGTAACACTGTCTACCCTTGGAGTCTATTTCTGTTCAACATTCTTTATTATATATCATAATGCTTAACTAACTTACAAACTAGTCATTTCTAGAAGGTTTCATTCACCGATAGTTTTAGATAACCTATTCATCACCACGCTATCCCTTAAGTCCCTGTCCCCACTCCTACTTCAACCGTTTTGTGGATGCTGCTGCTGGGTTAACAGCTGGAAGCCGTCCACTCCTTGCCCAGTGAGTGGGAAACTCAGCCACCCCTCCTACTCCTCTCAGTTACTTCTGATTTTCATGCATCTCATTTGTTGTCTTTCCTGATGCTTTAAATTCCCTTCTTTTATCATCATGTTTCAGTTTTAATTACTTCATTTCTAGTACAGGTTTTATTACATTTATGTGTGTGTGTGTGTGTGTGTGTGTGTGTGTGCACCCGCTCAGCGTGTGTGCATGTCTTTCTCTTGCCACAGTGCATCTGTGGAAGTCAGAGGACAACTCATGGGAGTGAGTTCTCTGTATTTCACTTCTTAATAATTCACCTCTGAAGTTGAAGGCATCCTTGGCCATTGTTACAACACATGTTAAGGCTGTGTGCCCTTTCCTTTTGGCCCCCACGGTTGTAGGGGCGAAAAAAGTGCAATTACTCAATTTGCATTCCTGTGTGCTTGGCATATCAGTTTTCTTTAGCTACTTTTAAAGACATTGTCAAAAACATTCAGAAACTTAATGATGATGTGCTGAGATATGAATTTGTCTCGTCTAATCCTGTTGGATTGTTCATTTTCTGAAATCTGTAGGTTTTTTTTATTTAATTTGAAAAATGTTCAGTCTTTATTTTTTTTTTCAATGAGATGTTTGAAAAGTCTTCTATTATGGTCTGACAGTCCAGCTGACTTCCCACTTGTTTTGTCTGTCTCCTTTGTCTCTCTGGTTTTCAGACTGGCTGGCTTCTTCGGCTGCACCACACACCTCTCTGGTTCTGTAGATGGTCGGTCCTCTTGACCTCATGGCTGCTCTCATGTAATGAGAGCAGTATTTTATTGCTGTCATTAGATTTATTCCTGTCAATCTCTTCCTCAGTTCTCTGCTTCTAAATTGATTCTGTTTTATAATTTGTACTTCTCCAATGATATCTTCTATTTTCACTTGTTTCAAGAAAGTTTGCAATTACTCATGGAAATTAAAAAAAAGTGTTAAAGTCATTGTCAAATGATAGTAGTATCTGATTGGACTGTTTGTTTTTATTCTAGATGGGATTTTTTTTTATTCTTGGCATGAATGCTTCATTGCACCTATATTATGCAAATTTTGGATAGCAGGAGACTCTATTACATGTACATGTGTGTGCAGTTGTGTATTCTAGTGAGCATGCTCATGTGTGTGCCCACAGAGGCTAGAAGAGGAAACTGAGTATTCTCTTATTTCCTACCTTATTCCTTAAGACAGAATCTTCATAGAATTCGATGCTTGTTGCTTTGGTGCCAGTGGTTGACCAGCAAACTCCCAGAATCTGCCTGCTTCTGTCCCCTCTGTGCTGGGGTCACCGGCATATGAGGCCATACTCAGCTTTCTGAATGACTCAGGTGCGCCCATGGTCACTGACCACTGATACACGGATGTCCAGGTATCTGAGGGCACTCTGAGTGATTCCAATTTGTTTCCTAGGTTCCCAAAATAAATTAGATGAAATCAAATCCAACTCTTACTTCTAACAAAAGTAAGATTCTTGAAAACTTGGCCTTCTGGGGATGAGGATGTCTTATAAACTATGGATTCCTTGGGCAGAATTGTAGCTAGTTCTTGGATGTTCTGACTCAGCTCTTGCATTCATTGTCTTGAATGATGTCAAAATCCCCACTGTGACCTTCTTTCTTCTTTCCTTCTCTGTCCATTTCTTGAGATTCAAAAGGAGTCATGTCAAAAAGGATACAGAAAATATGCAGATGGGGAGAAGATAACGCTCTTCAAAGTTGTCTTCCATAGGGTATACTTTCCTTGCATATTTAGTTGAATAGATGGAGTGATGATTTCTTTTCTGTTCTGAGATGTAATAGTGCCTCTACTATGTTCAGTGACAATGTCCTACTGTTCTTGCCAAAGATACTCTTGCCAGCACTGTGTTAGCAGGAAGTAGATTTTATGTACTCTTTTGGATTTTTAGTGGCATTTGTATGAGCATCCATTTTTTTTAAATCAGGCTAGCTATCTTTTCAAAGTATATATTGACTGGAAGCTAAAGGAGAACACATTGGATCCAGGAGTCACAGAACCAATGAGGAAACTCTAACCCTCAGGCTACTCTTCTACTGATGGTCAAAGCTGTTTATAACCAGTGATAGTGCTACTAAGATCCTAGCTTGCAACAGCTGAACCACATCTGTCTGTTAGCATGGCCAGGCTGCTGCCTTGCCATTTTGTGTTGGCTTCTGAAACTGCATAGGCTCGAAAGAAAACACCATTTTCACAAGAGGTCAACAGTGTACACTCGGAAGTCAAGTCCCTGACTTCAAATTGCGAGCTCGGTTCTTCTCACTTGTGTGGTTATGTGTGAGGCAGTAAAACTTTATACCTGTTTTCTCGACTGTGAAATGAAGGCAGTAATATAACTCCCCATTCACAGCTTTGCAGGGCCCATTAGATAAGACAGTCCATATGGGTGCTGTGCACAACCCACAGGACTGTAAATATTCAACATGATAATGTAATAATATTGTAAATATTCAATATGATAAGAATAGCTTCTAGAGCAATGGTTCTCAACCTTCCTAGTGCTGCAACCCTTTAATACAGTTGCTCATGTTGTGGTGACCCACCCTGGGCCAAAATATTATTTTTGTTGCTACTTCATAACTGTAATTTTCTGTTGTTATGAAACATAAGATAATATCTGTGTTTTTCAATGGTCTTAGGTGACCTCTGTGAAAGGGGCCATTAGACCCCCTGAGGAGCAGGGATCCACAGATTGAGAACAAGAACATTATCGCTTGTGGCTACCAACTGTGGAGAACATTCTAGTGACCTACAAGAAGTGTCTGGCTTTGGGAGGCACATATACGGGAACAACTTAGAAATATGTTTTCTGCTGAAGACATGGTAGAAGTAGCAGTTCTGCCATGAGGCTGCCCACTATTAGCATTATGATTTTTTTTTCCAGAAAATATTCAGGAGGAACGATTTCCAAGAATATTTCATAGTTGTCTTGAGGCCAACATCAGCTTTTAAACTGAAGGAAAACCTTCATTCTTAATCTGGGGATTTCCATTAAGACCTTAATGACCCAGAATTTCCCACTAGTTCCTGCTACATTTCTCAGGAATTAGAAAGGGCATCTGAAATTAACTTGAAGTCCAAGGTTGATAAATTTTCACCAAGTCTAATAGACAGAAGGAACCAGCATGCTACTGAGTTATGATTATAAAAATGGGGGGAGGGTGGAGAGATGGTTCAGTGGTTAAGAGCAGCGAGTGCTCTTCTGAAAGTCCTGAGTTCAAATTTCAGCAACCACATGTTGGCTCACAACCATCTGTAATGAGATCTGACGGCCTCTTCTGGAGTGTCTGAAGACAGCTACAGTGTACTTACATATAATAAATAAATAAATAAATAAATAAATAAATAAATAAATAAATAAATCTTTAAAAAATGAGGGGTAAGGTACAAAGATCAGCAGTGTTGATTTGACATCTGTTTTAGGTAAAACAGAGATCAAATTACAATTAGAAGTATTTTCAGTGGAACAGAAAGAAAGATGGGAAATCAAAATCTATTCAACAACTTATCAAATTCTTAGGACTCAATAAACTAATTTCGAATATGTAGCCCAAAATATGATCAGTTAAAGATCTTTTCTTCTTGGTGGCTCTTCTTTGAGGAGACCACACTTGTGCTCCTGTGTGTTTTACTTTCTTCCCAGATTCCCCCTTTCCTCTTAACTGTTGTTCTTAAGAACTCAGGTAGTAGGCATGATGTTAAATCAATGATGAAGGAAATACAAGCAAATAGATCCCACGAAAGATTGGAAAACTTGGGATTTTTTTTTCCCATTTAAAGATGGAATTAGTCCTCATTAGACTAATGAGGTCATGAAGACTAATGAGACTTACATGAAGTCATTAGACTTCAGTAAACTAAAGATGAGAAGAAAACTAGGTGCTGTGGAAGTTGCTTGGTACTCTTGTTTCTCTACCACTCCACTTTTTTCTATAGCCCAGAAGTAGACACTAGGAAGCTAGATGGTGGTTCATTTAGTAGCTCCACAAAAAAATAAAGCCACTGTTCCCATACTCAGAATTCCTATGACAGTGCTATATAATTCCCATCCCTTGCTAGTGAGCCCCTGAACAGAACATGAATGCTAGGGACTGTGTCTCTTGTCCCCAAATCGCTATGTTGAAACTCTACTCGCCAGTGAGATCGTACTTGGAGATGGGGGTCTTTGGGAAGCTCTCATCATAGGATTGATGCCCTTATCAGAAGAGACCATAGGAAGCTTTGTCCCTCTTTGCTTCATGTGTGGAAGTGGCCAGGATCAGCACCCTCACAAGTAACTGAGTGGACAGGCACCTTGACCTTGGACTACCCATGACTGCACAGAAATAAGCTTTTGTTGTTTAAGCTACTTGGTCTACAGTATAGTTGTTAAAACAACCTGGATGGCCACAACAGGAGGTTTACCAAGTCTAGCTTCTCTTTGTCTCTTTAAATAGGAAAAAGGTCATTAATGATACAAGACAAAAAGATGGTGGATCCATGTGATTTGGTGTGAATTTCTAACTAAGAAAGAAATGAACTATGGAAGAAAGGGAATTATAGTATTAGCAGACAGTGCCCATTCAATATTAGGTATTATTTTCATAAAATTATTAAAGCAAATATTCCATTTATATAACTAAAGAGAAATGCTTATTAAGCACACCAGTGGCCCAAGCATGCTTAGCACTTTGTACATAGTGCCTCATGTTTTTCTTTTTACAACACTAAGGCACACATTATTATTGCATTTGACAACTAAAGAAGCCTATGTAAGTATACACAGGAGTTAAATAAGTTATCAAAGCACACAGATTGAACAATTGGCAGAAATGTGAGCTGTAGTTTCAAAAACTAATGTATTTATTATAAAAATATTTTTTAATCTTAACTCGGAACCCTGTTATCCCATTGGAACTCTATGTACTACTGTTGAAGTAGATTTTCCAAAATGAACTATCTCTGTAGACCAGGCTGACTTCAAATCAAAGAGATCTCCCTACCTCTGTCTCCTGAGTGCTGAGGGATTAAAGGTATGCACCACCACTGCCTAGCCAAAATGATCATTTTAAGAAGTTAAATAAAACCCATCATCTTCATTAGTCTAAGATTTTTTTTCTCTACAAATAATTTACAAGAGTTTGCCTTTGTTTAAATGATAGTTTTATTAAAAATATTGAGAAATCAAATGTCACATTTTCATCCGAGATTCCTTTTAGCATCTTGATTCCCAAAGAATTGCCCTACGCTTTCCCATGTAAGGCAGGTTAGAGCCTGCCCTACGGAAAACTCCCAACAAACACTAAATATCATCATAACCACCGTCATCATTGCAAACACAGCCTTCAAAAATCTTCATTTACATTATACCTTTAAAATAAGTAAATGTGTTAATGTGTGTGTCTCTCTCTTTGTCCTCCCCACTTCCTACCATGCTTTCCCCCCTTTCTGGTCTGAATGCCACAGAAGCAAGAACTGGAGTGATGGTCAATAGAATATTGAAGTGAACAAATCCCTGTGCTCACACTTCAAACCCTTCAGGAGTGAATCTTCAAACAGGCAGTTGTCTGTTTCTGATGCTGATTTGCCTTTGTCCTAGGAAAGAGAGCTGCCCTCTCTGTGACTAAGGTCACTACATCCCCCTCACCCAAATGATGCGTGGGGTAGGGAGGCAATGGACTTACAAGTCATCCTGTTGCAAAAGGCAGTGTCCCTCATGCATGGCTACCCTCAGCTGCAAGCTACACCACCCATTAGCTCCACAGTGCAGCACATCCAGGGAGATACTATAATGGAAGGAAAGAAACACGACTCTCATGCTTAGTGGACAATTTAAAAAGCGTCAAGTGGTTTTGTTTTGCATATACATTAAATATTTGTAATGTCATGCCCTTACTTCCACTAAGCACTAAGTAGTTGTTCATATATTCCTGGGAGCTAAGCAGATGGAGGGCACAGAGCCAACAACCTGGTACAAAGTTTGAGGAACCATTTGCTGCAGGTTTCCTGATACAGCAGGTTCTGTGTGTACATGGGGGTAGTATCCTCATCACACGAGCATGCTCAATCCTTGACTAGTGTGCTGTTTTCAAGGATGCTAGTTGTAGGAAATGGCAAGAAATAACCTTCAAGCTCAGTACCACCCCACAGAATTTTCTATAATGGTGAAGATTTCTATCTTTTCATTGATCATCAGTATAGCAACCAGCTACAAGGTTGTCCTGGGGCACTTGAAATGTGACCAGTACCATAAAGTAAAATTAATTTTTATTTAGATAACCTCATGTACCTGGTCTTTCTACACTTGATCTTAGCCAAAAGGCTTTCTAATTGGCTAGTACAATACTAGGGTGGCTGAGTAATCCAAGTTGATCCAGGACTCCCTAATTCTAAAGCCACCTTAGGCAAGCTAAATCAGTTGGGTAAACTGTGTTTGCAATAGCCAGTCTTGTTTAGCAATTTGACAGATGAAGCAATATCCGGGACATCAGCAAATCACAACAATTGTTCTGTAACAATCTCTGCAGAAGAGATTAGATCTTGAGGCACTGACTGAGTGACAGGATTAATACCATGATAAACTCACAATGATGTTATTGGTAAGTTGAATCAAAAGTAAGTGTAGGGGGCTAGAAGCTGTAGAAAGTAGGCCCCTGGGGACTTATCTTTGGGACCTACATTCTATGCCATTGTCTTCTCTGTTTTTTTTTTTTCTTCTGTCTAGCGCCTGTCTGTTTAGAAATAAAGAGCCCACCCCACCACATAGTCCACCACCACGATGGTCAGCAAGTGGGACCAGTAGCCACAGACTGAACTCTCATGAACCCATGAGCTAAAGGTAAATCTTTCTTCAAGCTTGTTATGTTATTTTTCAGCTCATCAGAAAACAAAAGACTATTGATTGCATCATGAAAATATTCTAACAGTTTTATGTTCCTGATCCTGGGGAATTTCTAAGCCACTACAATTTTTTTTAATTGAACTTTGTTTTCATGCTCTAGACTTGTACATTTCAACAGTTAACCTTACCTCCCAACAACAGCTAGAATTCTCCCTCTATAAATGGACCCCTTTCAAGTGCTTTCTTCACCTAAATTACAAATGAGTTTAAACAGGGTCACATGTGACTCTGTCCTGGTACCATATTGTAACTATGTCTTATTGCTTTAATTGATCTCAACTATCAGGTCCTGAAGAAAGAAACTCTGATTTTACATTCTATCATTACAAAAATTGGATGTGTTTTGCTCCTTGTAAATGTATATTGACTGATAACTGTAGGAGATTGGTTCTAATGCTTTGATTCAATTGGGAATCTGCATATCCAGATGCTAAAGGTCCTTGTCTCCCCATTGGTTTTTGATTACTCAATAAAGATGCCAGTGGCTAATGGTTGGGCAAAGTGAGACGGGGCAGGACCCTTAGAGTTATTCTGGCTAGGATTCAGGGGGGAGGAGGAAGGAGGATGCCCAAATGGATGGATGTAAGAGCAGCAGGAGATAAAGCCAGCCAGCCATGTGAGATTGGACCTCGGGTAGCAGGCAGAGGATTAGAAGTCCCCAGTCATTGAGTTAGCCAAGGCATTTCAAAATAGTGTGTGTGTGTGTGTGTGTGTGTGTGTGTGTTTCATTCTCTGATCTAAAGAGCTGCCGGGAGGATGACTGGAAGCATGCAACCCACCAGAAGCATAAAACAGAGTAGTCAAAAACTCACGGCTGCAGGTAACTACAACCAATCCATGTTTTAATGAGGCACCCTTTTCTATTTTGTGAAGAAGAACCAATTACTTTGAAAGTTTCCCATGTGTTTGCTTTGTTTGCTGTTCTGAAATGCTTGGGCCAGAGGTACTTTAGATTCTTCCCAATTTGGGAATGGGACTTGGACTTCCCTGCTGGGGAACTTGTAAGGTAAAATCCTGAAACCAGAAACTTTGTGACCATGCTGCCAGTGTGCTCAGAAATATGTCACGTTTTAGAGAATTTCTAACTGAATGCACTAGTTGTCGCCCAAAGCACAGTGGCCCCTATCAGTAATGATGTCTTGGGTCTCTTTGAGCTACTAAAGAGAGATTGGTAACATTTTGTTAAAAAGTCTTTATTGTTTAGATATTTATCTCTTGCAATGCTGTGTGGTTCACAGTCTGTGTGTTTCTGGTCACTGGAGGGTAGTAGTGCAGACCAGAGTTACAATCACAGACATAGTTACAAAGTCAAGGTCACTCACTGGTCTTGGTTTGTTGCTTTCCTTCCAAAGTAGTGTCTCTCTGTGCAGCAGGATGGCTTTTGATTCCATACTGGCCTCAAATAAACAATCTTCTTCCCTCGCCTCAGCCTCCTTCATGCTATGATTACAAGCATGCCTCACAGTGTTGGGGGTGGGGTGGGGATCCTCTTGTTTGTTCATTTTAGCAAACAAATCTCCCTCTTTGATAGTGGCTAGCAAACTTCCTCACATGGCGCATAAGAAGCACATGGGAGGGTTGTCTTAAAATTCCAAATCCCACACCCAAAAGTTCTACTTTAACTTGTCTGAGGAAGGGTGGAGAATCAACTTTTGCCAGGAGACTTTGCCCTCACCTCATGAAGACTGTCCTTGTATACTCCAGCATTGTGGGAGAAATAAGATTAGCAGGTCACTAATACGGTGATCCTTGGCACTGGTTAAAACAAAACAATCTGAACCGCACAACAGAGCATGAACTTTGTTCCAGAATTGACAGGAGTGAATGAGGTAATTGGAGGAGGCTATAAATTCCTGGTTCCATCCATGAAATTCAAAAGAGGCAATTAATTTTCCTTCTCTCTCTTAAAGAAGAACCTAAGCAAAATAAGCAAACTAGGTGGCCCTCTAGAAACTATCACTTAAACATTATATCTACAAAGAATTATTTCTGAATTCGTCTTTAAATATCAAGTATGTTTCAGATGGACGTTTTGGTTCATGGCCAGTAAGAAGACTTAGGTCAAGTGTGAATCTTTATCCCAACACACATTCATTTCTCAAGTACCAAACCAAAAGCACAAACACCATATGATGTTCAGATTGCTACTTGCCTCCCGTGAGTCACTTAAGGGGACCGGGGTTTGGTTAACTTATTTTTTTAAAAGCTTTCTAGGCTTAGCAACAGACCCTACATAACTGATCCTACTTCTCAGATATGAAATGTATCCAGACAGATTGAATAACAAGTTGCAGGGCAACCTGCGCTAAAGAGGGTGACTTTTCTTGAAACAAACAAAGAGTAAGGAATCATTTTGTCCCCTTGGGTATGGACCCAAGAAATGTTGTTTAGTGATTTAAAATATGTAAAGGGATTTACATTAAAATGAAACTCTTCCTCCAACCCTTCAGCTCAGCAATAAGTCTTCCTTCCCCAATGGCAAACACTGTAGCTCATGTTAGTATTTTTAAGTATATATGAGATTAATAAAGATGTTTTAATATAGGTTTTAAGCATAAAAATAGACATATAGAATGACTACCAGGGAACACTAGGGTGGGTTTCTCTGAAAGAATCTCCCAGAAATGATTCTCTTAAATACTTTGTTTATTTTCACAGAGATTTGCTTATTCATTTCCAGATAGCAATTGGAACAATTAGTGGAGCAGATAGTGTTGTTATGCTGAAATCACAGTTTGCTAAGTGCCTACTCAGCTGATTTCCTCAGCCAGGTTGCTTTGAGGGCAACGGGACCAGTCTCCAAACACAACGAGGACGCAGGCCTCTCTGCTTACACTCCAACATGAACCCATGCTCCTGAAAATAGGACCCCTGATGCTGCACTAATGAAGCAAAGAATTATTTTATGAAATAGAAATAAAACAGTATCTCAGATATCTTGTCCTCATAAAGACCTACAATAATTTCCAAACAGTCACCAGCTTCATTTCTTTTGAGAACAGATCAAGAGAGAAATGATCTTTTACAAAGTTAATAAGCATAATTTGGTCAGCGAGTTCAGGTTCTTTCTCATTGTTCTTAGTCATTTGTGTGCTATAGCCAATAGAGTGAGCCTGTTTGTTCTGACCACATTGTGAACGTCTAACACGTGCTGTTTCTTTCCCACATACTGCCTGCAGCCTGTGCTATGAGGTCCCAGTAACAAGAACAGGGCTTCTCGAGGCTCCTTTCATGTGAACAGAAGGATAGATCTTCTCTCTTAATTTTAATAATGCATATCTTCAAGTGTAATCTGTATTTGCTTCTTAATGAAACCTGGCACAAGACCCTGGAGATGGTCCTAACTAAACCATATCCACGGGACAGCTAACCCAGCACCCCTGATGTCTGCTGTGTACCTTCCAAAAGAAATCCTAAAAGCAAATGCAGTCTTAGATACCATGTCATGATGGCGTCTCTTCCTATACCTTTGGCTATTCTCCCGTATCCAGTATTCCTTGCTATCTCACTCCTGCTGAGGACTTGGATCCAAACCCATCCTCCCTCTCTGTTGTGTTCTGCAGGTATCTATGGGCTAATTCTATCCCTAGTGAAGAACACAAAGAATTGTTATGGGTGTAGCAGCTAGGCACCATGCATGTCTGTCATGAGAGAGCCAATAGCAGTTTACTATTAGGTGTGTGTGTGTGTGTGTGTGTGTGTGTGTTCAGGGGCAATGTGACCTTCCCCTTCCCTTGTGCTCCTAGGTGGATCCAGTGTCACTGAAAGACCAAACATCACAGCATGTAAGACGATCTGGGATCTTGGAAATCAGGCAGACTTGGCTGCACTAAACATTTTACTCTGACTTAGACTCTTCCTGTTGTAAAGAAGGACATACATTACAGTTACATCTCTAGGCTTTGCACAGAAGGAAAGATGAGAAGAAGGCATTTTCTATACTTCTGAGCATCTGACTTTTCATGGGTAACTACTCATCCTGTGTGTCTGGGGATTGGAGCTGCAACCCTGGACAGGCTGGCTGCTCACAAGCACAGCTAGTGGTGTGCATCGAGGCTGTCAGAGAAAGGAAGGACACACCCTAGGTGCTTTCAGCAGCGTGAGTTAGGTCTTCCAGCATGGTTGGTCACTCTGCAGCTGAGCCTGCCATAGGGATATTTCTCCAGGGCCCTTTTCAGAACCACAAGCCAAATGTTGGTTGACTACTGAGTTGCTGACTTTAAGTGGGTGTTGGAGAAAGTTTAGGCTGGATCAGGAAAGGAGTGATGCCCAGGCAAGTCACTGGTGAGGATTTTGAAAGCACCCTAGTGTCACCTGAGACTCTGCAGTTTTTAATTTGTGGCTTGTGAGTCCCAGTCTGCCTTGGCTCTTTCTTAAAGAAACCAGAAAGCATCATCTAGCCAGAGGATCGTTGCTTGATACCCATAGCTAGCTGGGGAATCTTTGGGATAAAGAGCCAACAAGATTCCCTATGTAATGTTTAGCTGAAGATAGGGAACAGAAGATGAAAAAATTCTGCCCCTTCATCCAACTTACCCAGCACCTTTCCCCGATGTTCCCAAAGCAGTTAATAGCATTAAACCTTCTCATGGAATCTCACACTTGAACTATATTTGAGCAGACATCTGGTAGTGATTTATTGGCACATAAGAACATTCAGAAGCAACAAGACAGAGCCTTAGGAAGCTACACAAAATCTACCTCCCTTCCCACCCACTCTCCCAGCGACTGTTCATCTCCACAGGCTTCTGAATCTCACACGTGGCGGTGACACAGAGGACTCACCTTAGCTACCTGGGTCTTCTACCAAGGTAACCGCAGACAGCTTGAGATCAAGACCAATTTCCAGTGGGAATTTCCTGGCCCAGATCACCACCCTACTAAGACAAGCTCGGTCTGGGAGATAAGAAGTGTTCTGTGGGAGTGGGTGGTCCAGTGGCCCCTCCCCTGATCTCACCCATCCTGCTTTGCCCTGGCCAGCGGCCAGTCAGGGAGGAGGAACACTCACGTGCATGCAAGCTATTCCTCTTAAGACCTGGCTTCACCTGGCCCGGGTTCCTCGGGAAGGCTCTTCCTGGATTTCAGCCTCATGACTAGGAATGATGAAAAGCTAAGGCCTCCCTCAGGGCCTGGTG
This sequence comes from Apodemus sylvaticus, assembly GCF_947179515.1. NCBI lineage: Eukaryota > Metazoa > Chordata > Mammalia > Rodentia > Muridae > Apodemus > Apodemus sylvaticus. The sequence continues at coordinate 25,273,565 of NC_067485.1, read as the reverse complement.
GGAACTCATTTTGCTAATGGAAAGGCACAGCATGAGATGGGCAGCCCTGGTTTAGAGAGTTGCTTGGCTGCAGCTTTCAAAGGTGAGCAGACAGCATAGCTGACTGATGATGGTCGCAGCTAGGGCTGCCGGGAAGTGTGGGTGTGGCCACTATTTTTTTCCCAGTGAGTGGGAGTTTAGAGGCATCTTCTAAGGCTGGCATTGCCCTGGGCCAGAAATGGGTGTGAATTAAGGGATAAAGATAGGGCAGAGAAATGTCTGACCACACAAGAGCACATGTGTAGGTATGAGTGTGCACAAATCCTACCTTTCTGTCTCTAAGCTTAGAACTGGGTGTTCTTTATTTGAAACCTCTGTTGAATGAGAAGTTACAAGGCCTTTGGAATTTGTTCCACAAGATCACATGAGGTCATTGTCATTTTTCTTTTCCAAACACTTTTTAAAAAGCACCATTATCTTCTTTTCTCGTCTCTCAAACAAAATCAGATTCCAGGGTCCTAAATTATTAAAAGAAATCAAAGCAAGGCTACTAGGGTTGGAGTGTGGATGGCTCCCGAGACCTGAACCCTCTTCTGACCCTCCTTCCTAGGAGCAGAAATGCTTCACAGCACATGAAGGCACTTTAGTGCCCTAGAACAACACCGAACAAACTGGAGATGGACAGGTTGAGTTGTCAAATCGGTCAAACTTAGGTTTAGATCCTGACTCTGCTGCTATAGGCAGCAAAGCTTTGAGCCATTCACTGAAGTATCTGTTCCTCAGTCTCCCCATATGGAAAACAGAAGTCCCAGTACTTATGAGGCAGGATACCTATAGACAGAAAGGACACAGAGGGCACATGGCTGTGAAATGAGTCTTCACACCACGTAGGGAGCTGTAGTTATCACGGGAAAGCTGGGTGTGCGTTGCTTATGAGGGACCAGAGAGAGGTGACACAGAGACCCTTTAAGACTGCTCTCCTCACAGTGACACATGAGGGCTTTGTTCATTAGTTGCCTTTTCAAAACAAGAATGCTGTGGGTTGAAGACGCAGCTCAGTGGTCAAGTGCATTTTCTCCTCTTACAGAGGACCTGGGTTCAGTTCCTTGTACTCAGGATGTGGAACTCCAGTTCCAGAGCATATAGCATCCTTTTCTGGACTCCATGGATACCAGAAAAGCTAGCAGTGCATTTATATACTTGTAGGTAAAACATTCATCCACATAAAAATAAAAATAAATTAAATATAAATAAATAAATCTTTATTTTAAAACCCACCACAAAATTGGGTGTAATAAATAGGCAATCCATAAAAATAAAGAATATTTGTAAGTCATTCTGATGAGGGCCTAGTATACAGAATACACACATAACTACAACTCAAGAGCATAAAAGTAAAATAAGCAAAGAACTTGGAAAAGTCATTTCTGCAAAGAAAACATACCAACAGTCTCATAAAATAGACAGTTAGCACCCTTAGTTACCAAGGAAATGCAAATCAAAGGGATGATGACACAGCCCTTCTCCATTGGCATGATAAAAATGACATCAATAATGCAAATGAGCAAGTGTGAGTTTAAAAGCTGACACCTTCCCACACCAATGCTTGTAGCATACCAGCCTCTGTGGAAAACCATTTGGCCAGGTATTAATGTTATAGTCATAGAGTTCTCCTGTGACTAAACAGTTCCACTCCTCCACTCCTAGGAATGACCCAGAGAACTGATACTAGGAATCCAAGCACAAAGTTTCCCAGAAAAAGAGATGGCTCAGCAGATAAGAGCACTAACTGCTCTCCAGATGACCTGGGTTTGATTCCCAGCACCCATAGGTGGCTCACAAGTATCTATAAGTCCAGGTCCATGGGATCTAATGTCCTCTTCTGACCTCCCAGGACATCATGCACATGCGTGGTACACAGACATACAAGCAGCCAAAACACTCATACACATAAAATGAAATAGTTTTATAAAGGTTACACACACATGCTCATCAGAATGTTCACAGAGAATCAAGCCAACTCAAACATTCACTGAATGACACACGTATACATTAAATAGGTTGTGACATGTACTGGAGTGAGGCCCATGACAACATTCTATAACATCAGGGACCTTAAAGACATGGTGCTTTGTGAACGAAGACAGGAAACAACATACACCCAAGAATTCCATGTCAGCAAAATGTTGAGCACAGACAACTAGATGGGTCATGTCCATGATTTCTTGTGAGTATTGAAATCGTCCTGGAAAAAGACAGCATTGGCGGTTTATGGTCTTACAGACACATTTGATGGCACTAGGCAGTACACTGAAGATGACTGAAATATGGTTTATATACTTTTTATGCAATAAAATGGCAAGTTATCAATTTGAGATGTAGCTTATGCTTTTGGTTTCATTTGTTTTGATAATTTTTTTCAAAATAGTCTTATACAATAGTCTAGGCTGATGGTGAAACTCAAGATCCTCTTGCTCCAGCATCTGCATTACTGAGGCCTCAAATCACCAAGATCAACTTTAATGCGGTTTTGTTTTGATTTGGGACAACTTTGTACCTTGTAACCTTGGATGGCCTGAAACTTGTTATGAAGGTTAGCCTTGCCTTAGGTTCAAAGAGATTTGCCTGCCTCTGTCTTCCCAAGAGTTGGGATTAAACCGGTGTACCATCCCACCTGGTTATAATTAATATTAGAAATGTTTTTCTAAAAGTGATTTAAAGCCTTATTCCTTCCTTCCTTCCTTCCTTTTTTTTCTTTCTTTCTCTTTTTGCACGGACAGGGTAACAGCCAATCTTGAGAAGGCAGGGCGTTTGCGCTAAGTGGCACACTAAAGCTTCAAAGTGACTGACCTCAAGCATTCTTGTTTTCCGTCAAAAACAACTTGAAGGAGAGCTATTCTATGAGCCCAGCCAAGAACCTTTCAGGGCCTGGCTGTGCCCTTAAGCCTCTTCACTTTGACCTACCTTCTCTTGGCTTGCAGGACCCGCCCACATTTCAGGCCTGAGCTTGCCTAGTTTGAATCTTAAGCCCAGAACCTTTCCCCTGTTCCTTTTCTTAGAGGAGCTGTGTCAGGAACTACTCCCACAGATGATTGGGATTTTGAATGTGGCCCAGCTCTGGCGTAGGCTTGGGATCTTGTGGACTATGTCAGGCCCAGCTACCACACCCAAAGCCACCTTTGCTGTTGCTAATATCTTTTAAATTGAGGGGAAATTTTTGTACCCGTTTTGTACAGCTTTCATATGGGAAGTCTGATAGTTCTCCACGGTAGACTGTCGCTTCCCCTTAAGCCCTGAACATTCTCTAGAATCCCAAACCAGGAAGGAGAATTGGAATATGGGGAAGTAAACCTCTGTCTATAGATCCACATAAAGGCAGACATCCCTCGGGGAAAGAGAGGCTTCCTGGTTGACCTTGGCCCATCCCTGCCTGACCCAGTTAAACACAGGTGTCTGTACTCAGCCTCAGGTACCCTCTGGGCTCCCAAGTCCTTGCTTTAAAAAGACAGTTGGTTATATATATTTTTTCCTCCTTCTTTATCACTGAACAGCACTTCACTCTGTTCCGATAGCGCAGATTGCCAGGGAGCCGCCCAAGACTGAAGTAATTGAGTGAGAGACGCTGGAAAAGGATGAGGTGGAATGTAAGCCGGAGGAAAAGGCAGAGCTGTCCTATCCAGTGATGAGGGTTCTGATAACTCCAGACTGCCTTGGGTCACAGAGCAGACTCTACCGCAGAAGGCTCTTATTCTAACAAAGGAACCATAGAGCTTCCTGCCACGAAAGAACAAATCAGCCCTCTTCCCTTCCTACATCTATGCCGCAATATAGTTTGTTGGCACAATGCACAGTACTTGTTAACCACTCCAGGAAAAGAAAAGGCCACTCACTCTGATTAGCTGTCAGAACTAATTTTAAGCCATGTTATTATATGGTGAAGAGGAGAACAGGAATCTGTGGAAACTGTACTTAAGGCCAGCGGCTAATCAGATTATTTTTTCTCCTTCATCTGTTCCACACAAAAGCTGCCTAGGATTACTGGTGTGAGCCATTTCTTTCCTCTCCTCAAGTGTTAATTAAATGTGATATTTTAAAATATACACCCCTCTCTCCAGGTAGAACAAACTGAGACCTTTGTAAATTGCTTAATGCCCATTGGCTCCCCGGCAGCTCTGCCCTATTTCCCTGTTGATCCATAGCTCCAGCAGCAATAAGTATACAGTAATTATTTCTACCACAAATATTCCCCTAAAAGGGGTTTGCCTTGTTTTCATATATGTACATGAGTATTTGAATGAAGGGCATATTATAATATCCACTCTCTTTGTTTTCTGTTTAATACCCATGGGTTCTCCAAGATGTTGATGGCAAATATACTATTTGTTTTTGTTCCCTTTCAGAGTATTTTCTGCTCAAGCCCCATCTCCTAGAACTGCTGAGTATCTCGCTGTGGAAAGCAGTCATTGTAAGGTAGCAGACTGAATGAACTCAGCCAGGTTGTTTAATTTAGGGTAGATTTGCTAAGACCCAGGTCTGAAACTCTTCATCATCTGGGGCATCTTAGAGACTTTTGGAAGACAACTCGGATAGTAGACACACCCTTGTAAGGCAGAAGCAGAGGGCCATAATTAGTTGTTCTATCGTAATTGCTGAACGCCTACTATAATGTGCTCCCTGGCAAGTTGGTGACTATTCAGACCAAGTAGGATGCTTTCTACAGTGAATTCTAGCAGGTAAATCAACTAGGCCTCCAAAACACGATCTGGAGATTTAATTCTATTGAAAACCAATAATATAATTAGTCTATTTGCAGAGAATAATCACCCCCTTAAATCCCGGAGAATATACTCTAAGATCCCTAGTGCGTCTGTGACGCCATAGCTTACATCAGTTCTTATGTATATGATTTTGCCTATATGTACATATTTTTGTTTTTCTCTTTGTATGTGTGTGTGATATGTTAAATGTTATTCTGAGACATGGAAATGTTAAATGTCTCCAGCTTTCTGGATATGATTTCTGTGTCACTTCAAAGCCATATGTAGTGGTATGTAGTCCCATCAGAAGCTACACAGTGAAAGCTCAGGGCTAGCCTTGGTTACGTAGTGAGAAAACACCTAAATAAATAAATTAAAATAACTTACAGCTTCTTTTTGACATATTTGAACTGTCAACAACCCTACCCATGTGCTTTCTGGAGCATAAGTAAGAAATATAAGAGTGCTTTGACATGAGCCCTTGTACCTTGCAACAACTGATCTGACAACTAGGAAAGCTTTTAAGTCATACATGGGTGTGTAGCATGTACATCACAGATCCATGTCTCAGGCAGGACAGACTAGGGCATCATGAATTTTCATCATGTTACTACTGTCCATGGCTAACCGAATGTGCAGAAAGTGAAACATTGGATAAGGAGTGGAATTACTATTTTTATTCTTTAAAAAAAAAATGATAGCAGACCATGGGTGGTGTGAGTTTGTACTCCCAGTACACAAGGGAGTAAGGCGGAAGAAGGTTGAGTTCTCTGACAACCAGGGCTACAGAAAGAGTTCAAGGCCAGCCTTGGACACATTTACTTGGAATTTTCTCTCAAAGGAAAGAAAATCAGAATAAAGGACAAAGGTCACATTTCTCTTTCTTTCTCTTTCTCTCTCTCTCAATCTCTCTCTTTCTCTCCCTCCCTTCCCCTTCCCCCCCCCCCCCCCCCCCCCCGTGTCTTCTGCAACATGGAAATGTTAAATGTTTCCAGCTTTCTGTGTCACGTAGAATTTTGGCTACCTTTGGATTTTGTTTTGTCATAGGAATCTATTAAATGACCTTACCAGTCAGACTGAATGATCGGCTGGAGTGGTTTTACCTTGCCCAGGAATAACAAATGAAATGCTGGGATTTATGTTTATACTGGCATGTAAGATTTGGACTAGAAGATATAGACTACCTAGAGGTTCATAAGGTAGTCAATGTATTAAGGATGATTTATGAACTATGGAATGAAGCACATTGAATTTGGGTTTATAAAATGACCAAGTTGAACTAGCACCAAGAAAGACCAGAGTCAGAGATACAGATCAGAAATGGGCCAAAAATACACGAAAAGTCCAAACTTAGAGACAAGTATCCTATGTGTATTAAAAGTGAGCTGGTGAGATGGCTGAGCTTAAGGGTGCTTGGCGGGCAAATCTGGTGATTTGAATTTTACCCAGAATCCCACGGTAGAAGGAGGGAACCAACTTGTGAGAGCTTGGCCTCTGACCTCCGCATGCGGGTCATGGCACACACGTGTCCTCATTCATACACACACAATTAAAATAATGATATTATTATTTCTTAAAATTACCACTTACTTAAGGAGAGTTAGCTTAGCATCCAGAGGCGCGTCAATGAGTCACTGGTGTAGCAACTTACATAGAAGAGAAGACTCTGGCCATTGCCCGAGATCAAATTTTATGTAGATCCTGAGAACTCATAATAGAAGGTAGCAGCACCCACCTCCCATCATTTTGTCTTGTAGATTCTGAATTTCTGAGTTCTAGGGCCAATACTAAACACGTTAAACTTAAGGACCAGACCTCATTTTTTTTTCCAAAGACATCCCCCGCATCCAGAAGGACCTATGGTTCTTCACGGAGTACAAAGAGATTCCTCAAGCATAACAGTATTCCTGGACCCCTTGGGAAGCTTGCTACAGGAAGGCAGGTGATGGGAGGGGCACGGGCCTCTCCAGTCTCTGAAATCTTGCCATTTAGTTTCCGAATGAAACTCATGTGAAATTTGTAAGGCAGAAAGGGAAGATGATCCCACACACAATTTTATTGAAATAATAAATATGTTAAAGAAAAAAAAGCAAAACACTAAAACCAAACCAAACCAAACCAAACCAAACAAAATAGGAGAGGCTGTTCTCTTGTGGAGGCAGGCAGGTGAATAGAACAAAGTCCTTTTCCCAGGGGGCTTTCACTGGTCTCTCTTCTGCCTTTCCTTACCAATTACCAATTACCAATTACCAAAAGGAGATTTTGCTCAACAATAACAGAAAAATTCTTTTTTAAAAAAAAGACTTATTTATTTATTTTATGTATATGAGTACACTGTAGCTGTGCAGATGGTTGTGAGCCATCATGTGGTTTCTGGGAATTGAACTCAGGACCTCTGCTCATTCCAGCCCTGCTCTCTCTGGCCCAAAGATTTATTTATTATATGTACACTGTAGCTGTCTTCAGATACACCAGAAAATGGCGTCAGATCTCATTACAGATGGTTGTGAGCCACCATGTGGTTGCTGGGATTTGAACTCAGGACTTTCATAAGAGCAGTCAGTGCTCTTAACCACTGAGCCATCTCTCTAGCCCCAACAAAAAAAATTCTTATCCATGAGTAACTCCAGTGAAATGGACTGCTCTTAACCACTGAGCCATCTCTCTAGCTCCAACAAAAAAATTCTTATCCATGAGTAACTCCAGTGAAATGGACGAACTCCAAACTATGTCATCTATGATTCCTGTATTAACAGAAATAATGGCCTGCTTTGTTTTCATTAGAAACCTTCAAAATATTCACACGAACACTCTCCCCTGAGATGTACTGGGCACAGACTGAGATTTTCTTTCACTAGACTTGGAAGAGTTGGGGAAATTTGAATCTTGAGCTTAACCGAAGATGGATAATACAAAATTAAACTGAGCCTGCCTGGTGTTCCCATCAGGGGGACACATCTATCTCATTGGGTCACCCCGTGTTTGAGGTCTTAGCTGAGCTTGTCTGTGACCAAAGGGAGTATTCTGGAGAAGCGATGCTTGACACCACGTACCTTCATATACACACAGAACAATAGGGATCTGGTTCAGACATATGTCCAGGTTCTAAATCATTAACCAACCCCCATGGAATGCCAACATTTATGGATGTTGCCTGGACTAGCAAAGATATGCTAGGTTTACTCCTTTTTAAATGAGCCAGCATCCATGGGCCATAATCCAAAACCAAGTTAATGTTATTGAAATATTATTGTTATTTTTATCAATTACATAGCAAGGAATTATATTCCCACCCCCTACCAATATATTGTTTGGAGAGACAATTGCCCTAACAATACATATCTCTGTACTAGAAGGTAATTTGGAGGTTTTCAAAGAGGCAAAGTTAGGGTTTTAGAAGTCCTTGCTCTCCACAAAATATGTATTGGGCAGTTGGACTCCGGAGGGCTTTTGTACGCAGAAGTGGGAAGGGGAACCAAACTGTCCCGTGCAGGACAGCCTTTATCAATGCTCCCATGGGTCTGAATGGAAGGGATAACAAAGATTATTGTAGCATTGCCATCAAGACCTCTATCCATCCCCCGGAAAGTGGGACAGTGAGCTCATTCCTGAAGAAAACCAACAGCACATATTTCTCCGGGAACTCTGCTTCTTATTGGAGAGAAGATGTGCTTTAACTAAGACAGTCTCATCAGCACCTTTACAACAGATGGAGACTTTCCCGCTAAGATTAAAGAAAGCACTCAGGTCAAAGGACTTGGCCATCTGAAGACCTATGACAGCTTCATTGTTGAAAAGGACCTTTCAGGTTCACAGATCCCTCGTGCTCAACTGGTAAAAATAAGTCTTGTAATCTATCCAGCTGGACAAGGCTGGTGCAAGCCTCAGCTAGTTGAAGATGGTTGGAGTTGCGTACAAATGGCGTGAGGATTTCACAGGTAAAGAAGTAAATAGCACTCCTTGGAATAATCACTAACCTGGAAGTTCAGTTTAAGCCCTTTCTAGTGTTCTAGAAGGCTCTGAATCCTTCTTCTTTTGGTTTCCTGCCAGGAATGGATGCAGATGCATCAGGTACCTCAGGAAAACCTGTTCTCACAAGTTTTATCATACCACTTGGTAGGCATAAAAAAAAAAAAAATGCTTGGGTAGAGGCTGAGAACTTCACACACATCCAGAGAGCTTGGGAATTCAGCCATCTTGGTGTACCCCGCCCACCAACCACAGGAAACTCAGCTAACCCTGCAAGCCAGCTTCTAAGATTCCTGCACTAATCAGAGAAGGGGGAGGAATTCTACAGAGCTCAGTTCTGTCTTTGGAGGAAATTTTATGATTTTTTTTTTTTAAGAAAACTAGTCAGTTGTAGAATTTCTCAGGTTATGATGAGCACCGAAGACTCTGGTTCCCTAAACACCTATCGCCTTTGCTCATTTCCTTCTGATAGCTGCTGGCCAACTGTAAGTTCTCTGAGAAGCTGACAGCCCAAGGGAAATGGGGAGGGAGAGGATTAGCACAAATACCATGGTGGGGAGAGCAGTTGTTTTGGTTGGGCCACTCTCTGTGTTTGGGAGTCCACAAGAAATATGAGAAAGGCATATTCTAAAAAGTGAACAGTGGACACTCAGAGACATGATGGGGTCTGCTGAGAATGCCTGCGTGATACTCACAAATGAATAATTCCCCTAGGAGGGGGAATTTCTTGAGGATGTCTGGGATTTATTTTTAAGCCATTTGGAGTGCCCATGGCTTCTCTTTTACTTTTTCTACAGTGTTCAGAGATTTCAAACCTGAGCATCTTAGAACATGCCTGCCTGCAACAGACATAGACAAAATAGTTGGAAACAATCAAGGACCTCTGACGCTCATTAAGGAGTTCACTGGGAACATGTTCATTGCATGTGGGTTTTCTCATGATGATGATGATGATGTGGGTTCCCTGAAGGAACACATATTCATCACCTTTACATTTTCCTCACAGTGGCCCTCACCCAACCTCACTGCTATGTCAAGTCACTGATTCACAATCAGGACTATGGAAAATGTAAACTATATAATTGAAAGGGACCATGTTGTGAATCTATCAGGTAGCCATCCATGCACAGGGACCTGGAGAGAAATGCATCACCAGAGGAGCTGACGCTCCCCAACTGGTCAAACAGGCTCATGAAAATTAAAGGAAAATATAAACTAGGGCTATATCTGAATCACCATCAGACCCACCCATGTTCCTGGGTTAACCCAAAGGAAAAAAATCATTGAAGTTGCCTGTCACTGGTGACTTCTCAAATAATGCTATGGCTAGTATTAGTGGAGCTAACATACAAACACAGATGTGCTGAAATGGATCTAAATCAATAAAGCCTAATAAGCAATTGTTTACAGTGGGAACATAAGTCTGGATCTTGAATTATCTCTCCCAAAGACTCTCATAGTAAAGGTGTGGTCAACAGCCTGAGGTGTGATTGAGAAGAGACTGAACACCAGGCAGTGGTGGTGCATGCCTTAAATCCCAGCAGTTGGGAGGCAGAGGCAGGTGGATTTCTGATTTCAAGGCCAGCCAGGTCTACAGAGTGGGTTCCAGGACAGCCAGGGCTACATAGAGAAATTCTGTCTTGAAAAACCAAGGAAAAAAACCAAAAAAAAAAAAAAAAAAAAAAAAGAGAGAGAAAGAGAGAGAAGTGACTGAACTTTCAGGAGGTGAGGTCTGTGGGGAAGAAATTAGACCACAGAGGCCACGCATTGAAAGGGACATTGGAACCCTGCCTCCTTCCCATCTGGCTTGTTCTGGCCAGCATGAACTAAATGAAATACTCGACCACAGACTTCATCATATACTCTTACAGGCATACAGGATCAGGGCCAAGACTGGGATCTCCTAAATTTTGAACCAAATAAAATCCTTTCTCTTTCTAGGTTGATTATCCCCAAGAATTTTATTGCAGCCAACAGAAGGCTGGTCAACATATACACATTAGCCACTCGCATCATTTTCGTCTTCATCCTTCTCATCCTTATTGTTTTTGAAAGAAAAGGCTTCTAAGCATAGTAAGATAAACAACACCCTTATTCTACTAGACATAAAGACACAGAAAAGGGATAGTATATTATTGGTCCCAAACCATTCTTTAGGTCTTGATGTGTGCATTGTGTGCTTTTTAAAGAAGCCTCTCTACCCCATATGTTACTGCAGCCTCTAGATTTGTGCAAAGCAGCTTCCTCTGAAGGGGACAGCAGACACTCCTGAGGCTCCTAACTGATGTGTGATGAGAATAAACGAGCCAGATGAAAGTGACTTCTGCACCCCACGCTGCCCCCACTAAGGCTCTGGCTGTAGCTAGGAGGAAGGGTCACAAAGAATTCAGGAGTCAGAGGAAAAGTGTGGAAGGCTGAGCACTGGGAGGGCCACAGCACAAACAGTCCTGAGGTCATAATAGCTACCATCACCTGTGCAAAAGCTTGGAGAGACTGGGCCAGACGACAACCTGTCGTGGAGTTGTGAGGAGCCCACGAAGCCCTAGCCCTGCTTTCTGGGGACTTAGATTCAGTTCATGGATGGTGTGTGTGTGTGGGGTGGGGATGGTAAATAGCTCTTACCAATGCTCCTATAAGCAGCTGTAATGCTACTGACTAGGTCATCTAAGAAACAAGAGACATGGAAGTTCTAGAGGGATAAGTTGGAAAGGAAGGTGATATGTGGGCATGAGAGGAAATAAAATAGCTTATCCCCTCTCATCAGCGTATACAGTCAGGTTCCTCTGTCCAGGGAATGGTTTAGCCCACCCTTAAAATGGCTCTTCCCATATCAGATAATCAAGCTAATCACCTACCAGGGATGCTGGGGGGTGTGTGTGGCATCTTCCAGGAAATTCTATTGTTTCCCAAGTAGCTTTAGGTTATTGATTCTGGGACTTGTAATGATGTGGTCACTTTATTATTATTATTATTATTATTATTATTAATCTATGTTTTTCAAGTTCTCTATCTCTTACTTATAGCCAGAACATAGAATTTGTTAGCACAAATTAGCTTCAGATAGGCCAGGAAATTAGTGTGTCAGTGGCTAGATAGAGAATTTTCTGTTATCTAGGTTACCTCAAAGAAATAGCACTCAGCTATGAACCAGTAGATGCTTTTTTGCACAGTTGACATTAAAGAAGTTGACTTGATATGATTAATATCCCTTGTGCCTTTTACTCCTTGTGCAATTGCATTTATTGAAGATGTTTATCCACTCAACTTTGGAGTGGACACTACTGAACCTCCATAAAGCACACCGTAAGTCCCTTGTCCTTGAGAAACTTTCAGTCTACATGGAACATAAGAGGAGGGTGCACAGTCCAATATATTAGAAGTAATGGCTATCTCATAGTAAGTGGCAAGCAGAAAGAGCCTTTCAGGTGTCAGGGGGGAGAGTGATCTATGGTAAACAGTGGGTTGGGTTAGCCTTGCACTGGGGGCTGAGGAGAGCTTTGCCAGTCTTCATTGTAGAGCAGAAGGGGCTTTTGGTCATAGGACCAACTACCGGAAAGCCTTCAAAAAAAAGGAAAAGAAAAATCACAAGTGACCTCCTTGTCTAACAATGGGTGTCCTGTGAGTTCTCATATGTTTTCAAAGGAGGTGTCTACAAAGGACGCAGCTCTGTGAGAGCTTTCGTGTGCTCCCTGTTATATTTGAGAAGAAGCTAATGATCAATCGCCTTTCCCTGGGGAAAATGTCTGAGTTATCCTGTCAGGGAAGATGAAAGTTTGCTGTCATCCCCATCCTTGCCATAAAAGAGAAGGGAACAGCTCTCAGCTGTAAGCGAACAGATCTGGTCAGACTCTGACATTCCCCAGGCTTTAAAAAATATTGTAGCTGCTCCCTATTGAGAACATGCTTTGATATACCAGCACTGAGCCACTCACAGCGCAAGCACCCGTTTCACATAATGATCGACTCGGCTGTGTTCACAAAGTAGCTTTTACTATGAGGAGATTATAGTAACAGAGCCAGGGCGACTGTGGATTAGGCTGATCCAAGCAGCGCCATCTTAGATGTAAACCTATCAGAATTTATACCAGGCAGCCTGTGAGGACTTCCCTGGCCTCAGATACCACCGTCATGTTACTGGTTCTCTCGGGAGAGGTCTTGTGACTGCAAGACATGACCTGTACATCACACAGTCATGGAAGATTTGTCTCATTGGCAGTGACAGGAGGCTAAACAGCGATCTGAAAGCGGCGTGGAGACTCCGGGAAAAAGAAGCCTGGATTTAAGCTTTTCTGATGAGCAGCAGACTCGTTCTTTCTTGTCAGTTTCCTTTGTCTAATCACCACGTGCTGAACTCTTCCTAGAGCATGGTGCTGCTCTAGGAACCGCCCATGCAAGGATGAGTAGTAGCCAGACACCATTGAATTCAGTGTCTGGGGAGACAGAGTAAAAAAAAAAAATCACATTCAGAAGGGAGCAGGATAACAAAGCGCCTTTTACCTCAGAAGAAGGGACAAGTGACTCCACGCTGGTGGGACAGTCAAGACATTTGAATTGTGTCATGAAGGATAATTTGGAGTTCTGTTGGAGAAGGTCCTGAAGGAGAGGAGATCCTGAAGTAGTTGAGAAATTGCAAATGGCCTCCTATGGACAGACTATGCAATTGAGGCCACCTAGTCGCCACTTTAGCTTTTAAGGGATAGGCATAACAGCTGTAAGTGTGGGCTGTGTGCACACTCTCACTGAAGTCTCAGATGTACCATTAAATTCTGAGTCAAGTGGAGGAAACTGGAGATTTGTCAGAGGAAGACTAGTATGACGAATGAGGCCTTTGCTTCAGATACTGTACCCTGTGGTAAGTGATTAGGAAGAATTAGCCCTGAAGAGGGTTAGAGGGCACTAGGCTACTTCTGGTAGATCTGGCTAGTGAAGGGAGAGGTTCCTAATTTAAAGGGCCAGTACCTTGGCAAAGAAAAGCTTAGCACTTAATTCTTACCTTTCTCTCAGTCAGTCACTCACTCAGTCACACGAGGGCTTTCTCACCAGATCTTTATTGAGAAATTGTCATAAAATAGACAATGGGAATGCAAAAGCAGACTTAGCACTGTCCTCTTGGAGTTTGGGTTTCATTTGGTAGTGGGTGGGTAGGAGCTGAATCAGTAATTATGACTGGATGTAATTTACCTGGATCCAAGTTAAATACAACTCTTAAAATCCCAGGAGTAAAGGCAGGCTAACGTTGTGATCTTTGAGTTTCCTGTGAGCTCTATGATCTTAATCCTTCTCCTGTTTTTACAGCAAGAGCATCCCTTTTAGGGGTTGGCACATTTCTGCGTATTAACTGGGTCCCATGTTGAACGAAGGAACTCCTAAAGAAACAAGTACAGGAAAGGAGATGCTGGCTCCTCTGACTTGCTTGTCTCTTGGACCGCCTTATACCTTGGAGGGTATAGGACTCCATTTCTGTGCCTTAGTTCTTAAGGGGGGAAAGGGCCTAAGTGGGAAGTTTTTGGATTCTGGAATCCTGAGAACCTAATTAGATGCCAGTCACCATACTTGGTAGCAGCAGGGAAGTTGAACCAGTTTGATAGTCTTTTAGAGTCTCAGTTTCCTTATCTTAAAAATCTACCTGGTCAGGATAAAAATAAGGAATAAAGGACTTACAAATGAGGATTAAATAAGATGCATTTACACTCCAAGCTTTAAGAGACATTATTAAGGTTCTGTTGGGTCCCTGTTTCTTTCTTGCCTACAGAAAGCGAGAAACAGCCCAAAACCGACCCGTGATCATCTCACTTCCTACACATTTAATTTTTAAAAAATATTTATTTATTTTGAATGTTTCTTTATTTGCCTGCACTTACGTCTGTTCACCATGTGTGTGCAGTGCCTATAGAGGCCGAAAGAAGGCATCAGATCCCCCTTGAGCTTGTCTGTGTGGGCCCTGGAAAAATGAACTCAGGGTCCTTTGCCAAGGCAACAGTGCTTTTAACTATAGAGCCCATCACTCAACACCACATATTTAAGGTTTTAAAGTTTTCTACCTATCAGTCTTTAAATAATAGCACTTAGGGCTCCTGCTAAAACTGGACACATATGTTAAAATGTTGGTTTCCAGGACAATACTCTTTTTTTAAAAAAAGATTTATTTTATTTATTTATTATATGTAAGTACACTGTAGCTGTCTTCAGACACACCAGAAGAGGGCATCAGATCTCATTACGGATGGTCCTGAACCACCATGTGGTTGCTGGGAAACGAACTCAGGATCTTCGGGAGAGCAGACAGTGCTCTTAACCGCTGAGCCATCTCTCCAGCCCCAGGGCAATATTCTTGAGAAACTGTAGAGCTTTTGAAGACTGGGTCCTAGTGGACTGGCCTTGGGTCTTTGGAGGCTAGTGGAACCATAGCAACACCCCTTCCTTCTCTTCTTTTGATTATTGGCCATGAGAAAAGTGCATTTTCTTGGCTACATACTCCTGCTGTGTAGTGTACCACCTTCACTACAGGCCCAAGCAGTGCTCAGAGTGATCGGAGACTGAATCTCCAAAGCTGATCACCATGTACATCTTTCTGTTCATACACCGATCATCTCCAGTATTTTTTAATTGTCCCAGAAATCAGACAAACGCAGCAGGAAGAAGTCCTCTCCTAATCTCTCTCTATACTCTTGGGTCCTCTTTTTATGTGTACTGGTTGCCTTGACAACTTGGCCTCCCTACCATCTCTCTCCAGAATCTCCTCTACCTTGCACTGAAAGCATGGATTACATTGTTTTGCTCTAGGTTAGAATTTTCTAATGCAAGCCATCATTCAGAGCCTAGAATAGAAAGCAAAAGGCTGACAGCTGTGCTCTGACCACTGGCAATTGATTCTCAGGTTCACAACTTTCATCTTGATCTAGTCACAAGCCAACAACTGTGTGGCACAAACAGAGGCAGTAATTGCAGTAGAGAACTATAGCTATGCATTTATACACCAGTAATCTATAGTGTGATCAAAATGGAGGCCCCATTTACAGTCTCAGGCACTTGAGCCACCACCATATTTGACAAATCAAATCTCCCATACTGTACAGCAGTGTATAGTAAGTGGGGGCTGTTGAGTTCTTTTCCCCTTGGACCTTTGCAAAAATTTCCTGGTTCCAAGATGATTTGGTACCTAGATGCCTGGTAGACAGCAGCACACTTGGTTATGACATCTGCTGCCTCCAGGACCCAAACATGTCCCCAGGGGCTAGGGTTGCTTTTTAGGGCCAAGATGGGGCAATCTGGCTTGATTATAAATGAGATGATCAGTATTCTCAAGTCCTCTGGAGGCCTAGAAACCTCAGATGCTTGATTTCTAGTCTCTGACTTGAAAAAAGAATGTCCTAGGTATGGTGTTTGTCTGTCAGCCTGGGTCCAATAAGAAAACATCTACAGAGCTGATCTAGGCTAGGACACCTGTGAGCAAGGCTTCGTAAGTGTGGGTCTGAGTGTTTTATTCTTGCAGAAACAAACAACCAAAGCCTACGCGTTTCACATTACCTTTATCTCAGCCAAGGAATGTAACCTGTAACCTTATATGTGTCTCATTTATTCTCTCCTGTTGTTATTGCCTCATTGGCAAATTAAAGTGTCTTTTCCCCTTTTCTCCACTCAAGAGCAGTCACCAAGTCAGCAGTTAGCACGTTCTTAAAAACGAAGCTTAATGCCCAAATAATGTCGGTTATGTCTGCCTTCTGGTTCACCACCTCTGTCCTGGGATTTTATCACTTTTTGTACATGCTCGTTGGAGTCATGATGGCTGTTTTCCCAACATCATCTATGCTCTCCGAAATGGTTAGCCTAGGCCAAACACTGTAATGAGAATACTTGTTAACTAATCCTAGAACCAAAAAAATAAATAAATAAATAAAAAGGATGGGAAAGTTCTGGAAGCTATTAGGAAAGGTTTCCTTGCTCTCATCTTTCCCCCAAAGAAAAGACCAAGGCAGAGACAGCCTGACTGCTGTTCTTTCTCTGTGTTGTCAACAATGTGGGAATTAAACAAACCCATGGGAGCAGGGCTGAGCTGAAACAATCTCAGCACGTCCTGCTTTGCCTGGGGAATCTATGCCCACGGCAAGTCTTCCCAACAGCACCCAGCACAGACTCTGTCCAAGACAAACACTTAAATAAGTTGTTCCATCAATAAATAAAAAGAAAGCCTTTCAGACTGCTGTTGATGTTGAGGATAGAAAATGCCTGCGTAAAATGTTAAGACAATAGCAGTTACTGGAGCGTGGAAATGTTCTTGAAGAATCCAATGGGGAGGATCTGGGCAACGGGGGTGGGGAGAGGACTATGGTCAAAGTACACTGTACGGGGACATTTTTAAAAAGAAAAGCACTCGTGAATATTTTCTAAAAAGAAAACAAAATGTTTGAGGAACTAAAAACCTCTTAAGGAGGGAAAGAAAGGTCTTGCTAGAACCAAGATTGCATAACCTTGCGTTTTGAAGTCTTTTCAAACTAGGTTCAAGATTGAACAGATTCTCATCTCCATGGGAAGCCTCAGTTTAATTCTTCCATAAGATTCCACTGAGGGTGGCCAAACCAAATAAGAGCGGAAAACCCAGAATGACCGACCAAAGACCACATGTTACAAAACACAACCAGGGAATGTGCCGTAGGAAATACGACTGACAGCTGTTTTCTGGTATCTGAGCAGTGGTCACATGGTGCGGTTCTAGTCTTTCAAAGCACAGGACTGTGTCTCTCGCCACCACAGCAAAGGCAGCTGAGCTGCTCTTCTAGCTTCTGATTGTCATCTCCAAGCCAGGCTTTGGTCATTTTTCAATTGAGCAAAATAGTAAGTGACGGTGCTTTGGGGATGTGGGTTTGTGACACTGAAGCTTCAAACTATGAAATGATCTATGGCTCTAAATCTTTGGAGTTGTCCGACTTCCTGACATGGGCTACGCATAGCTTCTACTAAGTAAGCCTTTTACAGACGAGGCTCTGTGGAGTTCTTGTTTTGTATCAGAGATGCTGGGAGATGCAAGGCAGTGCTCCACACCCAGAGGCAGCTGAGCTCTCAGGCCAAAGCAGGAAAATAGAATCATTACTAAGTCCATCACACCTCTTAACCCCTGGTCCCATTATTCCTGAAAAGGAAAAAAAATTGAATTTGCCTTGATCTGCCATCCACTTTCCTCTCCTACCATAAGTCCCAAACGCCTGGGTGTTACTAAGGAGAGTAAAAAGATTGGCAATAATACGATTACTGATAGGTTCAAATTAGAAGAGCTCATGTAAGGAACTGCTTGCTCTATTAGGAGCCAGAAAAATATGTCCTGCAGCTCCATTTCTTCTGAAATACGGAAAGAAAAAAATTACTTTGTTCAAATGAAACAGTGTGACCAGTATTACCACACAGGGAAGAATCAATACTCGTAGACACGGATCCTGACACACTAACTGTCCCCCAGGCAGCTAGGAGGAGGGTCTTAAAGGCCACACCCACAATGACACACTTCCTCCAACAAGGCTACACCTCCTAATACTGCCACTCCCTGGGTCAAGCATATACAAGCCATCACACTGAAGAAGTGTAAAAGTCAAAATGTGCTTTATTCTATGACTCAGTTTACCCGCTTTAGAAAAAACCAATATGGACTCACACTGTTTATCCATGAGAATGGGTAGAAACCTGACTTTTGTCCCAACATGGATAGATCTGGAGCTCATTGTGGTGGGAGATTTAACTCAAACATAGAAGCATGTGAAGTATGTCCTTTCTCGCTTCTGGGAGCTAGATGACCGATCTCATGGCGGGACACAGAAGTACAGTGGTCTCTGGCAATTGAGAAGAGTTACTGGGGTTTTCTGTGGCACCGCAGGGTAAGAAGAGGAATGGGGAGGCCCTGATGTGGATTTGGAGGCAATTTGTGCTGGGAGGGGCTTAATGCCTCTCCTATCTATACATTGGGATCTGTGGGGAGTTATTCAACTGTATGTTCACCACAAAAATGTGCAGGTCTCTAGAAGAAGAAAACACTGTACGGGCTCTTGCTGAAGCTTAGCAGAGTAGGGAAAGGCAGGAAAGCCAATCTCTGTTTAGCTCTTTGCTAAGAAAATCACTCACTGTTAACTCACTTGGTACCTATGAGAGCTTAAGTGGGCACTTAGAGATGGTTGGCTCTTATAACAAGCACACTGAAAGCCAACAGCTTCAGTTTGACTTCTCGGATAGATGCTGCTTTTTTAAATCAACCCACACAGCAGCTTTTAAGGGGAAAGAGGACAAGACTAGAAGAAGAGAAAGCAAACTGGGGGCTGGGCTGGCCAGTGTTAGCAACCGGAAGGCAGCTGAGAGTGAGTCCTTTCTGTTTCTCCTTTCTGTTGTCCTTTCTGTTGAGAGATGCTGACTTCGCAGGAAGAAGGCAAGTTTAAGGTCAATTTGGGCTGCATAGCAAGACCTTGTCTCAAAAACAATGTTACATCAATATTTGACAAGAGAAGGAAAAAATTTAACCATTTCTGACAAAAAATAAAAAAAAAAAATGAAGAAGCAGTTAATTCCGAGCTGCTTGAATTTCAGGTTGTTGCTGCCATGTGGCCCAATGAACCACCCACTACCACCCACTGGCACGCATGGGTATTCGGGTTGCGAGCTAAACAGGTTGTCCAACGTCCTTTTATTCCCATCCACTCACTTGTATACAAGAAGCATTTTGTGTAAGAAGTACAAAAGGACTTGGACTATGAGGCGACCATAACTTTCGATTGTGGCTGCAGGTGGGGGCAAGGCTCCCCACATCTCAAAGCACAGAGATGGTTCTACCAGAGAACAAGTATGACAGAGACTGGCAGGAGACTTTTTCTGAGAAGAGAGAGACCCCACTGAGGAGCACACAGAGCTGCCAGCATCCCAACAGCTTTGCCAATGCTCTCCTAGAGATAGATGCCCGCAGCCCAACAAGCTGTCCACCCAAGCAAACATCCTTCCTCCTGTCTCTACCAAGGCCTGGTGGCTCTTCCTGCCTCTTTGGCCCCCATCTATCTTTCTCCAGAAGATATTTTCATTTATAATGTCTGGTACGATTCTTCTCATCCTTGATGTCTCCTTAAGTGGTGTCAATTAATACAGGCAAAGAAATCAGCCACTTAAAGGCCAGTGTGATTGGTTTAGAGGGCAAAGGTTCTTGCCATGCAAGGCTACCAACTGGAATTAAAGCCCAGGAATCCAGGTGAGTGTGGGAGAAGAACAGACTCTGCAAAGTAGTCCTGGGACCTCAACTGCCACACTGTAGCACTCAATTGAACATGCATACATACTCTACATACACATACTCAAACACACACACACACATATGCAAATGAAAAATAAAAGCCACTTACAATCTTCCAGATAGTTCTTACCTGAGTTTCTAAACTCAATGACCTGGACCCCACTCCCCAGGTATGGGGTGATGAAAGTGTCGTGATGCCCTTCATCACAGAAGTTTAAAGCACCATGCATATTTTTTCCTCTAAGAAGTGGTCTTTTGCGCTGAACATCAAGGCTGTAGTCAGGCTAGTTCTGCCTTAGTTTTTCTTTTTTATATTTTATTTGGGGCACTTTTCTTTGGTTGGCATATCCTTTTTCTATGTGTGTCTACATTACTAATTAGTTTTTACTGCTGTGTAAATCCTGGAAATGTTTTAAAATCAGTTTTAATCTTCTTATATATACATTGGGAATTGAGTGCCTGCTTTTGTGGGTATCTGTCATCATTCATTTGGCGACTCTGTGTTGAACAAATGGTAGGCTCCAGGCGTTAAGCTGGGAGGGCAAATTTAGTAAAACATATAAACCTGGTAGTTCAGACTTGGATGGATCCTAGTTGCTCAATTAACTGGAATATTATTGATGCTATACCTTTCATCATTATTTGACAAAATCAAATTGTAATACTTCTCTTTAATCTGACAGATATTTTGTATCTTTAGGGTGGTTTTTAACCCAGGCACAGTGGTACCCACCTCTAATTTTGCATCTGATCTCTGTGAAACCCAGGCCAACCTGGTCTACACAGGGAGTTCCGACAGTAAGGAGAAAAACAAAGTCGTTTTTATTTAATTTTTCATAAATGGATTTACTTAAGTTTAACATTCATGATGTGAAAACTCTCCATCTCTTGATCACTCTCTTCATAGTCAGACTTCCTTAGAAGATTATCAAGACCTTTCCTTACTGATTCTTACCTTATCCCTTAAATGCCCCAGTTGTCAACCCTTCAAAGACCACCTTATCGTACAGAATTTGTGTTGCTTGTTTTGTGTTTAAAGGTTGCCATAACTGTACCTGGGACTGGGTGGCTTGGACAATAGAAATGAATTTTCTCACTGATCAAGTGATGGGCAGAGGGGTTTCTTCTGAGGCCGCAGTCCTTGGCTTGCACATGGTATCATCTCCTTGGACCTCCAAAGCATCTTCCCTCCACCACTCTCTTTCCTCATCTCTTAAGGACATCACCAGTCACAGTGGATTAAGGTTCACCCTCAGAACTTCATTCTACATTAATGACCTTATTAAAAGGCCCCATCTCAAAACAATACAGTGGGAGCTAACAATTTCATCTGCGAATTTTGAAGGAAACAATCAAAGCGCCGGTGTGATCCAAAACCCTTGGCTTTGCTAACTTGATTTAACTTTGCAAGACCGTTCATGAATGCTGGGTTTCAGCAAATAGCCAAGAGATTTTGGGTTGTCTTCCATTCCTCTGTTGCTTTTTGAGTTCCCCTTTCAAACCTATCTTTCAATCTCTAACAATTAAATATTGACATTTCTCAAGACTCACCTAGTCTCCTTGTCCTCCTCTTCCTCCTCCTTGTCTTCCTTGTCCCCCTCCTCCTCTTCCTCCTCTTCCTTCTCCTCATCCTCCTCATCCTCCTCATCCTCCTTATCCTCCTCGTCCTCTTCATCCTCCTCATCTTCCTCCTCCCTGCCCCACTTCTCCCTCTTCCTAGGTGATCTTGCCTATCCACACAGTGTGGATCCATTGCTACAAAGAAAACTCAGCTGTCTGCTTGTTCATTTGATTTTTTTGGCAGGGGTTGGCAGGGGAGACTCGCAACTACATACTTCATCTATAGAAATTTGCCACTGTAGAAGAAAATGATGTGACTGTTTTCTTTTCTTCTCATTACGAATGTTGTTTTAAAATATACCTATCTTAGAAAAATCACCGTATACTCTATCGCGCAGATACACTCATGCTAGGGAATTTCCAGGGAAATCTTAGATGAACTTGGTGGGCCCCTACAGGGCTGACACACGGATGTAGCTACTCTTGACTTCAAGGTGGTGAGGGAAATGGGGATTTCCAAGGCACACACTGCATAAAAATAGTTTTGAAAAGTTGAGGAACAAGCATCTATATCGTACCCATTCTGACACTGCCACATTGTGAGAGAGGTCTTAGCTGTTACCCCCACATTCTATTGATGGGGAAGATACGGACTTTCTTCTGCACTGAGCTGGTTCATTAGCTCAGCTGTAGTGGATGGTTTTGGGACATTCACACTTCCAAAGACTTCAAGTGTAATTATCTAGTTCCTGAGATAATACACTCCCAGTTATTAATAATTAAAAATGAATGTGTCCGGTGATTCATGGAGAATGCACACCTTGAGTATTGGGTGTCGATACTTAGTATCAAACATTGTGCTTGGTGAAGGAGAGAGGCAAGACTGGCAGTGAGAGCCAGGCCTTGGGGGACAAGCTCCTTTACCTCATGAATGTTATGATTTTCAGGATGTCATTGCTGTTCATTACATTGAGATCTCTCTATGTACACATGACCTAAGCCCCAGCTTGTTAACTCCAGAACAGATCCTGCTAAGGCAACGAGTTCCCCCTCTTTCTTGCCTGGTTATATGACGGCCATTTAAGAGCCTCTCACTAGGAGCTATTTAATTACATGCAGTCCATGTTTGTTCTGAGGTAAGTTACCCTACGTGAAAAGTACATCAAAGCCTACAACTCATATTTGCTCATGGGTCTCTAACATCCCTAATGTCATGTATGAACACATGTATTCATTCATTCATTCATTCATTCATTCATGCATTCATTCATCCATTCGTACATTAAATATGTATTTAACTCCCTTCAAAGACTGTAACACAAAATAGTTATAGTTGGATGACTATTCCTTGGATTTTGTTGTTGTTTCTTTCCCTCTTAGAACAATTTAAAAGTTTGACAAGCATATCTTCTCATTGAAGTAGGTCTCTTTATGCAGCTCAGAGTGGCATTAAGCTGACAATTCCCTCACCTCAGCTGGGATTACAGGCACATGCCACCAGGCTTGCTTTCTTTTGAACAAGCTCAGCTTTATTCATTTATCTATCTATCTATCTATCTATCTATCTATCTATCTATCTATCTATTTACCAAAAACCCTACTAGCAAAATCTGCAGATGTTAAGAATTGTCTTTGCATTGGGTATAGCTGAGTCAGCTCTGACTATAAACCATGACATAATGCAAAGCCAGGGGATGGAGATGAAGGGAATTTTAACACACACACACACACACACACACACACACACACACACACACACACACACAGAGAGACAGAGAGAGAGAGAGAGAGAGAGAGAGAGAGAGAGAGAGAGAGAGAGAGCAAGGCAACCCAAGGAAGGAACTGGTAGGCAGGAGAGAAGCTGCAGGGTCAAATTTCTTAGAATACATTTTGTTGAAGAAAACAATAAAGAGCAAACACACCCTATTTCTAGAAGCTGGGTTACAGAGCGATGGCGGTTAGTTGCTAGAAAATTCTTTCCCTCATATTCTTGGGGCCACCTGCATGTGTCAGGTATGTGTGGCTGTTTAAGGGCACTTAGGGACATGTCGGTTTTTCAAGGAAGAGGACGGAAATCAGAGTGAGGTGAGAGCCAAACTCCTCATTTCGGCAGAATTAACTCAGGTGGTGAGGGGAGGCAGGGTGTGATCGCCTCGCCTCTAGAATTAGCAATGTCACATTGGAAGAGACATTTTCTGACTTTTCTCTTTTCTTAATTTCCTCTCTGGTGGCTTCGTACCTGTTAAATGACTTTGTAAATATTTCTAAATGACAGATTTGTAGTGGGTGTGGTGTAAAAAGGAAAGGGGAAAGAGGCTAAGGACCACACATAAAACAGGCTGCCCGTGGAGCCTCGGGCCAGTTTTTACAGCTGGATTTTTATAAAGTCCTCGAAGAGTTGGGCGAGGGACCGGTTTACGGTGTTACCATAGCAATGCTGCTGGTTTTTGACAAAATATTGAGACACTGAAGTGGATGGACTGTGGAGAAACAAGCACGGTGATGGGGCATGCAGGAAAGAATTTAAGACCCTCACTAAATATTTCACAGCAGAATGCCTTACTGAACAGTCACTGGATTTAATTAGCTGTGGAGTGAAGGGGGAAGGGTTAATCCAAGGTCACTGTGGGGGAAGGCAAAGCTTGTGACACATGCTGCTATTTTGATATCTGCTGGACGCCATATTATAGTCAATGAGGACAGGGGATAAGTCCAGCCAGGAAATAATAGGCGTCATAGATTTCTTTAAATCAATTGATCGGACAGAGTTCAGTGATTTGAGTTTCTGTAGACATTTCTCTCAGATTCCTTCTGCCAAGCCAGGATTTTCTGGTAAAGTGTTGGAAGTGACTGCCAAGGAAGAAGAATTTGCCAGTTTTTGAGTTGAGAAACAATTTGATTGAACTCAATTAAAAACAATTGTTTTGTTTAATTGTGTTTCCGTACTTGAACTTGCCTGTTTACACTAGCTCAAGCCTGTGGCTGCTCCGCTCTCGTTCACATAGAGGGTGACATTTCTTTTCAGAAAAAACTTGATTGCTTGGGGGAAATAAACTATGCAGTCCCGTATAGGATGAAGGGGGATGTGCCGGCCATACTGAGCTATCCCATCATTCACTTATCCGTTCAACAGATAGACAACCTCTGGTGGGCCAGGACATTTCCAGGTGCCTCTTTCTCCATGATTACTAGAACAGAGGTTCTCTGTCATGGAGTCCGAGAACCAGGATCTATCCTCAGAGCAAATCACCCAGGGGGCACAAAGGATGGTCTGAAAGATGATTTGTTAGTCACCTCTGTAACACACCCAAGCCACAGACATACAAACTGATCTACCAAAGACACCGAGCTATTTATTTCAGTAATATAGTCATGCAGAAGAACTGTCTGGTCTTTAAAATTCCTTATAATCTCCAGATAGGATCCCTGTAGTATTTCATATCCCTGCATGCCTTCATATACACCTTTATATACAGCTCTTGCCCCAGTTTAATGCTGTCCTCCCCAACCTCCTAGTCTTTTTGTTAAGAGTAAAACTTCATGCTCTACCCCAAAGATAGAGTATTGAATCTATCTTAAGTGGCATGAGAGAAGAAATATCTATTCATCACTACGTAGTAACAGAGGGGGAGAAGAAAAAGAAACTCATTGTAGCAAAGTCAAGGAACAGTTAACTCACAAGATGACTGTATATGATGTTAAAATAAAATGCTTGCATGGATGCGGAAGATGATGTGATGTTTGTCTTTCTGCACTAAGCCTCCTACTGCATGTGATACAGCATCCTGCTTCGTCAATTGCACAAATTGTAGGGTTTCCTTTCTTTTAATACTGAATATTATTCCATGGTGGGAGGAGATCTTTTTTCAGTCATTCATTCACCAGTGCATACTTAAGAAGATCATATTATGAATAGCATAGCCATAACATTAGAGATAAATGACATAAGAAGTGATTATTCAATCATTTCTAGGTACAAAGTTATAGTTAGATTGGGAAATAATACATTTTCCAGAATTCCGTTGCACAGCAGGGTGGCCATCTTTATAGTATTTTATTGTATATTTCAAAAATAGTTAAAGGAGTTTGAACTTTCTTACTACAAAAAAAAAAAAAAAAGAAAGCCGCTTATGTTAATTACTCTTATTTGATCATTACACTACATGTGTATGCATCAATGCATGGCAGCATACATGAAAATATATATGATTATTCCAAATAAAAATAAAACTTTTAAAACAAAGATAAAGGAAAAATGTGAAGCATCAAGAAACAATGTTTTCAGGTTGGGTGTAGACGATCATTCCAAGCCAAAGTACACTGCACATTAGTCAAAGAACCCTGAGCTAGAAGACACTGGGCAATTCTAACCACATTAACATTGGCAGAAGATCTTAAAGGAATTCCCCTGAGCAGTAGGCCTAGATGGAATAGTTTAAGACTGAGCTTAAGGGTGAAGACTACCACGTTCACCAGCTGCCGAGGGGTTGACCTTTGGGCTTAAGAGCCAGACAGCTGACGCAGAACGGCAGCAGTTATGGGAACAAGAAAATACAGGATCATTACCTCAACACATCATTCAGTTTACCCTGTTAAAATGTGAATATTGCATGCATTTCTATAGTAGGCATTAACTGGTTGTCCATGGTCCTGGATGGGTTCCTGTATAGATCAGCAGAATATGGAGCATATGAATATAAGTTGATTTCTTATGCACATTCTATGTGTTTCCCTGGCCTCACTGGAAATTTCTGTCATCCTGGATGCCACAAAGACAAAAACATGTGTACTTCAGAGAGGTCTAGTATGGCTGACATATTTAAAAAAAAAAAAGTGCTAGAAAAGAGCTGATGATTTGGTCAATAAAGTGCTTGCTATGCAAACATGAGGAACTGGGTTCAGATCCCCAGTCCTTACATATGAAAAGCACAGTACAGTGTGAGGTGGCTAGATCTGTAATCTGATCACTGAGGAGGCAGTGAGACAGATCCTTGGAGCTCACTGGCCAATCAGCCTAGCCAAATTAGTGAGCTCTGGGTTTAGTTTGTCTCAAAAATAAGGTAGAAGTGATTGAGGCAAATACCAGGCATCACCCTCTGGCCCCCACATGTAGTGGCACACACATAGACATGCGTCTCTGTGCATGTATTTCCACACATACAAAAAAGGGAGAAGGGGAGAGGGAGGGGAGAGGGAGGGAGGGGGAGAGGGAGGGAGGGAGGAGGGAGGGGAGGAGGAGGGAGGGGGGAGAGAGAGAGAGAGAGAGAGAGAGAGAGAGAGAGAGAGAGAGAGAGAGAGAGAGAGAGGGAGAGAAAACTTCACAAGGGTAAGAGTTGAACCCCCTAAACCATCTTTGTACTTGGAAAGTTTATGCCACCCATAGTAGACATTCAGAGCTATTTAAAGAATGCTGCCTGCTGTCATAGCTATGTTTCTATTGTTATGAAGAGATGCCATGATCAAGGAAACTTATAGAAGAAAGAGTTTATTTAAAGCTTACAGTTACAGAGGGTCTGAATTCCATGATCTTGCCTGGTAAAGAGCATGGCATCAGTTGGTAGGCATGGCTATGGAGTTGGAGGTGAAAACTTCCATTTTGATCTATGAACAAGAAGAAAAGAGAGCTATCTGAGAATGGCAGGCATCTTTTGACACACCACCTCCAGTAAGGTCATGCCTCTTAATCCTTCCCAAACACTTCCACCAACTGCGGACCAAATATACAAATATATAAGCCCATGGGGCCATTCTTATTCAAACCAGCACAGTCACTAAGCTGGTTCTAGGCCTTGTAGCAAACCTCTCTTAACTGCACAAAAGCAAACATTGCTTGGGAACTCCTCTATTCTACAAGTGATCAGTACAGAACACATGAATCAATGCATTTGTGTTTAGAAGAGTTTGACTCTATATCTCCTGTTGTGAACTCAAATGAATCAGTTTCCACCAATGTCTACTCTGCTGACTCCTTGGATTTCTTGTTCACTAAAACTTCAGTGGTTCCTTCAAAATGATCTCCTGTGTACTTTCTAAATACAAGAAGACTCCATTCAGTGACATTTTACAGGGCAGTACAATTCTTGCATAAGTTCTGATTGGGAGTAAGCTAATGTGTCCTGAGGTAGGGCAGAGCTAGTGTTGGCGCTTCACCACAAAGGCATTTTAGTTTGAGCTTTGGCCTGCACATCTGTAGATGACCCTATTGGGAGAGCTGGGTTTGTTCAAAGAACATTGAATTGTTGCCCAAGACACATGGGTGGGAGCTCTAACAAGAGACATTTTGTACTTTTAACCAAAAGATAAACAGAAGATATTTGAGCCTACTGTCTGTTAGCCTTGGTTGTCATTTTCTTCTTGTACTGGGATTGAACCCACGATCTTGCCCACTCTCTCACTGAGCTGCATCCTCAGCCCTTCAGATGGCTTTTGTGAGATCCACTTAAACAGAAGCTAAATTCTCTCATGGATACAAGTATTGGTAGAGACTTTGCTAATGTCAGAACTGAACTTTAATTCATTTATGCTGTTGTTTTGGATGATTGGAAATTTCTTATTTGAGCCCCCTACAATTGGCTGTAACATAGAAAGAAGATACAATATGCAGATACAGACCATGTGAGTGCAGAAAAACATTTCTTAGAGCAAGATTTTCCAGTCTGCATGGCAGAGAATCCTTAGGGGTTGCTGTGTTCATCTTGGATCTGAGGGTATGAGGTTGTAGATATTAAGTTCATCTTAGATCTGAGTGTAGGAGGCTGAGAACTAGATAAACAGATCTGCCAAAGAACTGGTATAGCTTCCAGGAGTAAGGAAAGTTGTGAGGCCATTGTTGAGTGTTCAAATGCCAAGGCTGGAGTTTGAAGTTAAAAAGAATGGTCACCAAAATTATTTGAATATTTTAAAATGTGGGTGTACTTCTGTTTAACTGAGGTGGTATCAGTGGTCTGAGGTGGGAGCCATGATTATTTTTGTGCTGTAGGCATTCTTCAATCAGTCCAACTATAGAAATGCCTTTGAGACCAGCAGCCAACTTGTAAGAGAAGAGAGTTTGAGGATAGCAAATGATCATGAACATGAGGCAGGTCTCTGCCAACTTCTATGGCTCTGGAGAGAGTCGTTGCTGGAGACACCTCTCAAATCAAAATGACTCAGGAAGATGTGACAAGAGGCCTCAATGTTAGAATACTGATGAGCAAGTTATTTGTGGCAGCATCCCAACTGTCTCCAGAACCCCCTTTCTTAAAATAACTAACAGGTGGGAGGTCTGGTCTTGGCTTCAGTGTCAGCACATGTGTAGGATATACCACTTTCTTTTTCACTTCTTGATTTTCTTCTATGTGTAATGACCCTTGACTTTGGGAATGCAGAGAAAATCATGAATACAGTGCTTTTTCATATAGGTCTTTAGTCCATGTTTACTGATTACGTGTGTGTGTGTGTGTGTGTGTGTGTGTGTGTGTGTGTGTGTGTATGTATGCTTATGGGTTGAAACCATTTTTGTTTCATTTATATCAGTGTAGACATTCAGTGTATTCTCTCCTCCCAGTTTACTGGCCTTCTGCAGTTTTAAGGCCAAAGTCCTTGCCAGCCACTTAAGAGAATGCTAAGTATAATGACACCTCTGTTGCAAAGAATGATTTTCTAGAAATCATTTTAATTCAAGTTGATGTATTTTCTGTATGTTTCTGTAAAAGGAGATGGATCTCTTTCAGGGATGAACTGTTGACTAGTAAGAGGACAAAGCTGGGACCCAGGAGCGCTGAACAAGGCAGACTGTACTCCTATCAGTCTCTGTGTCCATTTCAGATCAGGGAAGCATTACAAGGGGTTGGCTCAGGCTCCAGATGTGCTAAAGGCATTACTAACTTGGCACAGAGGTCCGTCTCTGGCGTTGATGTCCCCACAAGTAGAGCAGGCGTGAAAGCATCCAGATGAGGGGGAACAAGTCCTGTGACTGGTTTTTTAGGAACCT
This sequence comes from Apodemus sylvaticus, assembly GCF_947179515.1. Classification (NCBI taxonomy): domain Eukaryota; kingdom Metazoa; phylum Chordata; class Mammalia; order Rodentia; family Muridae; genus Apodemus; species Apodemus sylvaticus. The sequence goes on along the minus strand of NC_067485.1, from coordinate 25,244,074 downwards.
GTTCTCTGACAAACACAGATGCAATGGTCCGAACCCGGGATGATGGCAGGCCAGGAATGAAGGGACAATATATTGCATTTCCCCCTAGAAGAGAGGTCTGCCACAGAGAGAAGAAACTTCTAGAAGAATGCTGAGTGGTATGAAGTGAGTTAGAATGGAAGTCTGGGGAAGGAAAACTCTTTTCCAGAGAGAAGGCAGGAGGGTCAAGGGAACAGAGGGGAGGGTTAAAGACTCCTTAAAATATATACAAACTAAAGACTCAAGTTAATAGCAGGCTAGACAGAGAGTTGAGGGAGAAAGACCCCAGAGTCTGCTGATCTTGATTAGTTTCTCACTCGCTGCTGGTTCTTGGCTGAATATTTTATCAAATGAGAGCCTCTGTTTCCTTGTATGTGAGGAAGTGTAATGTAGTGTGGTTTACTATGTGCCTTGAAAGGATCCCCAGGTGCTAGTCAATAGTCCCTTTGACCTCAGCTGCTAGAACTGCTTGAACCTATGATCTCTGATACTTCTGGGAATAGGGGAGGATACAGAAAACCAGCAGAGGCTGAGAGAGAGAGGAGTAGGATGCAGGTGACAGAGGAGTAGAGTTAGAGGAGACGGTTGGTGCAGGAAGAAAGAAGATTGAGTAGGGTGAGAGAAGACGGTTCAGAAAAGAGAGTGAAGAGAGTAAAAGAGGAGACAGTTGAGTCAGAAGAGAGATTGTTAGGATACAGTTAGAAGAACCAAGAAAGAACTCACAAATATCAAAAACACAAAAACAAAAACAAACCAAAACAAAACAAAAGAAGAGATGCTACAATTGGCGCTCAACATTCAACTGTGTCCTATTTTCACTCTGCTCAATCTTTTTCTCGCACCAGTGTTGGTTTTGGATCACATGACCCAGCATGCCTCATCTTTTTATAGTTAAATATCTGAGCAACTCTATGAGACTCCTCTTCTCTAAAGCTTGATAGGAAAGAATGGTGCATGGCATGGGCCTCATTGATTAGAATTGCATTTAAATGTCTTTACATCCGTCTCTAGGGTAAGTAAAGCTTAGTAATAAAACTGATTTTTTTTCTCTTATAATAGTCTGGTAGCACACCTCACACCTCCAAACTATACATTCAGAAAAACAGAGAGAAACCTTCTTTTTTTCCCCTGTTTGGTTGAGCAGCTTCTGTCCCCATTCCCATGGCCATCAATGCACAGCTTGCTATCGCTTTGAAGGAATATTGACAAGCTGAGTTTGTGAAGCTGTCCATTGGTTAACATGTACCCATGTCCACTGGTGCCAAAGAGAGTGGAAACTTTGATTTTTTTTTTTTTTTGGTCAAAACTTGTGAAGTTACCAATTTGCCACTGTAATCCCTCCTTTGTGCCTTTCCCCCTCATATAGCTTTGAATCTTGTTTGCTTGGGGAAGGAAGATTGCAGCTCACTCTTCTCCACCTTGGTGGGCATGTTCTCTATTGAACATTCTTCTATTCCAAGCACCATTGTTGAGAAGTTGGTTGCTGTTCAGCTTGTAGATCTGATTTGGTTTTGAGTAACATTGGCTAGGTTGATCAAATTTGCCATAAGCAGGCTGAGTATCACCCCTAGAACCCATGTAAATGTGGAAGAAGAGACCCAATGCCACAGAGTTGGCCCCTGCACCCCCTCCACATTTGCCTGTCCATGCATGCATGTACATATGTACACACACATATATGTACACAATAATAAAAAATATATGTCATGTTCAATGGAGCTAGAGATTCTGACTTAGAGGTTTTGTATAGAAACATCAATCAAGTAAGCTAGGTTTGCCGAAGCTCATCAGATGGCTAATAGATGACTCTTCATTGTCTTGTTTTAGCAAGACAGAATGAATGTTCATTCTTCTACTGAAATACCCACAGCAGAGATTCCAAGAAAAGTTAAAGGTATAGTTATGATCAATGCAAAGGCACAGTTCAGTTGACAAACAAGTAGAGAATGGAATATACTCTTTGGAAATATCAAAGAGCTGACTTTTGGAAACATTATGTAAAATTATTCCTTAATTGGAAAGGGTTAGTTTGAGCATTAGAAACAATTTTTGATATACAAGTTTAAAATTGATAAAGACCACAAAGGTATTACTACTATTATAAGCCTCCCCTGATCCCCCAAAAAGAAGAAGCTGAGACTTAGCAATGGTGAGACGAGTCCCTGAGAAACACAGGTGGTTAAAAGCAGAACTGAGGCTCAGTCTAGGGCTCATCACACACAGTCAGTTCCCCTTTCTTCTTTCGCAGTCAGTTTCTTCTAAACAGAATGGGCCCTGTTTGCAGATGGAAGACATGACTGTCAAGTGGGGGCATCAAGTCTTTCAGCTTCCCCTCAGCATCTCCCAGCAGCCTCTCTAGTTCAAGGCCTCCTTTGTCTCTGGAAGTTGTCTCCAGGATCCCAAACTGTATTGCTAAGCCAGCTGAGTGCCGCTTGCCTGCCTCTATCTGCATGTGCACTCCCAGGCAACACTCACGTGGAGATCCCTGGTTGCATTACTTGTTTGGGGACACTACCTGGCAGAGTCAAGGCTCAATAAATATTTGTCAAATCAATGATTAAAAACTGAAGGCGACACTAACAGCTGAATAAACAGGAGTCCCAGGACTCTGCCATTCACATCTCAAGGCTGGCTTATTCTCTGTGTGAAAATGTAGGAAGACTGGGGAAAGAAGGACAAGTGAGTCTACTACCACGAGGGAAGATGTCAGGGTGAAGACACAGGAGGGGGCTGCTATACCCCTGTGTTGGAGAGGAGTTCCTGTAGGAAGTGGTACCCACCCGATACCCATCACTTCTTGCTTAGTCCAAGGCATTACTTGCTAACATCACCCCATTCAGAATCCCTTTTTTACCTTCAAAACCTTACAAAAGCCTTATGACTGCATAACCTCTCTGTGTGTTTATTAAAAATCCCAGAGAAGCACTATGTCTTCTACCATATTTAATTTCTCTGCACAACTGGGAGGTGTCACATGCTATTATTTTATTTCTATGGAGAAAGCTGGGGCCAGGAAACTAGATTTCATCTTCCTAAACTTGTGCTGTAGCCAATAAACAAACAGATTCCTTCTCCTGTTCACCTAGAATAATGCTAAAATTCATACAGGGACAATGATTTTATGTTTTCTCCATAGGGAAAACTAAGCTTTTCTTCTGTTTGTTAAAAACTAATGCTAAGGAGAAATCAGTTGGAATGTAAACAAAGAATATAGAAAATAAAAATATTTAAAAAAAAAACTAATGCTAATGTGTGCATGCACACACACACACACACACACACACACACACACACAATTAGTTGGGCTCCTATTTTAATGCAGTCAATTCCTAATATGGGCATGCACCATTGAAAATCTATCTTGCCACCTAAAGTTCTTCTGTATTATCAACTTTAACAAGAAGCTCGTTTGAAAAATTCCCCTAGAGGAAGGAGGTAGGGGAATGTTGGAATGGGGGAGTCACATAAGCGTTCTTAAGAAAATTCCATGATGATGTCAGCACCGTTCCACAGTTTATATTCTCTACCTGCAATGAAACTGTATGTCTCTACCAAGTTGATAAACAGGAGAACCTTAGAAACCGGTGCTGCCTGTGGCTACCGGTTCATAATACTTCAGTGAGTTGTTTGTTTGATCCTTCACACTGACCTAAATAATCTGCAAGCAATGCCTCCCCTCACCATAGTTCCATACAAACAAACTGTTATTTCCAATGGCAAGTCCCATGGTGACTTTTTATCACCATCAACTCCCCTCTTCCCTCAACCACGAAGTAAATGAATGATGGTATAAAAGGGGAGAGGGTGGACAGAACTGGAAACAGCTTTTTCCTGAAGGTTTCTTTTTTTCTTTTTTCAAAGAACAGTTCTGAATTTATTTTCCTTCCCTTTGCTCTTAGTTTTAATTGTTCACTCCCCCTCTAAACTACGTTTAAGTCCCCAGTGTTCTTCTTTCCCATCCAATGCCAATGATTTGCACTTCTGTCGTCCCTTTCATCTGGGAACCACAAGACCATCTGACGCATCTCTGCTCAGTTTCAGAGGAGTGCTCCCTCCATCCGGTAAGTCCTTTGTTAGCCTTCTCTTCAGAATTCATAGCAAGCATAGACTCCTCCACAAGAGTAATGCCTTCTGGACCATAGGCTTAGGTGATTTCAAAGGGCAGCTGGACTTGGGGAGATGGCGATGTTCTTGTGGGGTAGCAGGTACATGACAGAAAGGGTCATGTGAGTCCACATTGACACCCTGGCTATAACTCAAGATTTCTGACTTACAGGATGCCTCGTTGGGGAAGTTCAATCAGTTATGTTCCTCGGGAAACAGGTGCTTGGGCTTGGATAAGAACTGGGCAGCCAGGCTAACTGCTATCTCTGGCTTGAAAGAGCTCTGCTGCTTTATAGGTAGGTGATTGATATCCAGTACTCATTGAAGTATTCGACTCTGAGATTGTCTCATTTGATTGTTTCCTTAGCAAAGCTTAGGAATAGGGTGACCAAATAAAACCCCAAAGAGAGTCTGTTCACTACAGTTCAAGTTCATTTCCAGAAGGACCCTGATAAAATCTAAAATATTCCATAGACTCTCTGGAAGGAAAAGATCTAAGACTCGTGTTGCAGAGGAGATAGAGAATGATTCTGAATACCTGAAGCCAATTTTCACTTGACAGGTGTGTGATCAATTGAGTGTTGCCTCACAATGTCAGTTACCTTGACAAGTAGGACCAGTTCTAGTGACAAAGCAGGCATGTGATTTATCACAGGTTCAGGTTGCGTGGGCATAGACCTGGGCATCTTATTGGCAAACATACAGTGACTCAGAGCTTAAAGAGTAAGTTTGAAGAGGTAACAGATGTTGTGCTGTCATATTCCTAAGAAAAAGAAAAAGAAAGAAAAGAAAGGAAGGAAGTAAAAGAAGGGAGGAAGGGGGAGGAAGGGAAGGAGAAAGGAAGGAAGAAGGAATGGAGGAAGGAGGGAGGGAAGAAAGAAGCAAAGAAGGAGGAAGGAGGGGGGAGAGAGAGGAAGGAAGGAGGGAGGGAGGAAAGAAACAAGAACCCCATTGGAGGGTAAAAAATTGTGTAAAAGAAAAACTCCGCCTCTGCCCCCTTCACCCTGAAAGACTGCACCGAATCTCTTTAAAGAGAAAATGTGTTTGTTTCAAAACTTTATCAAGGCACCAGTGACTTCTGCTATCTCTCACCAGGTCTTGCCCGTCCTTGCCAAAGAACTTTGGTGAAGCCATGAGCAGCCACTAGCTGGGTAGAAAATAATATCTAAGGACCACGACTTCTGCCATCCACTCCTACTTTCAGATTAGTGCCCCCATCCCAATCCCATCGAGCAAGAACATTCAGGGTCAGAGATGACATGAGAGCACAGGCAGTGAGTCTCACAGCCCTTCCTCTCCCCAACCCAGCATCTCTCCATGTCAGAGAACCAATCTTGTTTTACGTCAGTTGTCATAAGGAAACAAAATTAAAAGAAAGGAAAGGGGGTTGGGGGACTAAAGTATGTTCTGGTAACAGCATATAGATATGCCATAATAAACTTCATAATAAACAGGAAACTTCTAGATGACCATTTTGATGGTGAAAACTTTGAATCAGACAGCTTCGTTGTTTTGGCCTCTGGTAAGGGCAGAAACTGGCGATGGCTGGATCACATGTTGGATTGAGTGGTCACATCTTGAGCCAGAAAGAGAGAAGGAATGAAATGTCAGGTCCCATAATTCTCTTTAACAGTGGCTTTCATCTGAGAAAGCCTTCAATCTGAGAGCTTCCTACTAGGCTCTCCTGTCAGAGGGCCACAGCACCAGCTAGTTCCGCCACCTCAAAGTCTACACCTCTCCAAATGAACCATTCAGGGACACAATATCAAGTCACAGCCATGTGAAAGGCCCATGGCACTGGGCATGTTCCTTCACAGACAACTCTTAGCTACAACACCCTGACCTCTTCCAACTACCTCCGTATTATTTTTCAGCCCTGCTTTTCAGACCTTGGAGTTTCCACCCTAGCCATCTCTTGCCAGTATCATCCCCGCTTTCATTGCAAACACAGGCTGAATATTTTTGTCTCTTTAACTTGAATAGAAATATTATGATGGAAACACCAAAATCAGGTATTATTTAAAGAAGTTGAGCAGAGAAAAACAAATGCTGTATGATTTCCCACATAACATGAGGGATCTAACATAATTATTTTCATTGGACCGTAAAGATGATTTAGTGGGTAAGAGGGATTGCTACACAAATAGGAGGGCCTGAGTTCAAATCCCCGGAACCCATCTAACCAGACCATTGTTGTATGCCCTCTAATTTCAGTGCTGTAGGATGCTGGAGAAAGACAAAATGGTGGGGCTTTCTGGCCATCAGCCTAACTTCAGGTTTGCGGAGCAAGAGATAAGGCAATGAGTCCTAGAGCAAGACAGCAGACATCTTCCTCCAGGACATGCAGGCACATATACTGACACATATACCACACACACACACACACACATATATAATCATACATATAAACAAACAAATGAAATGTAGATAAAAGATGTTGAAGTTGTACTCAAAGAAGCAGGAGGTAGAATGGAATCCCACAGGTTAGCAGTCAGGGTGTTTGACTGCTGCACAGAGGATATCTGGTGGTTAAAGGGAACTTTACAACCATATATCACATTCCTGATGCTTGTTAAGAAATTAGACTTAATTTTCATCCTAAAAAAAGAATGATGTATGAGGTTAATGAACTCAGTTTTGCCCTTAAATAGTATATACTTGATTCAAATTATCATGCTTTCCATGAGAAAGTATACACATAAATATATATACATAAATATATATACATAAATTTTTAATAAGAATTCAGTCTTCAACTCATCAAATCAGCATTGTGAGTCTACACTCCACAACCCAAGTCCTATAGTCACTATTCATACCTTTCAAATGCTCCCCTAATGCTCCCCTAAACGCACACTCATCGCACACCATGATTTATCCATAGACATGACATCAACAACACATACAGACTTTTAAGCCTTACTCAAAAGTAAACTTCAGTCTCTAGGGCCGCATAAGACAATGTAGATGTTTTAAGCACACATCGAGTGGTATGTAAAGATTTTGTAAAGATTTTGACGCCTGCGCGAAGAATAGGGAGCATACAGTTGTGCAGTAAGCAATGAGCCGGTCCTCTGGCCTCTGGAAGGAACACTCCAGCAGGGAGAGAGAGAGCTGCCTGCCGAGTCATCTGAACCCACTCTGAGTGTCCTTCAGCAATCAACTGTGGGCTGCCAAAGGAACAGCAGGCATTCGCAGGTGATGGGTATCAGTTTTCAATATGGGCCAAGGAGATGAACAAGAATCTCCAATCCCATTATAGTGAAGAGATACTTTGGAAATATGTAGTAAAAGGCAATTGTTCTCACCAGGGTTTGCCTGGGTCGCCTTTCTACTTGTAAGTCACTCTCCTGGTGGATAAAGTGAATGATATAGAAACCACTGAATTGGTCTCGACACTAGTCTACTCTGAAGTAAAGGGAACACAGAAAAGCGAAAGCAGGAACATCCTTGGAGCAATTGTTGTGGTGCAAACCGGGGGAAAGGACAGTAGATTCCTAGTGTCCTTCCTCGTTTGTCATCAGCCTTGACCTAGTCAATGGCTTACCCATCACTTGACAGAGATTTAGAAAGCACATTCACTAGATGACTTCTGTGTTGCCTGGAACAGGATGTGAATTGAGAGAAATTCTCTGAGCATAATTAACAATAGGAGGGAAAGGCACTAATGCCTTTAGAAGATGCTTGACAATAATGAAATATTAAGTTCTGTTTCTTCTCCAAAAACTACAGGTTGGAGGAACTGATGGGGTCCCATACAATCTGAATTGACAGCGTGACCTAAACTATTTCAGAAGAAATGAAGACAAGAATGACTCTCTTTTCTGCATTCTTGTGTATCACATTTGAGGGCACTGCTCCGGGCTCATGTTAGAACTGGCCTTTGAGTTGGGAAAGAGGTAAAGCAGACAGCGTAGTTCAAGGCTTTGCAACCCTATCAGATGACAAAAAGTGGAGAGCTCTGAGATAAACTGCCTGGCACGGGATGGTTCAAGGGCCAAAGGCAATCAATCACCTTCCGTATCAGAAGGGTTGTCACAAGAAGGTATCCTGCTGGCTTTGTGGGACTTGTCCTACGGGTAGCAACAGCAGCTGTCAATTATATGGGTGCAATGGCCTTTCAGTACAGGCAAGCGATAAAACTGATCACATCCATGATTTGAAACTCACTGCTGTGCTACCAATGGGAGTCTTTTGATGGGAGGTTTGCCTGGATACATGTCCAGGGGTTGTTGTAAGTTCTCCTTTAGAAATGTGCCGTTGCCATAATGGCGGAGTATAAATATGTTCTAAAGGTCCCCTCCTCCATCCATCTATATAAACTCAATAGGAGAGCTATAACACCACTTTTCTGAATGTCAGAATCCAGGGCTTCTCTTGGAGAAGGTCAGTTCCTTCTGTCCACAAAACAGCATCCCAAATAAAGCCCAGAAAACCTCTAACAGAGGTTCAGGCAGTGGACACACTGGCAGGAGTAAGAGGTAAGAAAAAGCACCTTCTTTTTTCCTGTCCATGGTAAGATGCACTCCATAAAGCATGGAACTCTTTTTGATGCAAGTGCTTTCATTCTAGACAAGCTGTTAATTCTCCCTGCCCCATTCCCTCCATTAAAAAAATTACCAAAATAGCTCAAGGCCTTCATGTAAAAAATGATTTTGAATAAGGTGACACCAACTTCACAGTTTCCTCAACTCTCCAACGCACCTGGGCTTCCTGCCTTCACTGCTCTCAAACAGTGTACTACCCAGGGACTGAGGGTGGCACTCAGAGGCCCAAGTCTGGCATGAGACAAGCCCCACCTTCCATCTCCAGTAGTGCAAACCAATCTCAACCAACAGATAGATACAGGAGGCCCATTTATCAGCATACTTTAAGAAGTTTTCAACCAAATGGTGACTTAGACTAGTTTCGCTTTTAAGGTAGAGAGAGGCTAGGCAAGGTTAGCGCTTTTCTCTGACATATAAAGAGAAGCAGCACTCCAATTGAAGAGCCCCAGGAAGTAACAAGGAAGAGCTGGTGCAGGACAAGGTGATCCAGGCCAACCAAAGAGCATGAAACCTTGGCTTCACTTAAGGTGGTTTCTACCAGATCTGGCTGTTAGCGATCTCCAACACTCAAACAGACCGTAGTTCACCTAATTGACAAGATAGAGCATGTCAGGAGGACCAGGCTGTTCAGACTAGCTGGTGGCCATTTCAAGGCCATGATTTGCCCATGTTCACATTAACCATGGTAAAAGAATCAAGAACCCTCGGCTCTGGACAGTCATGTGCATTGCTTCTCTAGTAACCAGATCAAAGTTCTCATTCAGGATAAGTGATATAAAAATAGGTGATGAAGTCTCCCAAATATCACAACCAGTTTGATTTCTCATAGAGTTTTAAAGCCATACAGCATTTCACACCAGGGCAAATGTTGTAGTATTGCCGCTCAAAATTCAATCCATTTCTTAACTCCATGTGAGCATTTTTATTTTTAGATATAGCATTCCATGTCAGAGGCAATGTGCTTTTTGTTTGTTTGTTTGGTTGGTTGGTTGGTTGGTTGGTTTTGTTTTTAAGATATGTCCCTGGTGTAGAATCACTCTAGAAGCTATTGGAGTGAGCACACTTGTGTCATGTTACAGGGCATATTATAAATACAGTTGTTTCTCTCTTCTACCATTGGGATATCCATCCTATAGGTCTTGGAGGCCACAGTTTCTTCAGCTGTTTCCATGGCTATGCTACACATCAGCTCAATGGAAGAGGGCCTCTGGGTTCCCTTGTAGCTCTTGATGCCATAACCTTCAGAATGAGAAGACCTTCTGGAAGGTGTCTGGGTCCCAAGAGAGCCTATGTGTCTTGTGAGTTATTTTCCTTCTCCCCACATTCAGGATCCAAGGTACCAGGATTTCGGCCAGGTTGGGCTTTGGATGAGCCAGAGCTGAACTATATCCGGCCTCTGCTTTGAGGATGAGTGAGAGGCGAGCCAGAGCTGAACTATATCTGGCCTCTGCTTTGAGAATGAGTGAGAGGCACTGCCTGGGTGGGCTATGCTGGTACAGGTACTGTTCTTCCTCTCTGTCCACTCTGAAGCTCTAGCTCCTGGAATAATTCTGCCACTTGGAATACTTGGTCCACCATGGTGAGTCCCTTGAGGGATGAGTAGCCAGCATCCCTCAACCCTGCCTGTTTCTTAGAACACTGGATACTGTCATGGGCTTACATCATAACCAGAGAATTCACAATGGAATGTAGCCTCACCCTTCACCATTAGAACCTTGTCTCAATAGCCACTGGCCTTTGATTAGGTCATGGCGAGAGAGCGTTATCCAGCAATTCCCTCCAAATTGAGGAGTTTCCTCCTAGTGGGAAGAGGGAAACTCATGAGCCTTAGGAATGAAATGACCCAAGTCCAAGAAAGCTGAACCTCACAGGATTCACAAGGCCTTTCCACAACTTTATAAGAACAACACATTGCCAGGGAAAGGAGGCTCTCTGACCTGGTAAACCGTCTTCAAGTGTAAAGAGCATAGAGGCTGCAGCTTTCCTGAGTTGTCACTCAGCCCCAGCTGGACTTTTCAGTGCCTTTGAGTCACCCATGCTCTTGCAAGTAATCCCACAATGTTCATTGATTCACCAACTAGAACACAGTTGGCATTGTTTGTTTGGATTGTCACTGGCTCCGGATCTGGGGTAAACGAACATTTGTTAGCATCTTCCCCACTCAATGTGTGTGTGTGGGGCACTAGTCTCCCCTTCCTTTGCACTTGACCAGATGTGGCTACTTGACTCGAGTCACCGGCTTCCAGGTGACAGTACCCACATATGATGTAGAAAGACTCTTGGCACAGGGTCCTTGCTGACATCTGATGAACAGAAACTCATGGCCTAAAGATCGATTAGGCTCAAGAACTGTCAGTTCTTGTTGTCCTGAAGCCATTGAACAAACAATACCTGGTCTATCATACTGTGTCTTGGCAAGGCAACTATTGTTGACAATAATTAATGATGCATTTCAAAATGACTGTAGAGAGGACTTTGAATGTTCTCAACAGAAAGAGAGGATAAATGTGTAGGCTGATGACTGTACTGATATATCTGGTCATTACACATTATGATATATTGAATATCACATAGCATTTCCAATAGGTCAAGGAAACTTTATTTTAATTTCAAAACTAGCTCTCTTTGCTGCCAGACCACTACTATCATGGGCTGCATGCGTGTTCCCGACAAGGGCTTGTCCCAATTGGTGCTACCCTACCACTGTAGCATCTCCAGCTGGCAGAAGCTGACATCTAACAATGTAAAGGAACAGATTGACAAACAGGCCAAGAAAGGCCTGACTTCCTCCCAGATAGGTGTCATCTCAGGGACTCACATGGTGTGGCACAGGTTTTGTGACTGGTAACAAAATCTTGAGAATCCTTAAGGCTAACGACCTTGCCCCTGACCTTCCTGAGGAGCTCAACTGTTTAATTAAGAAAGCAGTCTTTGCTCACAAGCACCTTGAGAGGAACAGAAAGGAGAAGAATGCTAAATTCCACCTGATTCTGTTGGGGAGCCAGAATTCACCAGTTAGTTCACTACTATAAGACTAAGCAGGTCCTCTCACCCAACTGGAAATTGAAGTCATCCAGCCTCTGTGGCATAAATTCTCTTGTGCACACAAGCAATAAAATCATTTTAGATAAAAGTTTTAATTATTTAAAATAATGTTTACTAGTTCATCTCAAAGCAGGCTTTTCTTTATAATGAGAAATGAATAAAAAAAAAACCCTAATATGTCTTAGATAATAAGACATCGCATTGCCTCCAAATATCTCCAATTCATTTTGGGGGTGGGTAGGAAGGAGGTATATACATATTAGGTTTGTTTGTTTTGAAAGCTTTGTGAAGATGGATACTTCGCATTTTTATTTGCTCCCTTAAGATGGAATCTGTATTTATTTTAGTAGGATAGTATCAACCCGGTTGATATGGCATAGGATACATGCCAGGACCAGAAAGAATTCTATTTGGGAAAGACCTTTTTTTAAAAAGATACAAAGACATAGGTTTTGATAACATGGTTGATTACCCAAACAGCCATTGGAGTGAAAGCCATGAAAGATATGAGCAAAGAAAACAATGCTTCACCTCTCTTGGTTCCCTCCCAAAATGTTTCCCCCTCAGAGCAAAGGCAAACTGAAACTTTTGATTCCCAGGTCCTCAAGTGTGTTCTTTTCTCTTGATATTAATAACTCCACTTTGCATCGCACGTCTTGGTTTAAAAATGTTTTAGCATCCGTTCGTTTAGGTATTTATAGTTAGGATTTCACACTCGGGCAGAGGTATGTAAGATTCCGTTTGGCTGGGTGTGCAGGCGTAGAGCGCTTTCCTTTACTTGGCTGCATCAGGACAGAGTTTGGGGATAGAGGATATTAGGGAGCCAGAGTAAAAGATCCTGCAACAGTTTCTCCTGCTGGGGAAACCAGCTGCTGTCCTGCTTCAGCGATAAGGCCAGGTTCCCAGAGTCCTTGTACTCAACTAAATTCAAAGACCATTTGCCATTTTTAAAGATTTTTGTTTAAATTATATATGGAATCCCATGTGTCTGAATGGAGGCATGCTCATGCAGATTTAGTTGTCTGCAGAGGCCAGAGGGTCTGAGAACCCCTGGGGCTACGTTAGAGGTAGCTGCAAGTCACCCAAAGCAGGTACTGAGAATTGAACTCTGATCCCCTTGAAGAGCAACATGTGCTATTAACTGCTGTGCCCCCAAAACCAATTTCCAACACATTGGATCCTTAAGTTGCTTTCCTCAAGGAAAGTTTATTTAATTATTTATTTATTTGGGTGAACACGCCTAGCCTGGTGGAACAGTGTTGTGTTGGTGAGGGAAGAAGCATTAGCAACCACAGGACTAGATTACTACAAGTTTCTCTTTGAATGTCCCATTTTTCTGAGCTGCTGGAAGAAGGGGTAAGCAGTCCTTTGTCTCTCTAACAGGTTAGGACAGAGGTTGGAATATAGCTGCCTTGGATTCAGACTCTTGGCAGATACTACCCATGCGTCTTTGAGTTCTTCGTAGTCTTCTATGACCTTCTAGTATGGATTAGCATTTTGCATCATTTCAGGTCTATTGAAGGGATATCCAGTCCCCCACCCCCATTCTACATAGGGGACCACTCTGTGGTTTTTTATTTTAATTTTTTTATTTTTTCATTTATTCTTTAATCTTGTTTTACAGTCCAGATTTATCTCCCTCCCAGTCTACCCTCTGACTGTTCCACATCTCATATCTCCTCATCCCCCCTCCACCCCACCAGCCCTCCCCACTCCCAGGAGTCCTCTGCTGTGTATGTGTCAGGAGCGTCATAGCAGCTGGTGTATGCTGCCTGGCTGGTGGCTCAGTGTCTGAGAGATCTAGGGGGTCCAGGTTAGTAGAGACTGCTGGTGGAATACCAAATGTTCATACAGAGGACCCAGGTTTAGCTCCCAGCACCTGCCTGGCAGCTAACAGCTGTCTGTAACTCCAGTTCTAGAGGACCCAATAGTATCTTTTGGCTTTCTTGGGTATCACACACATGTGACACACTGACATGAATGCAGGCAAAGCACCTGTTACACATAACATATAAACAATGATTGAATGGATGAATATCCATAACTGTGAACACCTATGGTGGACTTAAGCTTAGTGTTCATATCTAGCACCAGAAAACAGCAACAATAAAAATGATCAGAGAAGAGATTTGGCTCATAGTTCTTGGGTTGATGGGGTTTTGTTTCTCTAACTTGAGCTTTGGACCCTTGATCCTTCAAAAAGAATAGATTGTCACCTCCTTTTCAGCCTACAGACCATTTGACACCATCCAGCTGATGAATTAATGCCTAAACTAGCTGATTTACATAGCAGTGAAATAGCCATCTCCGAATCAAACAGCCTCATCTATTCCTACATGCGTGGTAACAGTGCGTGTTCAGGAATTGACAGAGTTTTAAAAAATACCAAATACAAGAGGGCTGGATAGGGTACATCTGTAATCTCCGTGGTAGGGAGACAAAGGCAAGGGAATCACATGATGTCTGAGGCCAGCCTGGGAGAGAGACATAGTAAGTTTCAGATGGACATAGACTAAATAGTAAGTCTCAGACTTATGGAGGGAATAAGACAGAAATCAAGACACACATAGAGGTGTGTGTGTGTGTGTGTGTGTGTGTGCATATATACAAAATATGTGCATATATGTATTTAGCACACATGTAGTCAGTTTTCTGTATCCATATATTCTGAATCCGTAAATTCAACCAACAATAGACAGAGAACATTTGAAAGAATTGTATCTATAGAATAACAATTTTATTTAGTCATTTTTCCAAGGCACATCTGCATAACAACTGCTTTCATGGCCTTGCATTTGGTGGCATGAGTGATCTAAAAGGAATTTGATTTGATTTAGGGGTTATGCACAAGTAACATGAAAATATTATGCTATTTTATAGGAGGGGTATGTGTCTGAGCATCTGTAGGTTTGGGTATCTTCTAAGGACCTGGAACCAGCTCCTTTCTGGATAACATGAAATGACTACATGCACATAATTATTTATGTGCATCTAAGGCTCTAACATTCTTAAAACACTTAGTAGAATACACTTTGAGCTCAGAAATAACCCATCTTTGTTGAAAGATTTTCTGTTTTTCACTAGACAGTTCTGACATGCTGTTGCCCCTCTATCCTTCAACCCCAACTTTCACCTTCAGCCCATACACAGGGAAGATAGATGGGATCAGCATCAAGGTGATGGGAAATTCCTTTTATAGGCAACTGAGGCAGCACTGCATTGTCAATCCAGTACCAGCAATCAGACATACATACCGGTATTAAGCAATAGTCAACAATTCAAAAGCTTTTCTAGAAATTGCTATATTTCTACCCTCAAGGCACCTTCCAAACATTCAGCCTAAGATTATATTTCAAGGCAAGAGTTTGACCATTAAGCAAATTTATCTTCCTACCATGTAGCAGCAAGAGCCGTTTAACTGAACACAAGACTTGGTGTCTTTTTTAAAGGCACTGGCTCCTCTCAGCAAAAATAGAATCCAGGGAGTGACAGCGGAGCCTCCTGCCGACTGAGCCATCTTTGCAAATAGTTGTTCTATTTTCAAAAGAGGAATATATTTTTTCAATCATGTTTAGACATTGTGTAGTTTAAAGACAAGCACACAGAGATTAATTGTCGTGCTGTGACCATTAGCAAAGCAGGCCGGAGCTAAATGGTAGACTCAGAACATCTTTCCCATGCCACACACAGAATTTTATTTTCTGTACTGCTCTTTGATGGTCTCAAGGGTTCACTGTATTTATATAAAGATTCTTTGCCTCTCCAAAGCTTGGAATGTTTGTGTTTTAACACGTCATCTTCAAAGACTCCAGTGTGAAAAGAATTCATTTTTAAAAACCTGTTATCTATATTTCAGAGTTATTTACCAAAGAAAGGGAACTTTTTATAGCCAATTTGTGTAGATCAGTGGTTCTAAATAGGAATTTTTGTTCACTAGAGGCCATTTGGAAAAGTCTGAAGAAACATGTGGTCACAGCTAGTATCTAGTGGGCAGAAGCTAGGGGCTCTTTAAAGTGTCTATGGTGTGCAGGACAGACCCACAGCAAAAACCTATGCAGGCTAAGTGTCAATCAAGTTACTGCTGACCCTGATGTAGATATTTTACTTGCACATCACAATGGCACTTTGTTCCATCCAATGGAGAATTAGCTCATAATAGAACAGAACACATGCCTTTGTCCTAAGAAATTGTCATAGATGTCACATGTTGTCACGAGTAGACTAAGACTTCCACGGATCAATATGTTAGAGGGAACTGGTGTTTTTCTTGTTTGTCATGGCAACCATCCCAACTGTCTATCGAGATGATACAAGGAACTCTGCCTTCTGCTGATATTCAGGGAGTGGAAAAAACCCTTACTGAGTATTTACTCTACCACTGCTACAAAGCATGACCTTGGGGGAACTCCCTGGCTCAAGGACATTATTACTTGTGGTTCTGGATGGCCTGTAACATGCTGAGAACACATGGTCCTGTTCTGTCCACATATGAATCTAGATTGTTTTTTAAAAGCCACATCCACATTTTTCAATCCCATCTTTCCCATACACCAACAGAGAGGATTTAATCAAGGTTTGAGGAACCCCTAAATTCTTTATATTGCTTATGCTCCTATACTTATCCTGTTTTCATGGCTTCTAGACCCCCTCACGTTTTAGTCACCATAAAGACATCCTTTGCTTGGTGTAGAGCTTAGGAAGGGGCCCACAGACGTGGAATCAACTCAACATCTCTTTACTCTTTTTTCTATAGAACATGAAAACGTTTGCCCAGGCAAACATATCAACTTATTCTTTTTTTGAATTTTTTATTTTCTATATTCTTTGTTTACATTCCAAATGATTTCCCCTTTCCAGGTTCACCCCTCTCCATAAGTACCATAAGCCCTCTTCCCTCCGCTCATTCCCCCAATCAACCCCCTCCTACTTCTCTGTTCTGGTAATCCCCTACATTGCTGCATCAAGCCTTTCCAGGACCAGGGCCCTCTCCTTCCTTCCTTCCTTCCTTCCTTCCTTCCTTCCTTCCTTCCTTCCTTCCTTTCCTCCTCCTCCTCCTCCTCCTCCTCCTCCTCCTCCTCCTCCTCCTCCTCCTCCTCCTCCTCCTTCTTCTTCTTCTTCTTCTTCTTCTTCTTCTTCTTCTTCAGATTTGATTTTGGTTTTTTCAAGACAGGGTTTCTCTGTATAGCCCTGGCTGTCCTGGAATTCACTCTGTAGACCAGGCTGGCCTCAAACTCAGAAATCCGCCTGCCTCTGCCTCCCAGAGTACTGGGATTCCTTCCTTCTTCTTGGGAATAATTTGATATGTGAATTGTGTCTTAGGTATTCAGAGCTTCTGGGTTAATATTCACTTATCAGTGACTGCATTCCATGTGTGTTCTTTTGTGATTGGGTTACCTCACTTGGGATGATATCTCCCAGCACCAACCATTTGCTTAAGAATTTCTTGAATTCTTAACTGTGGAAATCAGTCTGGAGGTTCCTCAGAAAACTGGACATGAGACTTCCAGAGGACCCTGCTATACCTCTCCTGGGCATATACCCAAAGGATTCCCCGGCATGCAATAAAGACACATGCTCCATATGTTCATAGCAGCCTTATTTATAATAGCCAGAAGCTGGAAAGAACCCAGATGCCCCTCAAAGGAGGAATGGATACAGAAAATGTGGTATATTTGCACAATGGAATACTACTCAGCAATTAGAAACAATGAATTCACAAAATTTTTAGGCAAATGGTTTGATCTGGAAAATATCATCCTAAGTGAGGTAACCCAATCACAAAAGAATACACATGGAATGCAATCTCTGATAAGTGGATATTAATTAGCCCAGAAGCTCTGAATACCCAAGGCACAAATTGCATAACAAATGACTCCCATGAAGAAGTATGGAGAGGGTCCTGATCCTGGAAAGGATTGATCTAGAATGGGAAGGGAATATAAAGACAGAGAAAAAGGAGGGAGGTGATTGGAGAAGGGATGGAGAGAAGAAGGTTTATGGGACATATGGGGAGGGGGGATCCAGGAAAGGGGAAATCATTTGGAATGTAAACAAAGAATATAGAAAATAAAAACATTTAAAAAAATTTCATGAATTCATTGTTTTTAATTGCTGAGTAGAATTTTATTGCATAAATATACCACATTTTCTGTATCCATTCCTCCATTGAGGGACATCTGGATTCTTTCCAGCTTCTGGCTATTAAAATTAAGCCTGCTATGAACATAATGGAGCATGTATCCTTATTGCATGCCAGGGAATCCTCTGGGTATATGCCCAGGAGTGGTATAACAGGGTCCTCTGGAAATGTCATGTCCAGTTTTCTGAGGAACAGCCAGACTGATTTCCAGAGTGGTTGTACCAGCTTGCAATCCCACCAGCAGTGGAAGAGTGTTCCTCTTTCTCCACATCCTTGCCAACACCTCTTGTCTCCTGAGTTTTTAATCTTAGCCATTCTGACTGGTGTGAGGTAAAATCTCAGTGTTGTTTTGAGCTTGTAACCCAACTTATTCTTTGTAACTGTCCGAAGTGCCTAAATTTCAAGGCAGCAACCATCCATCGAACTTCAAAAATCATCCAAAGCAAAAATCAAAGTGTTTCGTATTCTGAACAAAGCCTTCAGGGGTATTTTCATCACTGAAAGCCTATACCAACCGAGAAGCTGGACAGGGGATCTGGGAGAGATTGTTCAATCTCTTTGAACCATGAAGTGCTGGTCACAATTCTATTAATGGGGTGTTGTGGTTTGAAAAGAGATGGGCTCACTGAACTCGTGTGTGAATGTTTGCCCCATGGGGAATGGCACTATTAGAGTCATAGCCTTGTTGGAGTAGGTGTGACCTTGTTGGAGGAAGTGTGTCACTGTGGAGGCCAGCCTTGAGGTCTCATATGCTCAAGCTAGGCCTAATGGGGCAGTTTCCTCCTGCTGCCTGTGGATCAAGATGTAGAACTCCCAGCTCCTTCTCCACATTTGCCTGTGTGTTGCTCTGTCTCCCTCCATGATAATAGACTAAACCTCTGAAACTGTAAGCCAGCCCCAATTAAATGTTTTCCTTTATACGAGTTGCCATGATCATGGTGTCTCTTCACAGTTAGAACCCTAACTAGATACAGGGATAATGTGCACTAAGAACAATGGCTTCATCTTTTTTAAAAAAAAATCTTGTTAAGCATGTCCATAGGGACTCTGGGACCCAAAGTGATAAAATGTCTGAATTCTTGAGAATAAATAGAAAATGCTAAAAAGTTACCAAGGATAGACTCATAGTCACTATGTAGACAGAAGGACAGAAGGACTCTCATCCAACAAGACTGAAGTATTGTTGGATGGAATACACATTGGTGTCTGTCTCAGTCAGGGTTTCTATTCCTGCACAAACATCATGACCAAGAAGCAAGTTGGGAAGGGAAGGGTTTATTCAGCTTACACTTCCACATTGCTGTTCATCACCAAAGGAGGTCAGGACTGGATCTCAAGCAAGGCAGGAAGCAGGAGCTGATACAGAGGCCATGGAGGGATGTTACTTACTGGCTTGCTCAGCTTGCTTTCTTATAGAACTCAGAACTACCAGCCCAGGGATGGCACCACCCACAATGGGCCTCCCCCCTCGATCACTAATTGAGACAATGTCTTACAGCTGGATCTCATGGAAGCATTTCCTCAAGGGAGGCTCCTTTCTCTGTGATAACTCCAGTTTGTGTCAAGTTGACATTCACATTGAGGCAGTAAGAGGCCAGTGATTGGAGGGGAGAGAGGAGAAGGAGCTAAGGGGGAAAGAGAGGCTGGGGTGTACGCACGAGCAGAGAGAGGAGAGACACAGATATCCAGATGGCTTCAGATGTATTTCTGGTGTTTTGGAGCAGTTAGAAATATTGGGATAAGACCTTTATCATTGTAAATTGGCATTTAGTAATTGGGAATTTTATATACATAAAGATATTTAGTTAACTTTTTAAGTTTAAGACTCATGCTTTACCAGGTATTTGGGTGCAGAGCAGGAGCACAGGACTCCCACAGTTTATAGAGTCTGTGGCGGAGAGGAAACACAGATTCGGGATGCTGTGAGAGCTAGCTGGGCAAGATTGGCTTGGCAGTGACTGTGAGAGTGGCCCTGAGACCCACAGGGACTTGGTACAGAGGCCTGGCAGGGCGATACTCTTTCTTAATTATTACCCACTACACAAAACCAGCCAGTACAGTGTCAGATATTCTTTTAACAACAAAAATTATCAAAAGGTAAGATGGCAATGTCTACAGGGTTCAGAAGGAAATTGAAGTTAGCTCTAGAATTACATATCCACTCTATGAACAAAGGTAAGATAAAAAAAAAATATGTTCTCGGATATACAACAGCCAAAGAATACATCATTTACAAATCCCACGTACAAATGTTACCTGAAGGACGTGCTCTAGAAATCTGTAAAGTTTCGCTTCTTTATTTTTGTTTTGTTTTGTTCATTTGAGACTGGGTCTCATGTAGACTAGGTTGACCTCAAATTCGGTACGTAGTTGAGGATAACCTAGAACTCCTGATTTTCCTGCCTTCATCTCTCAAGAGCTAGGATGACAGGTCCACAGTTTTATGATGAACTGGCATAAGACAAGAACATGGAGGATGAGAACAGGCAATGATGAAGTGTGGTCAGAAAGGCACAGGCAAGTCAGGATACAGAATGTAGGACCAAACAGACTTAACCAGACTCCCAGTTTGGAGCAGCAGCAGGTAAGACAGGATCACATTACTCTCCAACAGATTCCTGCATGAGCGAGATTTATCAAATCATAATAGTTATACAGTGTTTTAGAATAATATCTGAAGACAAAGCATGTGAAGCTTAATTAAAGTGTGCTCGTTGAATTTAAACGTTATAAATCTTAGCAATAAAAGATAATTAGACTAAGCTGAACTGGGAAGCACTGAGGATCAGAGAGTGAAGATAAACACATAAGTTTAAGTCTTAATTTTTCCATTATAGAAAGCAAAGAGGCACTGTCTAAAGCAGATAATGGAAGACTATAGAAGTGTGGGACGTGGGACAGCTGTTCTTTGTTACTCTTACTTTTGACGTTTTCCTGGAGGCCTCAGGTGATGATGAGGTTGGATAAGACGAATAAGTTATAAGCACGAAATTGGAAAGGAGGCAGAGAGAGGATTCCTATTTGTAGATAACACATTCCCGTAATAGCAGGACCGCAGAGAATCTTCTCAGAAAACTGTTGCAGATTGTAAATGAGCCCTGCGTGTGAGTAGGGCCTGACAGAAATTGATAGCCTTAATAAATTATAAGGAATGATAACATTTGCAGAAACAGCAGAAGGTAAATTACCAAGAAGAAGCTTATACTGAAAATGCAGAAAGCCTTTCTGAGAATAACGTGACATCCATCATCCGTGATAGAACCAAAGTGAAAGCCAGCAAACTGAGAGACCCGAGAGCCCGAAGGTGTCTGCGTGGGTTTGCCTGTGACATGTCCCTCCCTGGGTCATGTGCTTGAACATATGGTCACCAGCTAGTGGCACTGTGGAACCTTCATGGGGTGGGGCCTGGCTGGCGGAAGTGAGTGCTGAGGGTTACCTGGGGGACGACACATCTTGAAGAGTCTATCTCCCATTGTAGAAGAAAAGCTGCCTACTCAGCTGTCATCATATGACCCAGAGCCTCACTGGCAGATCTCAGTAACACAGATGGAGTCAATCCTGCTGCCATGTCTTCCGTAATGGCAGACTGAAACTTACAGAAACCATGAGCCAAGATACATCCTTCTTCTGCTCAGCTGTTTCTTTTGTTGTCCCAGTATCCAGAAGAAGAAACAGCATGCGTCTGTAACACGATCCAAACTGGAACATGAGCTAGCAGGATAAAGAAGGATAAAGAATTTACAATACATATTGTAAATTAAAATGCTGTATACACTCTCAACAGGTAGTAGAATGGGTTGCCATGGTATCGGCACAGGCAGAGGAAAGAGGAGTGATAGAAGTCCCCACATAGTCCAAGCTGGCTATGGTCACAGAGATGACTTCACTTTGGTGCTTCTCTTTGTACATATTATGCAATTATGACATGATTTACCAGTGTATCTGTTCACTTACACATTCATCTTTATTTCTCATGAAGATACTGGGAAGCCCCCTTATCTAACTATCTTGAGTGGTACAATAAATGCATTGGGAAGATTTTCAAACAAATGTTTTGGAGACAACCAAGTAGACAATTGAAACGGGATGAAGGAAACTCACTGTCTCTTAATGTGTCTTGCATAAACTGCAAAAACTACTCAGGAGAGAAGTGTTTGCTGGCTTTTTTACTAAGTCAGAACACTGGCAGAAAGCGGTGATGTTGTCCTTTGCAGCCCTGGGACCCAGGAGCCTTTGCTAACTGTGACCCAAAATCCAGATGCCAAAAAGGAAAGGTGAATCCTTCCAACTTTGTAAAATCATTATTTTTTTAAAGGGCAGATTCTATAAGTAAAGTCATAGGACAGATGACACACTGGGAAAAATATTTCTAGCTCATTTCACAGAAAAATCTGCTCATCTCCCAAATACACTGGCTATTGGTAGACAGTAGTTAGAAAATGGCCGGTTGTTTGTAGAAAAAAAAAAATGGGGAAAAGGACATTAACAGAAACCTCCCAAGGAGCAAACTAGCATTTAAATATGAAAAGTTTCTGGGCTTTACCTGTCAAAGAAGAAAACCAAATAAAAATGGCCCTGTGATGCCAGTTTTAAGCTGGCAGTTTAGCCAAACCTGAAGGCCCACATTAAAACCATAAGAGGACAGAGATGACTCATTGCCAAAGAGAATGGTTAGCTCCATGTCTCCTAGGGAAAGCAATTCACCAATACTTGCCAGAATCAAAAACATGTTCACTCCAGTGGCACTTATTGATGTTTAAAGTACTTAAACAAAATTCAGAATGACACAGAAAAGATTAGCATGGTCCCTGTGCAAGGATGACCTGCCAATCGATGCAGCGTTCAGTATTTGGAAACGTGCTTTTATCCACTGACCTAGGAATTCACTTTTGGGATTCTATAATATGTGGGTCTCATACTTGCACAATCATAGGTTAGCAGATTTTTTACTATGACTTTGATAGCAAATGATTTCAATATCATCCAACAAGGCCACTCACTTAAATAAATTATAATACAGCCACTCAGTGGACTATTATACAGCTACATTAAGAGAAAGAAATGGGGGGAAAGAAGCTATTTGTACACAAATGTGAAACTATTCAGAAGTACCTTAATGCATATTAATCTATTACTATATTCTGCTATAAAACAAAGAAATATCTTTATGGTTTAGTTTTGCTCTATCTGTATGAAGAATCACTAGGAGCACAAAGATATTCACAAAATGGCTATCCATGCACAGGAGTCTAGGTAACACATAAGAAACGAATAAAAATTCACTACTGATATTTCCCTAAAATGAAAGAAATTCTATTTCTAGATATTTGAATGAAACAACAGGAGGCAAGAACTCAAATGAATACTTCCACACTGAAGTTCATAACATTATGCACAATAACCCAAAGGCAGAAACAGCATGAATGCTCACCAGTGATTGGAAAGATAAATATGACTGTTTTTATATGTATGGCATATGCTTATATCATACACACATACACATACACACACACATACACACATCTATCATTTGGCCTTGAAAAGTAAGAAAATTCTGACACATATCACAACTTGAGTGACTATTTAAAGGTACAATGCTAGGTGAAATAAACAACACACAAAAGACAAATGTTTCAGGGTTCCATTTATATAATGCATTAGCAAGTTTCTCTGGAAGAACAGAAGTGATGTAATGAATACATACAAATGAGTTTAGTCCGTTGGTTTACTCATTGCCTGGGTAGCCCAACAGGCTGACTGCTCATTGCAAAAGCTGAAGCTTCAGCAACTCTTTGATCCCCAAGGCTGCACTACTCAGCAGTCCCAGTCTGGAGAAGTCCTGGAGAGCTGTTGGTCCTTAATCATGCTTGAAAGCCAGAGAAGTTGTGTTCTGATGGCTGAAAGGATGGCAGATGGCATAGTAACTTTGAGAGAAGACACACACTCACCAGAGAGGAGTGAAAGCATGACCAAAGCATCTCTGTTTGTCCCTCAAATCCCATTGTGTCTGGGCCACCATCAAGAAATAGCTTCACAAACCCACCCAGAAGTGTGTATCTTAATTGGTTCCAGATCCAGTAAAGCAGACAGCCAGGGTTATCCATCATATACAAGGCACCTAGAAGTGTCAAATTCATAAAGACAGAAAATAAGTTAGAACATACTGGAGGCTGACAAGAGGGAATGGAAGCTCCCACTAAAGTCTCAGGAAGATGGAGTGAGATGCAAACGGAGTGTGATGCTGGCCCCATAGCTGTGGGTGGTGTGCTTAAAATCATTTCTGCTGTGCTACCTATGTTTTTGTGTCTTTGCTTACAAACAAGGTCTTGTTGGGTAGTCCACACTGGTCTTGAACTCGGGATTCTCCTGGTCAGCCTCCTAAATGCTAAGATTACCATCACTGTGCCCAGCACACACACACACACACACACACACACACACACACACACACACATATATCTGCTGGGCGTACTGGTGGTATACACACACATACTACCAAACATATGCCATAATACCAAAAGAAATTGGCTGGTAATAAAGTTAGGAGTGTAAGTAGAAGATTCAGATCTGGGAGAGACACCACTCAACATATGTCTCCCGAACTATGTAAATATATTATGTAATTACCCAACAAGTCATTTCTGAAGAACCATCTGGACTTCTCAGATAACTTCTGCAATGTGAGTTTTTTTTTCTCAATGCAAATATTGCTTTTTTTTTTCATCCCAGTGCCTTAAAAAGCACCTACATCATTCTAAGACTGAGGAGACAAACTTCTACAGGCCAGAATATTAAGCAGTCCTGACTAACAAGTAAATTCCTCCTGTCAATCCAGAGAGGTGCAGATTGGGGCATCTGAGAAACCTTCTCTATCCTGGTCTTTGAGGGGTTGCTTACTCCACTGACCATATCTGCCTGATGACAGCCTCTTACACAGGGAGGCGAGACAGGCCAGTTCTGACTACTTCATTCTCTGAGATTTATACTCTTGCCAAAGCACCCCTGCTTTGCCTGTGATTGGTCTTCACTCCAGCTGTTTTTTAGTTATTTGAATTGGTCCTTTGAGACAGGGTCTTGCTAGATAGCCCAGGCTTAAACTTATAGCAATCCTCCTGCTTCAGCCTCTCGAGTTCTGGGACTATAAGTGTGTGATAACACACCATGCTTTACACTGACCTTTGATCATGTCCTCTTTCATCTGGCTCCTTTTGGGCTGCATTCCTTCCCTGCAGGGGAACTGCAGGGGAAAGAAAAGGGCTTTAGTTCTGCCCCACACCAGTCCTGTCCCCAGCTGACCAGCCTCCGCTTGAATGATTCCGTTCCAAGAAAGACAACCTCTACTGAAGGACCTGGTCCCAGTGCCATTGACACTCTTCCTTATGTTGCCCAGAGACTTAGACTCATCTGTCTAATTTCTTTTTCCAGAAACAGAAAAAGTAAATCTAATACCTGTTCAGCATGAGGTAGCTTTAGATACTTGAGAGTGACTACTTAGTAAATGGGCAGCGGCTCTAGGTTCCATCTCCAGCATCACAAAGAGCCAAAGCAAATCCCAAATCCTAGGGTAGGTGTCACAGGCTATGGCTTCCATCTTGTAGTGATTCACTCTCAGGCTTTCCCCTCCTCTCCCGATAAACCCAACTCTCAAATAAGTTTGCACTCACTACCGCCAGCACTCCTCTGGGCCCACAGCCAGGGAAGAGATAAATCCTTCCAACATTTGAGCAACCTAAGGAATAAGTCTTTTCCCTCCGAGCTGAACTTGGGCAGTCTATTGTACAGGTTAATTAATTTATTTATCTTGGTTGGTTTGGAGTTCTGCTTTGTTTGGTTTTGCTTTTTAAGATAGGGTCTCTGCCTACAGCCTTGGCTAACCTGGAGTTTACTATGTAGGACAAATTTGTAGCAATCCTCTTGTCTCAGCCTTGGGTTGGTGGTGTGGGATGACAAGTATGTATCAACATGCCTGGCTCAGCCTACATCTGGACTGCAGCTTCAGGACAGGCCCAGAAAAACAAAACCAAAGAAGTTGGAGGGAGGGACTGCTTGACCCAGAGACTCCAATAAGCTAGGCTGGACATTATATGTGTGAAATTACATTACATTGGAGGAGGGCATTTTTTGTATGGAATAATAACAAATGTGTGCCAAAGGGAAGGGAAAATTGTAGGAGATAACATCACACAATTCATACCTCGGCCTCTAGGGACAGTGGAATTCTGTCCTCTGTCTGCTGTGCCTCCACCTCAGATGGAGTAGCATCGTCCTGGCTCCTTCGTTGGCATCGTGTTCTCCTGACCCACAGAGGTAAGTGTCGTGAACAGTGTTCTAGGTATGATATCAACGGCCTAATGCCACCATCTTGAATAACAAAGTCGTCATAGTTAACTTTGGTGTTCTTTTCAGGGTTTTTTCCATATAAAAATACACATATTTTTTACTACGATCTTGAAGAGCTCTTTTTTTTTTTCTGAACAGCATAGACTTGTGTTGGTATCTAAGATGTGAAGAATGACATTTATCTAAAGGACAGACTGGCGTTGGTTTTATGTCATTATAAACAACGGGTTAGCATCAGAATAATTTTGTAAATAATATAGAAGAAGCAAATTGGACAGCTAAGAGGGATGGAAACTCCATTCAGACAGCAACGGGGTACATTTTGAACATTGCATATGTGTCAATTATTCACATATTCATGTATTTCAATCGCTTGTCTCTCTGTCTTCCCTTCCCTTCCTCCTGTCCTTCCCTTTCTCTCCTTTTCCATCCTCTTTCCTTCCTTTCTTGGCATCGTTGTTGCTGAGACAGGGTCTCACTGTATTACCCAGTTTGGTCTCAAACACACAGTCTTTCTACCTTGGTCTCCTATGTGCTAGGATCGCAGGTGCGTGATGTCGTGCCTGGGGCAACTAAAACCCCTTTTACCTATTTGCCATGGATTGATCCTTTCGGTCTGTAAACAACTATGCCCTTCATTGGCTTCATCAGTCTCTTCCTCTTTAACATGAAAAAAAATTGAGAGTCGACAAGATGTCACGGGACATATTTCATTGTCTGAGCAGTGAGATGGGAGGCAGGCCAACACTACTTCATCTCTTACAAGTGGATTTTTCTTTAAAGGCAATTTAAAAGGTTTAATTGTGGCCACAACATGTAATATAAAACTTACCACCTGAACCATTGTGTGTGTGTGTGTGTGTGTGTGTGTGTGTGTGTGTGAGTAGTTTGGAAGTGTCACACAAATAATCTTCAGAACATTCTAGGCTTGCCACAACAGTAGATTTCTTCACATTAAGCAACACTCTCCATTGTTCCCTCAGCCTTTGTCAAATACTCTTCTATGATAATGACGTTGGCAACTTGAGATGCTCCACAGTAATAAAGTCACCTCATATTTACATTTTTTTTACAACTCGAATCCGAGATTTAGTAAGTGTCCTCGAGGTTCATCCATACTTTCCGCATGCATCAGAATTTCCTTCTTCAGGACTGAGTGATAGTCCATTGCCTTTTGACTACAGTCCACTGCATCTTGTTTACCTACTCATCTGACAGTGGGTATTTAGGTGGGATCCACTGTTTGGTTATTGAATATAATGCTGCTCTGACTATGGGTGTGCAAATATGTTCTTCATTTACTTATTTTGCACTTCTATCTAACTAGACACTGGAATTATGAGTGTTCATCTGTTTTTTTCAAGGAGTCGTCACTGGTTGTTTTATAGCAACTGCATTATTTTACATTTCCACTGACTGGGCCCAAGGTTCCAGCTTCCCTGGTCTCTACCTATACTTGTTTTCTATTTCTTTGACAGTGGTCATTCTGGTGATATCTTAGGTAGGACTTTCTTGCTGTGAACAGACACCATAACCATGGTAACTCTTATAAAGGAAAATATTTTGCTGTGTCTGGTTTACAGGTTTAATCCACTGTCATTGTGGCTGGAAGCAAGGCAGCACATAGGCAGGCAGACATGGTGCGGGACAGGTAGTTTGAGAATGATATATCTGGATCCAAAGTCAGGAGAGAGAGAGACAGAGACAGAGACAGACAGAGACAGAGACAGAGACAGAAAGACAAAGAGAGAGACAGAGAGAAGAGAGAAGGATTACCACTGGCTTGAGCATTTGAAACCTCAAAGCCCCCCTCCCCCCCAGTGATACACTTCCTCAAATAAGGTCACATGTTCTAATAGTGTCACTCCCTGGTGACCAAAGTCAAGTCTTTGAGCCTATGTGGGAGCCCTTCTTACTCAAACCATCACAGGTGCATATGAGGACATAGCTCACGGTGACTTTGATTTGCATTTCTCTAGTGATTAGTGGTAATTAATATTTTTACAGGCTCTTTATTCATGTGCATATCTTTAGAAAAGCATCAGTTCAAATCCTTTGCCTATTTTGGTTCTGCTCCTTCTTGCTTTTCTTTGGTGCTGAGGATGGAACCCAGCACCTAGTGCATGCTGGGTAAGTGCTGCATCTTGAAACTGGGTCTCTTTAAGCTGCCAATCTGGGCTTTACTTGAATCTATAACCCAAACATTCTTGGAATTTATGATCCACCTGCCTCCGCTTCTCCCATGTTTGGGATGATGGACGCAGCCCTTTACCTAATTTCTGACCCAGTAAGTTGGAGTGCTGCTGTTATTGTTGAGTTATAGCATATCAGATACAAGAGCCCCAGGTATTTTTTTCTATTTTCATCCTTTCAGTTGTTTCCCCCAATGCTAAGAACACTCCTTGGCTACAACACCAAAATACAGATAGCAAGAGAAAAATTGGACCAGAGATCGGTCTCTCTCTCTTTCTGATACATCTGTCTGGTTATCAATCTGTGCACAACATCTACCAGTCTCACAATTCACCTGCTTTTCAGCACTGTGTTTCTATCACACACACACACACACACACACACACACACACACACACACACATGCTCACAATTCTGCATACTTGTGGCTATAAATCTTCCAGGCTCTGGAGAGGCTCTCCTCCGTTTCTCATTGCTGTCTGTTGAAAAGCAGACCCTCTTTCACATTGCTCTGGAGAATCTGGTCAGAGGTATCTTTGCCTAATCCCTTGTGTCCATCCAAGGATCCAAAGTCATCTCTCACCCACCCAGAGACACAAAACTGCCTACATTGTCTGAAATGCAACAGCTGTGTGTGCCTCCTCACTCCGAGTACTAAACACACTCTGATTTTTACTGGTATCAAAAGACACATTCATTTAATATTGAGATTTATGACGCAGTTAGGAAAACAACATGATAAAATTTTGGATCATCTTAAACTTTTTCTCTTAGAGCATTGGCTGCTGGAGGCTTTCATTAGCATTTAAATCAGTGTGTTTTTAAAGTCTATTCTGAAATGAATTATGTCTCTTATGACATTTACTTAAATTTATGAAACATACCAAAATATGTAACTTCAGCAGCAACTGTTATATTCCAGTTACGAATTATGATAGACATTTGTTGCTGTATTAGCCAGGGTTCTCTAAAGGAATGAAATGGAGAGAATGGACATAAAGATTAAAAGGGATTTATTAGACTGACTTACAGGCAGTAGTCCAACAATGGTGGTCTCACACTGGAGATGCCTAAAAAACTGTTGCTGTGTAGCCCATGAGACTGGGTGTCTCAGCAGATCTAAGATGGTGCTGAAGACCCGGAGGACTTCAGTCTTCAGTCTATATTGGAATCCCAAGGATTTAGCTTTAATATCAGCATGCAGATGCTACAGCAGCAGGATAAAAGAACTGGCCAGACAGATGGAGGGCAAGAAGGCAAAGAAGCAAAATGTCCCTTTTCCCTGTCCTGTTAAGTGGGCTGACACATCTATAACTAGAATGGGCCTTCCTGCTTTAGACCATCTGATCAGGAAAAATCCCTCAAAGGAGTGTACAACATCTTGGGGGTGAATGATCCTGGATGTAGTCAGTTGACAAGCAGGATTAACCATCACCACTATTGTCTCTAAAACAGATGTGCTAATGCAAAATCTTCAACAGAGCCTTCTAAGAACATAGCTCAACTCAGCCACTCACTGGCTCCCACAGCAGATCTTTCTACCCCCCTGGAGGGACTTCCTGGAGATTTCAGTCCTCATTGTCACATTTATATAACCCAACCATACAAACAGATGTGCAGAAAAAAATGCTTATAGGAAATATGCACCGTCTACTCTCATGAACAGATTCAGTATTGGTCAACTTGTGTACTATCACAGCTCAAATTTACATGTACTCCTAAATCAACTCGTGAAGTCATCCATAGATCCTAGACATGCATACGAAAGTAAAACTTTGGCTCTTCAATGCACAGCTTTTCAGCTGAAATAGACAAAAGTGATGCTATCTACCTTATGTCAGTCATCATCCTATAAATAGTGGCCCTCTCAGGACCTATTGTTCTATCATCTATGTATCTATCTATCATCTACCCCTAAATCTATATTGGTGGGGGTTTTTTGTTGGTGGTTTCATTGCTTAGAGTGTCGCCAAATAAAGTACTGAAGTATCATGCAGGGAGACTATGTCCTGTATTCTGGGGAACACACATTCATTCATTGCTTTTCTTGATGCTGTGACCAAACAGCTAAAGAATCAGCCTAAGGAAGGAACAGTTTATTCTAACTCACAGTTTCAGAAGAAATATAGTTCATCATGGTAGAGAAGACATGCGGTAGCTCCTAGCTCCCAAAGTCAGAAAACAAGCAGTGGACAGGAAGTGAGGTGGGCTATTGTAATGGCTATTCCTGGTTGTCAAGCTGAATATACCTGGAATGAACTACAATCCAGAATTGGAGGCCTTGCCTGTGATCCAGAACTTGAGGATAGAAGACACAAATTTCTGACCTGGATCTTGGCATGGAGATCTTGAGGCACAGTGACCATGAAAAGCTTAGGCTCAGGAAAGATAGTATAGGACTTTAATCCCAGGAGACTGAAGCAAGCAGATCTCTGAGTTCAAGGTCATCCTGGGACAAAGCAAGTCCCAGATCCAGGCACAGTGGTACACACCTTTAATTTGGCCTACACCTTCTGCTAGAGGCATATGTAAGGACACTGGAAAAAGGAAGATTCCCTCTTCCTCACCTTCTTACACTTACTTGCCAGCACATCTGTTGAACCGACTTCTACAGAAGATTAGCTGAAACAACTATTCTCATGGGACTGAGCAACTACTAGATTCTTGAACTTCCCATCCACAGCTGCCCATTGCTGGGTTAGTTGTATTACAGACTGTAAGTCATGGCAATAAATTCCCTCACTATAAAGAGATATTCCATAAATTCTGTGACTCTAGAGAACCCTGACTAATAGAGCTATAAAACCTAAAGGCCTGTCTTTAGTAACCCAGTTCCTCCAGGGAACTTCAGGACTACCTCCTAAGGGTTCTACAACCTTCCAAATCAGTCTGCTAGCAATCCATCTGAGTGGGAGCTACAGTGTGGTTAGAACCAGAGCTGGGTTAGCCTTACCAACCATGTGCATGATAGCCCTCTCTTACCACACTGTCTGAATCACCAGTAAAGCAATAAACAAACAAACAAAAGCCAAAACAAAATCCTGACTAGGAAGACTAAGACAGGTGTGGTTAAATGCAGGTTCCGAGAAATGTGAGAGGTTCAGGTAGTTCTTGGACCCAGGGGGAACCTTGGGCCACAGCAGCAGTTATGAGGGCCTTTTTCCAGAATGAGGCAGTAAAAACAAGGCAGCCTCTTCAGGGGACCTTTTGTCTACCTTTCCAGGTGTCTGCCACCCTCAAGAATGGGCAAAGTCTCTGGGGCTGGTGGTATCCTTTGATTATCCTTGCTAAATTCTTCTGCCACTCAGACCTTATACCACATATGCTAGGATGACTAGTAAAGCCACATCCCACAGTTACCTACTACAACTAAGATAATGGGAACACGCTCATGCCAAAATGCATCTATCTTCCCCAGGGACATTGCAAGCTAAATCAGTGTCCCATGATTCCATAGGGCAAAACTACTATGCCAAATAAGGATGCACTATACTAGCCTCTTATTGAAATGAACATGCTTTCATAAGACTAAAAAATATCTTCTAAAGTATCAAAAGAAATACCAAAGAGAATAAATTACTACCATAAATGTCTTAGAGGCTTATATATAGGTTGGTATCATTTGAAAGAGCAATAAAGACATATACAATTCTTTTACTATCAAGAATATATTCTATGTCTTTCTTTCCTTCTTTGTTTTTTTTTAATTTTTTTTTTTAATTTTTTTAATTTCAAGGCGGGGTTTTTCTATGTATTCCTGGCTGTCATGGAATTAGCTCTGTAGACCAGACTGGCCTTGAACTCAGAGATTTGTCTTCCTCTGCCTCCTGAGTTCTGTGAATAAAGGCATGCACCACCACCACCTAGCTCTATATATTTCTCTTACTTGCTTATATTTGTTAGAATAAAACTTTCAGATAATTGGTTTAACTCATGCTAAACCAAAAGATTAAAAATAAAACTATAATACGGACAAAATATCCAAATTTTAAAGTTTTATTAAATTACATGTCTGCTCTTATTTTGTGTTTCTCTGTGTGTGTATATTCATGTATGTGTGTCTTTGTATACACAGTGAATGGTGAGGGTCCAAGAACTAATTCTTGGGCAAAATATTCTCTCCTTCCACCTGGCTGGGAGGCAGAGTGTCTCAGTGTTTCTGTCGTTTGATCACGCACTCCAGGCTGGTTGGCTTACAAGCTCTCCTGTCTCCATCCCTGATCTCACAGGAGAAGGGCTGGGACCACAGATGTATCCTGCCCCCTCCACTTTTTATCTAGATTCCAAGGTGAAACCCAAACCATCAAGCATGC
Organism: Apodemus sylvaticus; assembly: GCF_947179515.1. Lineage (NCBI taxonomy): Eukaryota > Metazoa > Chordata > Mammalia > Rodentia > Muridae > Apodemus > Apodemus sylvaticus. The sequence goes on along the minus strand of NC_067485.1, from coordinate 25,211,375 downwards.
ATGGTAAACCCTTTTGCTCACTAAGTCATTTCCTAGACCTAATTTACATACATTTTCGAAAGCTTTCATTTTCCTAAACATTTCAAGTTATCTATTCAAACTAAAGACAAGAACACAAGAATCAAAACAAATAATGATTAAAACATAAATTATGATTAGCAAATAAAAATGGAATAAAACATATTTTCATAGAATTAGCACATTGCGTGTATGCTTATTAAACTATCTACAGCTATAGCTTTCAGCTATTCTTCTAGCTGACAACGTAAAGAATTGACATCATTCGGGTTACATTTAGATCGATACGTACATTTAAAGGCATGAGAATTGATTAATGTAGTATAATGTCTGCTAGCCTTTGTGTGTGAAAAGTGGAAAGACCAATGGTTCTCAAGAATGTGTGGATTATAAATTGAACCCGAGAAGAGCAGGAAATAGATGTGGGACAATGGAAAACTATAGTTCGTGGTGTAAGGACAGAAGGATTGATAGATCAGGGACTCTTGTCTTGCCCGCTCCTAAATTTCTCTCTCCAGTTAAAAATCACCCTACACTGAAAAGCAGGCATTGCATCTGTTGGTCTCAGATTCCCCAAATTCCCACAGAATATGGATGAAGTTGTCTACGGTCCAAAGGATGCTGAATAAAGACATCGAGAAGTATTTGTGTGAGGAAGAAACGAAGTGTTTTGAAAAGAGACGTCTAAGGTGACGAGTCACTGCAGCAGATCTTAGTAATGAATTCATGCGGTGTCTAATGATCCAGAGATGAGTCCCCAGGGAAGTAGGAGTCAATGCTGAGAAAGAAAAATACTACCACCATCTCTTATCTAATTAGGACTGAGTTCACATCTGACCATTGGAGGGACCCAGCCTCCCGGAAGTCAGCTTCCGGAAGTCTGATGGCTATGGGCCAGCGCTCCGCATTTAAGGCCCCTGACCTTCTTGGCTACAAACCTAATCTAAATAAAATCCTGTCTCCTGGTCACTGTTGTGTTCCTGCTTTTCACCATTCAGGATACACTTTCTAAACCAGGTGTAATATTGTAAAGCACTTTGTGCTGCCTTTGTGATCCACTCGGGGCTTCTACCTATGGCGTTATGCTCTATTGGCTGACTAGACAGTCACTTCCAACCTTGCTCTGAATCAAAGTCACACTTCTCTGTTTTGTGACCAACACTTTTATTAGAACTAAAGACTGAATCTAAAGTCTCATCTATGCTGCACAAGCTCGACCTCTGAGCTCTCAATACATACCTTGTTTTCTTTTTTTTTACACTATTTTGAAATGCCGTCATGCTGTATAGCTCAGGGTGACCTCAGACAGACAAGACAGTCTCTGCCTCGGCCTCCTCAAGTCACAGGATCACAGATGTGTACCATGACATCTAGCTTAACCCACTTTTTAACTCTGTTTATCTTGGACACTCTCTCTGCAGCTGTTGAGATAAATGACAATAATTAGAGCAAGCATTTGTCAAAGGCTTGCTGAGTGTAAGGTTACACATCCAATTGCCCTGTGGTCTAGATTCTCATCCAACCCACTCATCTTTTTAGACACCTTAAGTAAGACTCACTTATTTTATAGGAAAAACAGGTTTTTCTAATAAATCCATTAAAGGCGATATATATAACAGCAACAACAACAACAAAAACACATATATTTATTTGCTACTTGTTCTTTCTTCTAGGGGTGACATTGGCATGGTGCTGTTAATACCTGAACTGCCTCTTCTTCTGAACTTGCCCTTTACGAAGGGCCTCGGGTACTCACATAGGTAAATAGATACATGGAAATGAAAAAAATCCTCATTATTGGTTTATATGATAATCCTATAAACCCTAGGTATACACTTTTAATGTCTCCAGTTTATTCTACCCCATGGGGCCTAAAAGAGTTAACTTGTTTTCCCTAAATGTCAGTCAAAGATCTGGGCATGGATTGTGAGTTTCAGGAAGCAACTTGCATCCTGATATTTAATCCATGAGGTATTTTGTTTATTTAAGCGTTCTTCTCAATATTTGTATCCCAACTCTACAGCATGGATTCAATGTCTGAGAAACCAGGAAGAAAATCTGACCCAAAGCTAGGTAAGAGCCAGTTTCTGATGCAGGAAGAGTAAAGTTAAATCCACAAGCATTCAGTGAAGGATGACATGTCTTCTTTAAAGGTTTCCTCTGCCTGACTGCTGTATGAACCCAGATCCAGTAGTGTTATAGTAGATGTCCACCCATGAGGAAGATTCCTCATCGTCAACCCAAGTTTGCTCATGTTCAATGCATTTACATTGTAGGTTTCTCCCTGAGAATCTGCTAGAATAGATTTGACTTGTACTTTCACGTGATACCATCACTAGTCTTAAAGTGTAGAAGGACGCCAATGGATGTCTCCATACCACTTTTTTTTAAATGGAAAGGCAGAGAGAAGAGTTGATACCTCAGGATCAGCAAATCCCACACTTGTTTCTGCTCCCCATGGCTTTAACATGGAAGATGAGCTAATCTATCCATTCCCAGAGGAGAGTGTCTCTCTGTAGCATTGGGGTTTCTCAGCATGCCAAAGTTCTGTGCCCACAGTCAAGGTCCACCTAACCCATCATCAAGACTTTGGGCAGATGTGTGGGGATGCTCAGATGCTTTGTTTCCACTTTCTCACACATGCTACTTGCCACGTTTCTGGCTTTTTTGTATCCCCAGGATTTTGCCTGGGTCCTTCATCACTGTGGGATCCAAGATACACTTTAGTTGGTCTGTGAAAAACCCCTGATTCTACCCATTCCCAGAAAAACTCCACGGACTTTATCAATTGATTCAGGGTGGACTCCTCTTGCACTGGTGAAGTGCCAGCCTAGGTTACTCCTGTCCAGTCTTAATACTGAAATTCTAGAGAGCAGGTGCCTAATCTGCAAACTAGGACTTGGGGAACTAGTTCAATATGTCACATCCATGTCATCCTAGATCAGCTTGCCTGGTGGCACAATGACCTAGCTTTCCCATTCAAAGAAGACATGCTTCAGGAAGTCCTCACAGGCCCCTTCCAGATCTTTTAGGGATGGCCTTGGTTTTCATTCTAAATCAAAATTTCTAGAGTCTTTGTCAGAAACTGGGGTTGGGGGAGGGTGGCTATCTGTAAGTCTCCAGAAAAATATGATGTATCTGTTCTATTCACAATACAGTCTAATCAAGTAGTTGGCCCAAAGTCTTGTGTTTTGCATTAACCATGTATCTCTCACTTCATATTAAACAAGACACTCAAGTTTTCATTCTGAAATCTCTTCCTGGTACATTTGTTCATTTCTCGTTCATCTTTTCCTTTCTAAGCTTTGAATGATGTCCCTGACTCAGGTGCTAAGAGAAGTCTCAATTAAAATAGAAAGGGATGAACATTACACTAGAAATAAACGTGGTATGACATGTTTTAAGACAGATGTTGATTTTACTTCAAAATAAAGTACAGTTATTTTAAGCAATTTTCATGAGTAATTTATCTTCTATAATTGCATTCTCTGTACATTTGTTAATTGTATTCACAACCTGATTGAATTAAAAGGAATGGTGTGTGCCAATTGATTACTAGGTAACAATGAAAACACAGGTCTCCATTTATACAAATGTGTATTCTGGTATTGCATAGTTAAGTCTACATCTCTAGAAACACATGCATAATGCTGTTCCTAATATTTAGAAAGTAATCAAACTATTTCAGTGTACACAAATAAAGAAGATTATGAACATGTGAAGACATATGGTTTTTGTAGGTAATGGCATGACCTTGGTTAATCATTAAAATGACTTAGTTGATTACCTGCTATTTGCTAAATGACTCCAGGTTGCAAGAGTTCAACCAAAGTGAACCTGTCAGTAGTCAAAAATTTGGGGTAACTATCTTGAAGTGTTTGGTAGCACACAAAGCCAATTTATTGATAATATCATCTGAGCCAGACTTTCTCTACTTGGAACTAATCAGCTAGGAATAGAATCTGTATATATACAATTATTATAAATTATGTTAATAAGTTATATGTATGCTTGTTAACATGCATTTTTATCATTCTGACATTTGTTTTATTTTAAATTTCACTCACAAGTTACATGGCTATCTCTACAATGGGTTACTGACTCACATAAATAACATTGTAAATTCTAGGCGAAGATAATCTTTGCATTTTCTGACTCCATTTGTTTGTTTTTCTGTAGGGAGCGTTCATTTTCTTAATGTTAACAATAACAAATTGAAATGCTTTCCCCCAATGCATTTAAAGTCTAGACATATGGTCAGACTTGGAAATAGAGATTCATGCTCTATGAATCATTTTTATGGCAATTTAATAATTTTAATAACCTACTGAATTTCACATTTCATGGTATATAATTTTATATTTCATAGAATAAATAGGAGTGAGAATCTGAAGGCATTCTTCAAGGAAATGAGTTAAACATAATTTGACAGCAATACAACTTTCTCAAAAAGGTGCTTACGGGAAATGTAACTTTAACAAGATTTGTAGGTTTGTAATTTGTCATCAAGGTACCATACATGCGAAAGAGTAATACGTTTCATAATGAAAACCAGTTCTCCACACACATCATTTCTCATTGTGTCTCCTGGCATCTACATTCATATACCTTTTCCATTTTTCATAGGCCTGAGGATTGACTCCAGAGCCTTGAGGATATCAGGCAAGTGAGTCTGCTACTGCAAGGCATGCTTAGCCCATGTGCTCAAAGTTCTAAATAACACTCCTTCTCTGTGGCTTCTTAACTTATCAATCTTTGTCACCTCCTGTTGACTTCCTGTCCCAGTAGATCAGGACTTGGTACCCTTAGGTCAGGATGATCTGTGCTTTCTGACTGCTTATTTCTCTAGGAACATGATTTATGTTATGTTTTTATGTAAATATCGGTCAACTCAAGATTATGTTTACTCTCTAAGACAATATGTTGGTTCTTTTGTAAGGTGAGGGCTGGAGAGATGGCTCAGTGTTTAAGAGCACTGACTGCTCTTCCGAAGGTCCTGAGTTCAAATCCCAGCAACCACGTGGTGGCTTACAACCATCTGTAATGAGATCTGACGCCCTCTTCTGGTGTTTGGGAAGATAGCTACAGTGTACTCATATACATAAAAAAATAAAATAAATCTTTTGTAAGGTGAAAATAATTGCTTCGTGGTCTTGGAATTTAACTTTTTCCTGAGAAAATGTCTTAAACATGTGAGCTGACTGTTTCAACATTACCCACCCCCCCTTCATCCCGACTCCAACTCCTCCTATATCCTACCTCTCCCTCCCAAACTCATGACATCTATTTAATTGTGATTACTATGTGTGTTTGTGAGAGCAAACAGTTTTACTAAGTTCATCCAGCATCACCAAGACAATGTATGTATGGTTAGCATATCTGGTAGAGTTCTGTTGAGTTTATTTCATCTTCAGTGCAGACTAACTCTGAAGTTTATTTGTTGGGTTTTATTCTGTATGATCTATCTGTAGATGAGAGTGGGGGATTTAATTCATCCACATTATGGTACAGGGGCATGTCTCTTTTTATATTCCCATTAATGTTGGTTTTATGAAACTGCGAGTCCCAACACTCAGTGTGTACATTTCCACTGTTGTTTTATCTTCCTGATGGATTGTTCCCTTTTGAGTATGTAGCTGCCTTCTTTATTTCTTCTTCAGTCACCTTATGGTCAGCTTGGTCAGATATAAGAATGTCTGCACTGCCCTGTTTTTCATCCCCCATTTGCTTAGTGTAGCAATTTTTATCTCGAAATCCATGAATGATTTTGTTAGTGATCTGGGTTTCTTGAAAACAACAGGTAGTTGAATTTTTTTTTTTTTGAATCCAACCAGCTTGTCCTTTAAAGGAAACTGTGTGTGTGTGTGTGTGTGTGTGTGTGTGCATACACATGTGCTCACATGGGTCTGCGTGCATGTACTTCTGTGTGAGTGCATGTAATTAAGTGCTACCATGAACTGTGCTAAGGTCAGAGAAAACCTCAGGTGTCAATCTTCAGTCTCCGCCTTTTTGAGGCAGGGCCTCTTGTTTGCTTGTTTGCCAGGTTCTTGGACCTACAAGCTTCTGGGGATGTTGCTGTCCTTGTCTCCCACTTTACTTCTTCTGGTACTTAATGTTTATTTCAGTTCAACACAGAGGAAACACATCACCTGGGAAGAGAGAGCTTCAGCTGAAGAACTGCATCCATTATGGCCATGTGTGTGCAGACTCATCTTGATTGCTGATTCGTGGGGGGGGGGGGGAACTATTCATTGAATAGGGGGACCTCAGCTGTGGAAAAATGCTAGCTTATATTTCACGTGAGTGAAGACCCAAAGCTTTTTTTATTAATACTATGTGTCTGGAATCACTATCTTAGCCTTATAGGAGTAGATGAAATGTCCAATAGAATGTGTCTTTCTGCACTTAACCTGTAGAAAGATACCATTTGTATTAGGTACCGTGTCTATCATTTCTCTCTTCTCTTTCCATGGGAAGCAGCCTCAGATATACACAGTCACAGCCTCCTTAGCCTAGACCCTGAAGTTTATCTTCTTGTCTTCATTTGTGAGTCGATGCTGATACCCGTCTTACTACACAGGTTTTGCTGGCCTCCAGTTTATAATCTTTTTGTCTTCCTGCCTCAGATGGTCATGCCCAGCAAATTTTTTTTTCTTGATGAAAGCTAGCAATGTACCATTGATGGCCAATCACATCTGTTAAGATACATTGATGAGATACATATCAGACCATTCACTAACACAGGTGAAAAACATGTTTCTCTAAGAAGGGCAACACTTTCTCTAATGCCTTTGCTTTAATAAGTGTTACTTTAATAAGTGTTACTATCTATGTTAAAGGCCGACTGTGCAGGACCGATTCTGAACCTTCCCATAAAGTAGCACCAAGAGGTTATGATGGAGGTAAAGAAGCAAAGGATTATACCCCTGGCTTTTTGAAGATCCTATGTTCTATCTTTGAAAATTATCATCAAAAAATGCCAATATTTCAAAAAACTGATGTAGCTGGCTCCATTGCTCAAGTCCTGTTCCCCTCTGTGATCCTGTGGTGCCTTGGAGTTTGTCATCCACTTGTGACTCCTTTCAGATCAGTATGGACTGACTTCTAGAAATAACTACACGACAAAGTGGGGTCTTTGCTGGTGGCACCGTCACTGGCACAGAATCAGAAGTCCTGTAGCCTGGTACCTGCCTTGTTAAGAAACACAGAACTGTTGTCTCTTGGTACACACTGGGGATGGGTTTCAGACCACCCCTTCTGCCATGATACTCATATCCAGATACATTCACATTTTCTTTATAATTCATGGCATGGTATTTATATATAACCTATGCACAACCTACTGAATACTCCATTGTCTGTAGATCTGTGGTTCTCAACCTGTGTGGAAGTCCTGACTCTCAGAGAGGTCACATATAAGATATCCTGCCTATCAGGTATGTATGCTGCAATTTATTGATTTAGTGATGAAGTAGCAACAAGATAGTTTTATAGTCAGGGAGTCATCACAATATGAGGAACTGTATTTAAGGGTTATAGCATTAGGAAGGCCAAGAACTAGTGCTATAGATTATAATACTTAATATAATATAAAAGCTGTTAAGCGGCTGGTATCCTATTCCATTTAAGAATGATAACAAGAAGCTGGGTGTGCTTCTTGGGTGTTATATATAAATCCTAGTGCTTTCAGGCAGATGCAGGTGAATCTTTTGGGTTTGAGGCCAGCCGGGTCTACAGAGAGTTCCAGGACAGTCAAGGCTACACTGAGAAACTGTGTCTTGAATAACAAAAAAACGAATGAACAAAGAAGAGGAGGAAGAGGAGGAGGAGGAGGGAGAAGAAGATAAAGAAGAAAATGCATCTGCACACATTCAACATGTTCACATTCCTCCATAGGTCAGGAGTTTGTTGGTGTAAATCCTGGGATGCAGAATCAATAGTACTTCCTTCACTCGAAAGAGATAAAATATGGTGGGCACTCTGCCCAAACCCAGACAAGAATGGTCCCTCATTTACCTGGGATGCTCTGAGCATCTACTTACAGGCTTTCCAAGGAGAGCTTAAGATTTCTGTCTTCTGGGTATACCTGCGGGAGAGGCTATTTGAGATGACTCTCAGAACTAGCGATGTGATAACTGACAGCGGCCATCCAAGAGGCTGTCTCCAGCCCTTCTTGGGGCAACATAGATATCCGCGTAAAGCAGGTTTTATCTTGACCAGGAGGGGGACCTGCCAGTCCTGAGAAAGACCTCATTATAACAAACTGATCACACAACAGAGACCCTTCTCTGCAGGGCAAATCCAAGGTTCCTTTACAAAAGAGAAGAGTTTAGAGAAATTTGCCAACCCTGAAATGTCTCAAAAAAGGAGTGTACCCAGCAAAAGATTTTGCAGTCCTTGCATTTTAGAAATAATGGGATTCGCAAAGACAGCCCATAATAGAAACCACTGAACAATGAGGTTGTCCAGCTCCCCAGGGCTTACCCTGATTGGACTGAACAATTTAACGCAGAAATCCCTCTTTGCGATTCAGCAAAAACCAGAGGCATTTGTCCCGAGAACTGCAGGAAGGACAGGAGGAGGCAGACCGGGTGTCTCTGCCCTTCCCAGATAGGTTCAGATAGGTGGCGTTTCAGCCTAGCCTCATTTCACAAATGGCAACCTAGGGAACTTCCTAAACCATGGAAACCAGCTGTTTACTTTGTGAGTCTCTCTCTGATTACAGGAGGCTGGAGGAGAAATGGTCGGAGGGATTACTAATTTAAAAGCTTTCCACTTGAGAATCCCCCAAAGCCTTCATTTCCGATCTCCAGCCCTCATGAGTAGCTCTGAACTGAGGCTGCTGGCTGCATCAGAGAAATTGCAGGATGTTTCTCTCTGAACACGGGCAGCTCAGAAAGCAGAGCACCTGGAAATAGGTTAATGAGCCTCGGAATTGCCTGAGGTTGTCAAGACCAACTGTTGAGAATTCCTGTAGAGTTAAGTGGGATGTGGATCTGGCCAGAGTAAATACCATTACCCATGCTTTCTGACTGCCTGCTCTAGGGGACTTGTAGTGCACTTGGTTGGGGTTGTTTTCTCTCTCCCTCTCCCTCTCTCCCTCTCTCTCTCTCTCTCTCCCTCTCTGCCCGCCTCTCTCTCTCATACACACCACACACACACACACACACACACACACACACCACATCCCTTTAGCTAAATTGTTGAGTGGTAGTTGGATTATGAGGGTGGCTGAGAGTGTCATTTGAAAGAAGGTTTATGGGACATATGGGGAGGGGGGATCCGGGAAAGGGGAAATCATTTGGAATGTAAACAAAGAATATAGAAAAATAAAAATATTTTTTTAAAAAAAAAGCTCTCTTTGGAGAGGGGAGAGCTGACACCTGCCCTTAGCCAGGGCAGTGCTGGAGAGCTCGCCCTGGTGGTGATGGGTGCAGGAGAGCTGGACTCTCTGGGTAGGCTGCCCAGGTCACCTGTCACTCAGATCCAGATACAGCGCTTTTTGTTGACCCACCCAGAATCTACATCATCTGTGAACTATTGGAACGTCTGAAAGGACCAGTCCTGCTGATGGTAAGCTGCAGGATCTCCATGACACAGGGCAACAGGATAACCAGGAGGAGTCCCATGACAATCCAATATTGATGGTGTGGCAGAAGCCAGATGCCACAAACCAGGCAAGTGATTCATTGCAACGAACATTTGCAAGTGAAGATGTGTGGACAGAGGGGACACGCCGTGACACACTGCAGCTTTCACAATGAGATGTTTTCTATGCTTTATTTACTTTGCTTGTCTTTTATTTGCTTTGGTGGGGGGATTGCAAGAGAGAAGGGTGGATGTACATAAGGAGACAGAAGAGTGGGATTGGGGTGTATGATGTGAAACTCACAAAGAATCAATTAAAAGTTCAAAAAAGGGGGTGCTCTCTGTGGGTGAATCTCCTAGTGTTTATCTGGAGCTGTCAAGAGGTAGTGTATGTTTTGGAAAAATCCATCACATTCAAGTTCCAGGAAAGCAAGCGATTGACTCATGTTCTCAGAAAAAGACCCTACTGAGCATGTGAAGTAAGACCCTACTAGGCACTTGAAGCATCCCATTTCAGTTTTAAACAGCCATGAAACATGGTAAAGATGAAAAGATAAGACATCAGCCATGTTCCACCCACTACATGCAGACTGAAGGTCCTTGGACACTGGTTTTGTAACCTGTCAAGACCACAGCCAGTATACTGTAGCATACCCATACATTACCCTCTGGCAGAAACGTGGGATGCAGAAAGAAAGAGCATGGTGTGTGAGAAAAGCCTGCTTCTCTATCATCAAGGAACATAACTACATAACCAAGATCAGGCAAAGGACCCCATTAATCCTCAGGGAACCTCTCATTCCTTCTTCTAGTCCAGACCCTCAGGATTAACAACTTCCAACATTTGAGATTCTACTGTTGGTTCTGAACTCCACACAAACACAAACAGAGCAGTCCAGCATATTCTCTTTTACAGCTGCCTTTTCCCAAGATGACAGGGGAGTTTTTTTTTTTAAACATACATCTTTTTAATAAGTCTTTATGTACCATCGTGTTGATGAGGAAACGGTTGGTCTGCTGACAATTTGCTTTCTCCAAAATGTGTCAAGTAAAGATGTTCTGTTTGGAAATGAATGTCTAACTGGCTACATTATACACTTCGGGGGTTCAGCAGGCACACCCAGCTTCTACCACAGGAAGCAGGACATTCTACCAAGTGTGCTCTAAAGGAGAGAGATAAAGTCATCTTGGTAACCATAACAAAATGTTAAATGGCAGTTGGGAAATCTTGCCGTTCGAGTTGAGGCATAAAAGTGATTTGTGTCTAAAGAAATGAGGTTTATTAGTGGGATGTTAACATGTTTGGATGGAAAATAGAGCTTGGTGTGTAACTACTAATATGGCTACTTCTTTCTAACCACTCCTAGTACATTCCCAATAAATGGACCTCTACAGATGGTGTCTTACTTCCTGCAGTTTGTAGCTGGCTTTATCAGACAGTGGCTTCCTTAGTCTCTGGTCCAGGTCAGGTCAGACATCATGAGGATGATGGCAGTAATCACAGTGACATCAACAGCTCCCCTGGGAGCCAAGTTCAAGCTATCCAACTTCACCACTAATTATAAAGCAAGACAAAGGACTTAGAACTATCAGAGTCAAAATTGCAAGTTGCAGAATAACAGGATGCTATTGCTATGTGCAGAAATATTTAGGAGACCACTTTGCAGTGAGTAAGTCATGGGCTTGTCCAATCACAGGCACCTGACTAACATATTGCAGCCTCACTTGACCATGCATCAAACCAAGTGGATGAAACACCTGTTTAGGAATAAAATCATAGTCAAATACGGATGATCTCAGTAACACCCCAGGGTTTTCTTCCCAAATTTCCTGCCAGTGAAGAAAAGGCGATTTTTTTTTCCATTCATTTGTTTTTGAGCAAGCCACATTTCCCTAATATGGTGATCCCTCCCAGTCTAAACATTTTTTCTTGGAAAATGTGAAACCCTGTAATTAATGCTTCCTCTTCGGAAAAAAAGGAGCATTTGCCGAACCGAAAAGCCGAGTGCCTTCCCTACTGAGAAGACTGTTATGGGAGGACAGATGTGGGGTCTGAGGGAAGGCCCATTGCTGGGGTGGGAACAGGAGGGGTCTGAAGAGGAAGAGGAGAAAAACGTGTGTTCGCACATCTGAGGATCTTGAGAGTGCATGTGCGCACTCACAAGTGTATGTGAAAATGGGAAATTCTATTCCTAAGTAGAATGTTGGCTTCATGGCAAAGATCAACTTGAATAAGCTTTAGTTACTGACCAACTACAATATAATTCATTGTAGCCATAAATTATATTACAAAGGAAAGGGGAACAATAGCTTTACTAATGAAATAACGAAATAATCCTCTGGATTGAGAAATGGTGTCCAGCATTTCATAAATGGACTTTATTTTTTCTCCCTTGAGAAGCTAATGCCTTTAGCCTTTAACTGTTGTGGTTTCATAGAGGGTGAGTCACTTTGGCCCAGGAGTGTGTTTTTTTTTTTTCATTTTGAGCACTTGACTAGTAACAGTATGGATGCTCGCTTAGGAATGGGGTCAGCTCATCAAATGCAACAAACCAGATAAGTTCCCTCATTATCTTTTGCTAACTCCCCAAATTGGGGTAAATGAAAGAAGCTACCTTCTTAATACCTTTCAGTTAAAATATGTTTCTTATTGTCCCAATAGATGCTTGCTATGTGCTTTAGAAAAGTCAGCTTAGCAACAAGTTAGATACCAATGAGAGTTAGGAGAGAGGAAACACAGAAATGCTTTAGAAAGCTACTGTAACAGTCTAGGCAAGCTAGAATGATGGTCTAATTGCAGTCATGGGGATAAAAGCTAAGATAAAGATTTACTACCACCTGTACATAGCTGCAGTATAACAGCTACTAAGTAGCTGCTGAAATCTATTAAACACTGGAATACCAAACATGCCATAGCTACAATAGCCCCAACTGGAGGATTGGATAGGCTTGAGAGTTGTGCTTTGCTAGTGGCTGGCTAGCTTAGCCAATCGTACAGAGATAAAATGTTCTTAGAGTCTGCACAGGGTATAAAGACTTTTGTTCTTGGCTGATAGCATTGATCAGTTACAATGGTAGAGGGCCTTTAAACTGAACCACACTGGGCATGAATAGGTTGAAGATGATGACGATGACAATGGTTACTTTAGAGTTAGTGAATTGATGAGCTATCTGCATGCCACTGCATCTTGTGGCTGTTAAACTACCCCGCACCGTCAGTCTTTGGGTATATAGTGCTATGCATTGTTAAAACATTATACCTTAGATACCAGCAGGTATATCTGTATATGTATGTCTGATAGGATCAGCACAATATATAATGTAGACAGTCCTGTTGACTTGGCTTATCTAAGAAGTAAATGCCAAGGTAAGAACAGGTGTGGCTGAAAGAAATCCTGTGACAAAGATGGGGGGCAGGGCCTGGAGAGATGGCTCAGTTTGTACAGCATCTGAGAAGCAGCAACTGAGTCTGACTTCCGCACATACAAGTGCACCTGGTCTTACACACCCCACACATGTATCCCCACATGAATATGTACACACTGACATGAAGTCACACAAGGTAAAATAGCCTTGAAATTTTAAAAGGTTAAAAACCAAGGTCATTGGCTGGGCAGTGGTGGCGCACACCTTTGATCCCAGTGTTTGGGAGGCAGAATTTCTGAGTTTGAGGCCAGACTAGTCTACAGAGTGAGTTCCAGGACAGCCAAGACTACGCAGAAAAACCCTATCTCGAAACCCCCCCAAAAAACAATTATAAAGGTACCCAGTCAAAGCTTGACTCATGAAATAAACATTATTATATCTGAAAAGAAAGATGAGCTCTAGAGTAGAGGGCTAAGCTATAGTCATCCATCAATAGACAGGTCATCCAGGGAAGAAGAATTATCACAGAAACATCAAAGTTAACAAAAGAGTCTGGTAGACAGTCAGATAACTTTACACCCCAAAGCTGTAGGGCATATGTTCTCTTACCAGAACATGGCATATTCTCCAGGGTAGGCTGTGGATCATGGTGAAGAACACAGCTAAGTAATTAAAAAATTGAAACCAGAGTGCAGCCTTCTCTGACACACGGCGTAAAACTGGAAAACAATAAGAACTTTAGAAACTGTAAAAGGACATCAAACAAAAACAAACAAACAAACAGTAATTTCCTGAAGTTGTTGAAAGAAATAAAAATGAATACCACAGCATATCAAAAATCCATGAACTACTAGCAAGTACTAAATAAAAGGAACTTCATAGCATTGCCAACACATATAAAAAATATTTTAACTAAATAGCCAATAATGAGATCCAGGGACCCAAAAAATGAACATCACAGTGGTAAAGAAGTGGGTAAATTTCTAGACACATATAACCTGATGGAATTGAACCAGAAGAACACAGAGAAACAGACCAGATCAATAACAGAATAGAACGAATCAGTAATAAGAATCAATAACAGATAATGGGATGAATCCATAATGAAGATCAATAATGAAATAGAATAAAATAGTAATATAAACCTCTCCCAAGGAGGAAAAGCTCAGGATTGAGTGGCCCCACTGCTGAACTTCACTAATTCTTTTCAAACCATTCAAGCTTTGAAAGGGAGAGGAACCCTACAAATGCATTCTGAGAAGCCACTCTGACCGGGACAACAGTAGTCAAGGCAGAACAAAAGGAGGGAATTACAGAGCAAATCCTTGAAAAGTACTTCCAGCAAACCAGGTCCAACAGCAAGTTACAATGAAGTACACGGTGATCAAGTGAACTGTATCTCAGAGATGCATATATGGTCCAATATATGTGACATGTAAAACATATCATCAGAATGAAGAACGTAAAATATGATCTCAATAGTTATCACCAAGCCTTTGATAAAGTCAACAATATTTTATGATGAAACGCCTATGAATTATTATGGAAGGAATGTACTTCAATACAATAAAGGCTACCTAAGGGATGCCAGTCACTCTCATGCTAAATGAAGAACTACAAGCCTTAGCCAGGACAAAGGTGAAGAAGAAGAAGAAGAAAGAGGAGGAGGAGGAGGAGGAGGAGGAGGAGGAGGAGGAGGAGGAGGAGAAGGAGGAGGAGGAGGAGAAGGAGGAGAAGAAGAAGGAGAAGGAGAAGAAGAAGAAGAAGAAGAAGAAGAAGAAGAAGAAGAAGAAGAAGAAGAAGAAGAAACAGTATCCAAATAAGAAAGTTTTTCTTTTCTTTCTTTTCTTTCTTTTCTTTTCTCTTCTCTTCTTTTCTTTTCTCTTTTCTTTTCTTTTCTTTCTTTTCTTTTCTTTTCTTTTTTTTAGTGTTTCTCAAGTTTAGTAACTGTATTTAACTTTCCTTTTGTTCTTTTTCTTTGTGGATATTTTCTTTATTTATATTTCAAATGTTTTCCCCCTTTCCATATCTCCCCTTTGGAATCCCCCATCCCATCCACCCTCCCCCTGCCTCTATGAAGGTACTCCCCCACCCATCCACTCCCATCCTCCTGTCCTGGCATTCCCCTACACTGGAGCACTGAATACCCTCAGGCCTGAGGGCCTCCTTTCTCACTGACGTCCAACGAGTACATCCTCTGCCACATATGCAGCCAGGGCCATGGGTCACTCCATGTGTATTCTTTGGTTGGTGGTCCAGTCCTGGGAGCTCTGGAGGGTCTGGCCTGTTGCTCCCTCCTTTGGGCTGCAGACCCTCTCAGCTCCTTCAGTCCCTTCTCTATCTCCTCCATCTGGGACCCCCGAGCTTAGTCCAATGGTTGGCCATGGGATTTCCCCTCTATATTTGTCTGATACATTTGTTTTATACATTTAAAACCCCAAGGGTCCCATTACCAAGAAGCCAGGACTGAGAAATAAATTCAGCAAGGTTGCAATATACAAAGTCAATATATAAAAATTAATACATTTTTTAATGTATCAATAACAAAACTATTCAGAAAGAGATTATAAGTATAACCTAAATCACAGGAAAACAATATTTAAAAAAACCTATGAAAAATTTAAATCCATAAAGAAGTGATTTGCTTCTATAATTAAAATTACAATGATCGATTAACCTGGAGAGAGATACACACAAAGTGGAAAGACACCTCATGTTCACAGATTGGAAGAATCAGCATTATTAAACTATTAATGCCACATAATGCAATCTTCAGATTCCTTCTGATTCCTGTCACACTATCAATAACACTCCTCAAAGTTGGATGAAAACACAAAGTACCCCAAAATAAACAATTCCAGGCAAAACTAATCAGTTTTGAGACTTTCAAGATATGCTACAAAGCATAATTGGCTTCAAAATACAGCTGTACTGACAGTACAATGTTGAAATTAAAGCAGCCACAAATACATAAACCAGTAGAACCAGAATAGAGAACTTAGAAAACATCCAGGTATTTATAGTCTGATGATTCTTAACACAGGCAGAAAGAACAAAATCAAACCTGCTCTTGACAAATAATAGCAAAAAAAATAATATCTGTATGCAGAAAAGGAATTTTTAAAACCTCCCCATCTTTCATGGATGCTAAAACCATCTCCAAATGAACCAAAGACCTAAATATAAGACCTAAACCTGCTCAATGACAAGAAGGATATATAGTGTTTGAAGATGTGGGTCTGACCAAAGAGCTTTTTGGACATTACAGGAGCATAAAGAAAGTGAAACCTGACACGAAATCAAAAAGCTTTTTTACTTTACAAATCAAAGAAATCATCGAAGGATCTAAGAAGCAAATTACAGAATGAGTAAATTACTTGTGAACCCTTCAAAACACAAGGGATTTATTATGACGCACAAGGAACTCCAACAACTCAATAGAAAGGGGCGGGGGAAAGCAGACATTGATTGTCAAAGGAGTAAGATTCCCAAATAAAAATCTTCTCAAAAGAAGATTTGAGTTGCCAAAGAGCATGCGAAAATATGTTCAACATCACTATCTATGAGGGAAATGCAAGTCAAAACCTTAATATCATCTCACTCCAGTTTGAATGACTAAACCCAAAGGACACTACATATTTGAAATCCTAGCTCTCAAGAGGCTGAAACCAGAGTATCACAAGTTTAAGGCCACCCTGGCCTACACAGTGAGACCATGTCTTCTCAAACAAATAGCACTTGAGAGGAACAGGCGAACACCTGCAGCTGAGATCTCTGCTTGCCTCTCGGCAGGGTCCAGACAGAACCCAGCCTGAGTGCTGCAAATTTCATCAGCATCAACCAGCAGAATGTAAAGGAGCCCGCAGAAAACTTGACCTGGCAGGAGCAGGGCAAGCTGTTCCTACAACAGGTCCCTCAGCAGACCACATCCTGATTCACAAAACAAACTAACTAATTGAAAACAACAGAAATGTTAGCATAAAGATGATCACCTGACAGTGTTGCCATGACTGCTGGTGGAACTGACAGGTCTTGTGCAGCCTAATCTCAGGTTCCACTCCCCACAACTCTCTGGTACTTACGGCTCCCTTGACAAACTACCTTATTTAATTTGGAAGGACTTTACAATCCCCATGTGTCCCTAACAAGTTTCCCCCACTGGCCACAGAATTATTCAAAGCAGATTTTCCTCATTCCTGAGGGACCGGGAAGAATGCATCTTCTCTGACACACCCTCACCACCGCTTGCACAGTAGCAAATGAAAAACAGGATTTCACTAAGCAGCACATGCTAGCCTTGAACTCACAATCCTACAGACTTGGCCTCGCCTGTACTAGAAATACAGATAAGTGACCCAGGACCTGGCTACACCCCACCGCCTTGACCCTGCAACTTCTGCTGTCCACAGCCCGTGGCTGTTCTTATTGTTCCGAGGTGCAAATCCTGCAGGCTCGCTCTGTCATTACGCAATGTCTTTCTCAACTACACCGTGGATATAATATGTAACTAGTAAATGTCTATCCCTCTTACCTGCCTATCATCAAGTGTGGTGCGTTTGGCCATCTCTACAACCATATTCACCAATGAGATGAATGGGAGGCAATTATATAATGGAATCAAACACTATTGACCACAGAAACACTGTCCAGCGCAGTGATTCTCAACCTGTGGGTCGTGACCCCCCTTAGGTGTCACTAAATCCTTTCATAGTAGTTACACTTCACATATCCTGTATATCAAACACGTATGTTAACAATTCATGCCAGGAAGTGGTGGCTCACGCCTTTAATCCCAGCACTTGGGAGGCTGTTTCTGAGTCCAAGGCCAGCCTGGTCTACAGAGTGAGTTCCATAACAGCCAGGGATACACAGAGAAACCCTGTCTCGTAAAAACCAAAAAAAACCAAAAAAAAAAAAACAAAAAACAAAAAACAAAAAACAACAACAAAAAACAACAACAACAAAAAACCCAATTCACAGCAGTAGCAAAGTTATGGTTAGGAATGACAACAAAGATAATTTTATGGTTGCATGTCACTACAACAGAGGTATTGTGGTGACGTGCAACCATAAAATTATGTATATAATATTCTATGTATATACATGATTTTATGGTTATGTATTTTATGTATATAACCATAAAATCATGTATATAAATATACAATATAAATACGTGATATAAAATAATATGTGGAATATATTATTGTATACAATATAATATATTCACTACATTATATATTATAAATATATTATATTTATATATTTTATATATTATTAATATGTTATTTATCAAATATATTATAATATATAACATATAAATATTATATATATATTTTTTTTTAAACCCAGAAACCAAATAATCTCTTTCTAAACAATGTGTAGGTGACAAAAAGTCACAACGAGAATCTAAGCAACAGTACAAGTGAGTAAAGGTGAGAAGTGAGGGGAGGAGGGAAGCGGTGAATGAGGGGAGGACTGAATGACAATGGATGAGACGCGCTGGCCATGAGAAATGACCCAGGGAACCGATGCAGACTCAGAGTTCCATCATGTTCTTAAGTCACCACAGGAAGCTGCGTGGGAAACCGAAACAGAGTTCTAAGAGCAAGAGTCAGTCGGTGGGTGGAAGACAGAAGTGGAAGGCTGAGAAGAACTACAGGGGATGCTAACCAGAAAGAAACTAGTTTGCATCTCCGGCAGGGTATCCAGCGCGAGGAGGGTAGAGTCGGAGAAGCTCTGAAGCAGCTGTGAGACACTGAGCTGCACCCTGGTCCTTCTTCCCAGTCTCCCCCGTTTTAGCTCTGGCCGGTGGGCATTTAATAATATAAGGAAAGTTCTACGCAAACTGGCCCACTTTGGGCAAGCACAGAATACAAGTTTCTTTCTTTGTCTTTGTGGGAACCTAGGCTCTCTAATCTGTTCAGAACATATGTGTGCTTGAAGATTATTTTGACAACTATTACTGCAAAGATATGAGAGGCAAAAAATGTCTAAGTGGCTTGATTAGAACTCGTCACCGTTTGTGTGTGCTGTGTGTGCTGTTCTTACATTTGGGCTTGTGCATGCCGGTGCGCAGTTATATGTGCACACGTGTGTCTTCTTTAATCTCGGCTTCGTGTGAGACCTGTTCTTCTCACTGGGCCTAGAAATCATTGAGTCAGCGAGGCTGGCTCGCCAGTGAGCTCCAGGTGTCTCTACTTGCCTGCGCTTGGATTAGAGCCTCGCTCAGCCACACCTACTTTTTAATGTGGCAGCAGGAACGACTCAGGTCCTCACGCTTGCATGACAGACATCTTAGTGACTGAGTATGTCTCCCTAGAGACAAATTTTTATTTTATAATTTATTCTTCATCCGATCTCTTCCACCTGATTTTTTTTTTTTTTTAACAATAACTCCCACCAAGTGCTTGTGCCTTAAAGCAGATTAACCATTTCCCTCTCTGTGAGTAAGCCAAGATCCTCTCTAGGCCCAGATGAATGAAAACTAATTTAGTTTACTCCCTGACAAAAGTAGCAATGGCTGAGTTTTAGAAGTCGACGTGGTGAGGTTGAAATACACCTTACATGTAGTATATGCAATAAACATTATAATTACGTGCATAATTACACAACTCCATTTCTATATTTAAGTACATGTGTCTCTAGAGCTATGCGGAGGGTTGTATGGTTATGACATCTGTCTGATTCTAACGGAGGGGAGGATGACAGCAGCTGCTAGCACGCATCACTGGGTGATGGCCCACAGATGAACACCTAAGTAAAGAAGGAGCTTAGTCACCAATTACTGCACACAACATCTGAATCAATGAATTCAGGTATTGCCATGCCATGTATGTGCACATGCACACATCATACACATAGTTTCTATTTTCATGAGCAAAATTTTCTAAAACTGTCTCAAAACTCATGACACAGCAATTAGGACACGGCATCTTTCTTTGGAGATAGGACTTTACCATGTAGCCCAGACTAGCCCCAAATCTGCATTCTTCCAGACTCGGTTTCATGGGCTCTGGGCTTCCAAGTGTATGCCACCATGTCAGACTTTTAACATTTTTTTCAACACCCATGCCATGACTCTGTGATGATGGAGGTGCTCTTGGGTCCTTCAGGAAGAGTTGTACTTGCAAGAATATTCTCTGGGGCTAACCTATCTGCCAGCCTCCCAGAATCACTGTGCAGCAACAGGCAGAAGGGTTTTCTCCCCACTCTCCTGAGATTGTTCTGCTGTGTGTAACAGGGAGTTTCAAGAGTGCAGCAGAAAAATTTCAATTTCCACTTAAAGCTCTACTTGAACTTTCTTATGAATATCAGGCTCCCCCTTGATACCACACAGAAAAGTATGTCACAAGCACAACTTAAAGCGTCCATGCTGGGGATGGAGAGAGAGCTCAGTGCTTGAGAGACTTGCTGCTGTGGCAGAAGACCAGGGTTCAGTTCCCAGGACCCACACAGTGACACACAAATGCCTGTAATTTTAGTTCTAGATCTGACACTCTCCAGCATAAAGGATATCAGGAATGAATGTGGTACACAAACATGTACTAAACAAACACTCATACACATACAAATAAATATTTTTTAACAAATTCATGCTGCCATAAGAGAGATCAGGTAGAGAATTTGGGTAAACACTACATTTATTAATATGCAGATACTACTAATTATTACCACATAGTAATAGCATTATTCTTATTTAATAAACATTTTAAAGACTACTAGGTATTCTTAAATATTACAAGATGGATCAGACTTAAAAGCAGGTAGTGAAAGAATGCATAGTCGTCGACCCAAAGGGAAGATGCTGAGACTATAATGAGCTCAAGGGGAAACCCAACATGTTACATAAATCAAGGAACTGGAGCTGAGCTGCGTAGCTGTAACCACAGCAGGAACATTAGAAGCAAATACAGAAAACTAGTAGAGAGAAAATAGCAATTGTTTTTTAAGTCTGGTCTTTTGTGATTTCAAAACTTTCTGTGACTAGTTTGCCTTCCTTTGGTGTAATATAAGGTTATCTTTGTATGCAGTAAAATGCAATTGCCTTGAGATTTTTTTTTAAGTTAAAAAAGTTATGTTTTCTGTTTAAAATTTAAATGGAGTTTCCTCTAAGAGAAAATTTGAATCTTGGGGAAATTTTTGAATCTTGGGGAAATTTTTTTTCTGATACAAACCAATATTTTTATACTTTAAAATCTGTAACTAAACCAATTTTATATTTAATCTTGAGACAGAATGGGTTCCTAAGGCATTCAGTTATGAGTTTATATAAGGCTAGCTAAAGCACTGATTAGAAATGAGGCAGAAACTCCAGTAATGTATGCCCCTCAAAAGAAAAAAATGCCCAATAGGAAAACCTTCTAAATATTGAAATATAAACATGGTCCCGGTAAAGCATTTTGTATACAAAAGACAAAGCCATATGATACACAGAGGGGCAATGAAAGCCTACAAATAGCACAGACATCAGCAGCAGAAAAACCAGTGCTGACTGAAATCCTCCACTCCTGCTGTGATTTTTTACAAATTATTTATCTCTATTGAGACTTAAATTCCTTGTCTATAAATTACTGATAACTGTACCTGCTTTGTGATATTGTGGAGATTAAATAAAGCAAGGTGTCCAGATGTGAAAGCCCTTGGTGTTGAAGTAACGCAGATGTTGAGAAGGTCGGTTGTCCTCTAATGTGCTGAACAGTAGTGAGTCATTGAGTAGCTTCAGTCCTTCTGGCCCACATCCTTTCACACGCCCTGTGTGTTTTCTTCCCTTATCAGGTAGGACTGCATTTGTTGTCAACCATTTGAAAATCATCCTAGCAATTTTCTCCGATAACAAGATATAACTTGAAGCTGTTTGGTGAAAACTGGGTCCTTCCTGATCAATTTCTACCTACATCGTATTGGCTGATGTCTGAGCCAGTGACTGCGCCAAGGGAAGGAGCATTTTGAAATATTTCTTGGGTCAGCAAGATCCTCATCAGGTGAAGGTGCTTGGCCTGAGTTCAATACCTGGGCCCCACTTGGTAAATTTTCATAAGTTATCTTCTAATCTTCCTGGAGGGCATGGGCAGCTATGCACATATTTAAGTAAATGTTTACACAGAGGAATTTCAACACTGTTTTTTGTGCTGTCACTGGTGTCTGTACTATTCAGAGTCCTTTGGTTGTGTGGTGTAGTGGTGTGTGTGTGTGTGCGCGTGCATTGTGTGGTGTGCATGTTCATATGTGTATATATTACCATATGACTTTGCCTTGTATATACAAAATGGCTCATCATTACCCTGTTTTCTCTCAATAGTTAGGAACTTTTTCTTCACAGCTCTATTTTAATATAAGTCACACAGTGAGCAATCCACCTATTTCAAGTGTGTAATTGACTGGATTTTAATTCACTGTTGAAGTTATACAATCATTGTCACCATCATCACACAATTTATGCCTCACATTTCACAAGCCATTCAAAGAACACCCAGTGTGGTGATTTGCATATGAATGGCTTCCTTAAACTCACGCATTTGAATGTCTGGCCTGTAAGCAGTACCACTATTAGGAGGTGTGGTCTTGTTGCAGTAGGTGTGGCCTTGCTGGAGGAAGTATCTTGCTGTGGAGGCCAACTCTGAGGTTTTATAGATGCTGAAACCATGCCCATTTGCTGCCTGTGGATCAAGATGTAGAACTCTCAGCTCCTACTTTAGCACCATGTCTGCCTGAATGCTGCTATGTTTCCCACTATGACAATAATTCGTCAAACATCTGAAATTGTTAGCTAGCCCCAATTAAATGCTTTCCTTTGTAAGACTTGTCATGGTCATGTTGTCTCTTCACAGCAATAGGAACCCTAACTACAACATCCAGTGACCAACTGCTTGTCTCTACAGACTTATCTGCTTTAAAGTTTTCATGAATATATAACTGATAACATGTGGCATTCTGTGACTGGTATATGACTTTCCAAGAGTCATCCATACTGTTACAAATACTTCCCAATATTTTTTGTCAAATAATATTCCAGTCTGGATTCTCATACTTTATTTATCTATTTACCAAGTAATAGACATTTATATGATTTCTACTTTTTAGATCTTAGCTTCTATAAGCATTCATATGTGTTTTATATAGACATATACTGGGTCATATAATAAGTTGGCAATAGCATATCCAAACTTCAGGGACTTCTGTAATGTGTTACAATTATAAAAAGATGCTTCTTACCATCTTTAATATTATAATGTGCTTAAAATTAAACTTACTCTTATAATCCACTCTTTCTTATGATTGCTATTTGTGTCATATGCCTCATTTAGTTTTTCATTTTCAATCTGCTTTTGTTTTTTTAAACTCTAATGCAATAGTTCTCAACCTGTGTGGGTCACAACCTCCTTTTGGTGTGTGTGTGTGTATATGTGTGTGTGTGTGTGTGTGTGTGTGCTGCATATTAGATACTTATAGTTTATAACAGTAGTACAATTATAGTTATGAAGTAGTAATGAAATAATTTTATGGTTGGAGGTCACCACAACATAAGGAACTGTATTAAAGGGTGGAAACCATAGGAAGATTAGGAACTACTGCTCTAAAGTATGTTCCTTACATATAGCATACAGTTAGATCTTACATATGCACATAGATAGATAGATAGATAGATAGATAGATAGATAGATAGATAGACTGAGATATAGATATAAAATCCCACAAATCTTGATAATCTCTGACTTTGGTTGGATTATTTAACCCCTTTACATTTATTGTAACACTTCAGATTTTACACTAAATTGCACATGTCTGCTTCCCTGTTATTATTTAAGCATAATTTTATTTATTTAAACATACTATTTGCTTTGAATTATGAAATAGAGCTCCTTTTCTCAAAAGCAATTTTTGTTTCTTATATCTTTCCTAGTTGATTAAAAACAGTACTATCCTCATTCATAGCCTGTGTGGTCATTTTATTTAAAACAAGACATTAACTCATCATCTTGTAGGAACTCTAAATACCATTCAGAGTTTCCTAAATCATCTTTCCCCCAAATTTTATTTAGTGGGGTTTTGTTTGTTTAGTAATTTAACTGAACTGCTTCAGTGAACTCTATTTCTCCTTCCACATGCAAAGGTGATGTTTCTTCTGATATCAATCTCTGGTTCCCACATATGCACATGAGAGGAACTCAAACCTATATACACACACACACACACACACATGAGTGGGGAGAGTTGTCAAAATAGGTGCAAACAGCCATAGACATATGAAAAATGTATCTAATTAAAGTTATGAGATTCCATCTCACCCATGTCAGAATGTCTACCATGAGAACATCTCATGCTGCCAAAGATATAGGGCAAAGGAGTACTTAAACACTGTTTATCAGCATGTGAACTATTGGAGCCATTAGGAAAATCAGAATGCAGATTCCCCCAAGAGTCCCCAAATACCTTGTAATCCAACTAACCCATTTATGAAAATAGTCAAAGGAATGCAAGGCTCCTGTTCTACCATGATGCTTGTGGTTCTGCTTAGATATCTATCACAGATGAATAGAAATGTGGACCATGGAAAAGAAGAATACACATGTGCATGCTCACACTTGTGTGCATGCACACACACACACACACACATACACACATATCCAGGATCTAAGATGTGTGTGTGTGTGTGTGTGTGTGTGTGTGTGTGTGTGTGTGTGTGTGTACATACATATACTCAGAGAAATGTGACATGAAAGTAAAGGAGGGACTACTGGAGAAGAGAAACAAGATTGACAGGAGGAAGAAGACAAGGAGGAATGGGATATAAATATGTTAAATAACTTGATACATTCGACCAGAAAAAAATCTTACTATGAGGCCCATTATTTTGCCTGATAATTACACAATAATAAAAAACATTAAATGAAGAATGGAAAGACAGCTGTACTAGCATACATCTATAATCCCATTCCCCAAGGATGAGGCAGGAGAATTGCATGACTGAGGGAGGCCTGGGCTACAGAGTTAATTTAAGACCAGCCTGGGCAACTTAGTAAGATCCTGTCTGAAAGCAAAGTTTTTCTTCACTTGATCTTAGCCAAAAGGCCGAGAAGTGATGAAGTTTTTCTTTTAAGTTGTCAGTCTGGAACTGAGTGGTGGAGGACTCGCCTAGTACCGACAAGCCTCTTGATTTAATACCAGTACCAAAAGTTAACAATAAGGAAAGAAAATAAAGCAAGCAAATCAAACATGCATAGCAATTACTGCCATAGATTGTACAAAACTTTCTGTATTCAAGTGACAGTTGACTATTAGATATTCAGTCTTTGAAACTTTTCATTCTCCAGAAATTTTGTCCAGAATAATCTATTGATTATACATATAACCTTCAACTCAGAAAATATCTAAATGTCTATGGGTCTTTGCATTATATGAGCTCAGTATATGAAAGAATCCAAAAGCATATTATGAATACAAATCACATTTAATATGCATTGAAATCCCATTATCTAGAGTCTTTAGAGCTGAAAGTACATCATATAAATCCATTATAAGACCTCAGGAAATAAATAGCAGTCAGCCAGGGTTGGGGTTGCAGGTATTTGTGAGTATGCAGTTAGTTAGGGTAATGTGTATCTAGGAGACCAACAGCCTTTGAGCTGTGCAAATCATGACACAATACATCATAAGGGGAATTCAGTACATGGAGCTATGACTTGTAGGTCATCTTTGCTTGTAATAGTCCAACCTGGAACTGGCCTTGGTTGTGTCCAGCCATGAAAGGTGGGCTATGTTGGGAGCACACTGTCCTTTGTGCTTCCTTGGCTCCTGCCACGAAGAAAACTGCTGATGTAAGCAAGCTTCCTGCCAGGTGGGTGGTGTCTTGAATAAAACAGACTCCATTTATGTAGACGATTCCATTTATGGAATATTATTTTAAAAAAGGTAAAAATTTAATAGTAGGAAAAGGAGCGACCTGTAGTTGTCTCTGTGAGTGGAGGTAGCAATGGACTGGAACAGGGATAGAGGAAATGTCAGGAGAATATATCAAATGCTGTCACAATGATAGTTGTAGTTAGGGATGTGCACATGGCTCAGTGGAAAAGCCTGCTTGTTGTATAAGCAAAAGGACCTGAGTTCAAATCTCCAGCACTGGGAGGTAAAAACTAGGGGATCCTGGGAGTTTACCAGTCAGCCTCCTCAACCAAAACAGAAAAGTTGTGGCTACGGCTGTATGGGTATGACCAATGATCAAAACTTGAAACGTATGCAATCAATGGTCCCTTTTATATCACAAGAAGATATTATGCACTCCTAGCAAATCCTTGGTTCTATTTAATATTTATTGGCCCACTCGGTAGGAAGTTAACTACTGTCTACAACTGCATATTAAATTTATAGGACAATGGACTGATTGGTGAAAAAAGAAAAGGCTACAATATAATTACATGATAACAAAATCAAATCCAGTAATGTGCTAATGGTGGGATTCTGGTAGCATGTATGTGAATGTTCATTCAGCACACAGGTCTTTTAATTTCATAATTAAACATCTGAAGGTAAAGGCGTTGGAAGCAGGGTATCCAGCAGGGTATCCAGATAGCTGTCCCAAATGGTATACAAGCTTTATTCTGGGAAAGGACATCAAATGCTCAAACAAGCAATAGCATTATGTCTATGTTTTCACAAGGAGAAGCCTTGTGAACACGTCACAGTTCATGCTGACGTCATATTTGAGAGGATTTGATTGGATAGAGGAACAGCTTTTCAACTTCAGGTAAAATTTTGCAAATAAATCAGATACTTATCTGATATTAAGCTAAAAATCACACATGCATTAGGAAATTTTCATCATAAGTAAATGCTCAAAGTGTTCTTGTTGGTAAAATCTTATATATCTGCACTTAACATATATCTTGAAAGACAAAATTAAGCATCAGATTCAAAGAAATTGAAAGTGTTTGAAGCATTAAACATTTTAACTGAATCTAAATATATAACCAAATCGAATTTTTTTTAAAAAAACCTTAAAATAACTGATAAAACTTGCTAGATTTAACAAGGGAATAAGATCGGTAGGCTGAGCCTGAAGTCACACTTAAAAACCCACCTTCATGTTTTATCCGAAAGGTCCCATCTGTGGAAAGAAGCCTGATTCCCAAAATATTTTCAAGGAATATTTTGGCTCACCGAGATAGGTGGAAGGGAATTTTGCTTTTCAGCAGAATTCTCAGGGTTCACAGAAGGTTAGCCATCTAATCCTCAGGCAGGGGATCTTTTAAAATAGTAGATCTGCATTTGTAACAGA
The DNA here is from genome assembly GCF_947179515.1 of Apodemus sylvaticus. Classification (NCBI taxonomy): domain Eukaryota; kingdom Metazoa; phylum Chordata; class Mammalia; order Rodentia; family Muridae; genus Apodemus; species Apodemus sylvaticus. Next base: position 25,184,131 of record NC_067485.1, on the reverse strand, counting down.
CATCCCAGGACTTTTATGTGGCACTTAACTCTGTTTATGATAACCAAACCTAGCAATGGCCCGGAACACACTCATAAATGAATGTATGGAACAGTAGCATGCGTATGCAATGTCACATGTATAGTCATAATGGAAAGAAAAACTTCAGAGGAGGGTAAGATCAAGAGCTAACCTCTGAAGCACTGTGGGAGAGGGAAGGCTCTTCCTACACAACAGGATGTGCTAGGTCACTCATTCAAAGGTCTAGGAGAGGCAGCCTCAGACTCCCTAGCGTTCAGTGTTGTCAGAAGACAACATGGTCTACTGTGTAGAGTTTATGCCATCTGCCCAGACCTCAACTAGCCCACACTTTGCTGGGAGGTAAGGCTGAGCTCTCCTCTTCTTTTCCTTTAGTGACTTTTAACTTCTCTCTGTAGAGTCTGTTGTTGCCATTTATGTTTTAGATGACATCATCAGTCTGTGTGGATACATATTGTGAGACACATGACTATGCCATCTGCCCTTACAGTTTTCTTGCTCTGAGGACCCCCAACTTCTGCTCCTCAAGCCTTTTATTTTTTCAGAGAATCAAAATGATTAAATGCTTAAAAAAAGATTTATTTATTATATATAAGCACAGTGTAGCTGTCTTCAGACACACCAGAAGATGGTATCAGATCTCATTACAGATGGTTGTGAGCCACCACGTGGTTGCTGGGAATTGAACTCAGGACCTCTGGAAGAGCAGTCAGTGCTTTTAACCGCTGAGCCATTTCTCCAGCCCCGATGAAATGCTTTTTTATTTTATTTTTTTTTAAAAAGTTAGCATAAAAAGTAATAGATTTCATGTTGACATCTTTGGGAAGTGTGTCACACTCTGTTCTAATCCACCCTCCTCCCCAACTGCCTTCATTTTTGTCCTGCTCTTTCTGCCTCCCTCTTTATAATTTCAACACCATATTCATTCCACAGCCTCCTTTAAGCTCTCTTCCCTCTCATGATCACATCTATCCATGCCTATGTGTGTATATATATATATATATATATATATATATATATATATATATCATATGTAATTTTAAATCTAGGTTCCACAAGTGAGGGAAAGCACATATGGTATTTGTGTTTCTTATTCTGGCTTATTTTGCATAACAATGCTTTTCAGATCTAACCATTTTTCCTCAAGCATCATGATTTTTGTCTATTCTTTACTGTTGAATAAAATTACATTGTGTACACGTACCATATTTTCTTAATCCATTCTTCTGTTGCTTCACACCTAGGCTGGGCCCGTCAACTGACTGTTGTGAGTAGTGGAGCCAGAAGCATGTGTGTAAGTAACACACGGAAGGAAATTCTTTGAGACACCGTGAAGGCTGAATACTCTTTGTCTTAAAGATTTGAAACCAAGAACTTCATACTTAAAATACATTTTTTTAAAATTTGGGGATATGCGCATTAACCTAATGGCATATGTTAGAAATGTGGTCCAAACATTATCAGACTCTTGCTGCAGTACAATCTTACCTCCTATACATAGCTTGAAGGCCATGTTGAAGAGTAATCTCAGTTCACGTTTGTCTATTTCCCATATGTGAGATGGGGTTTGGAATTTTCCACTCGTCGCATGAGAGTGATCTTGAAATGTTTTATATTTTGTACCAGTTTGGAGTTTGCATGAATCTTTAGTGAATACTGGATCTACATGGGGAGGACTTGTGTCTTGGAGTACATTATGAAACAAGTGACTAAGCCTGGCTGTCCAGGAGTTCAAAGCATGTGTAAGTCACCTGAAGGCCATTTCATTTCCCAACACTTATCCTTATCCACCTAGAGCGCTCTCACTTCTCTTTACCTGGCTGTATCTTGATGTATCAATAGGGGAAGACAATTACATCTCCGGACCATTTTAATAATAAATAGAGATCAGTTCAGTGAGAGATCCCTAACTCTGTAAGTCCCCTGCAAAAGCCAACAGCAAAGTCAATTCAGGGCACTGCTTTAAAGAGAAGACAGTCAAATGAGAAAACAGAAACCTATTAAAAAAACAATCAAACAACATTTTCAGCAAGCATTGTCTTGAAGTGTCTTCTGGAGACAGTTTGGAAGCTGGGAGGTTGAGGGAGCAGGGGGAACTCTAGAAACATCTCTTCCTCAGTACACGAGATACTGCTCATTATTCTGAGCACATTCCCCATCTTAAAATGTCTGCAGAAATGCCAATTTAGATTTTTCTGGCATTTGAGGTACAGGAAATCTTTAGTTATTGTAGCTCCTATCTCTTGTTAAATTTAAATTAATCCCACACTTGCTCAGGGAGGTCAAAACCAAGTTACAGTATTGAGTCATCATCCCACAATGCTTTGCTGCTTTCCTTATCATTTTTGTGCCAAAAAAAAAAAAAATCTTTCAGTAGCTAGTGCCTTTAATTCAGTGTGTTCCAAAGTATATTTTGTACTATGGAGAAATGGAATTATCAAGCATTACCTTAAGCAGACTCAAGTAGATAGCTTTATAGGGATTCCTGAACAGCCCCCCTGTGCACTTTTATCCTTATTCAATGGCCCTGACCCCACCCCATCATGTGTCTTGCCTCCCAGCCTATGTGCTTTAAGATGGATGGCCATCCTCTCCCAGTTTCTTAATGAGAATACATTAGCTTTGAGCAAATTAACAGACTTCACAGTCCTGGTCATAGTGATAGGTTTATATTACATGGTCAATAATACCTTTGCAAGTCCATAGTTCCAAACATCTTCCCTTCCACACAGTTTGAACGTATGAGGAATCAACACTTGTGCCTGTTTAAAGCATTGGTACGAAAACAGAACCTACTGGTGCCTCACACACTCCAGTTTAGTGAACCTATATAAGAAAAAGTGACGGGAGGCAGTGGAATGTTGTGATAAATAAGCCAGGTGGGTTAGGGTTAAAGCTTTGTCCATAAGCTTGCACATACAAGTCATTACACTAATTTTTGAACACACACACACACACTCATATGAACATACATATGCCATCACTAGCTACTAAACCTAGGACCCTATGCACACCAGGCAAGGCCTCTAACACTGAGCTGTTTCACTAACTCCCAGAGTTACATTCATTTTTTTTTGTTTCTGTCGACCATTGTCTCCAATTTCTCTATATCTCTTCTAATTGAATATCATCACATCATACTCAAAATATTTCATATCTCTACCATTTAAATTTGTGCTCATATCTCTACCATTTAAAACATTTAAGATCTTTCTGTGTGTGCCTCTCTGCCTGCCTCTGTGTGTGTGTGTGTGTGTGTGTGTGTGTGTGTGTGAGAGAGAGAGAGAGAGAGAGAGAGGGAGGGAGAGAGAGAGAGAACATCAGGAAATTCATTGGGATTGTATTGGAAGAGCAGGAGCTAGTCTGCAGTGAGGCTGGCCTCTACAGTTCAGTTCTGGTCAAGTGTGGTCCAGGGATCCTTCACATCACAATTGCCTATGGTCTACATCACAAAAGCTCCCTCCCAGCTGCAACCTTCAACCACAGGAGGGTAGCCCAGTGTTAGCTAACTCCCCAGCAAAGTTTGAGAACCCTTGGCATAGATTTACCCCACCAACAGTAGCAAGCAGACAATTATCTATATATGGGTCACATAGCTGCTTCCATATTTAAAAATGGAATTCATGGAAGGAATTGCATTTTCCCTTGCTGGCATTATAGGAGACATAGAGAAACTAAAGGAGTTTTCAGTCTGTACTTTACTATTCATTTTGAATGTCTTTCCTTGGACTGAATTTTCTTAGACCTGGCCTCCTGTTAACTTCTTTTAAATGCCATCATCTAGGCTGTACTTCAGAAGGATGAGCTGGGACTCTCCCACGAAGCAATACAGACGCCGTCGATAGAACCATTGGAATAAGTGGGCTCGATAGAAGCCATACAGAGCATTTTCAAGATTGTTGAAGCAAAGTTCATTATCAAGAACTGAATATAACACAGAAGACAAAACTCCGTCGAACTGGGATTCTGGTTTATCTCCCTTACTCAAGTTAGTATACCTTTTTGCTTCTATAATCTGTCTCAAATCCACTTTCCATAATATATTAGTATGTGTGCATTTCATTTGCCAGGCCCATGATAGAGAAAATTCACAGGAAAAGAGCCATCCTTTCGTCTATGTGTTACAGGAGGACAAGGAAAGGTTAGATGGATAAGAATCCTGTCAAGGACTTAATGACGTTAATGAGATCAGCAATGTAAGATGTATTGGGTAACAGACAATACTGCACAGAACACGAAAGTAGTTCCTTTCCTTGGGTGGCAGAGTGTCACTGCATCTGAGCCAAACTGTGGCTTGGCTAATCAATTCAGAATGATTCTTGATGAGCGACTGTCACCCCTAAGGGAATATTGATGTGATTTTCTTGCGTCTGTTACTTCCCATCAGGTATGAATTAGGCTGTATAATGGGTTCAGGTGCTCAAGTAAATTGACTGCCATAAAACCCTCATGTGTGAGATTTTCGGGAACTCATCTTAGCCCAGGGAAGAAAGTAAAGGAGCAGAATTTTGACAAGGGTATGAAGGGGCCACTTTACGCACACACACAAAAAAAATGTCAAAAAGGTTATTGCTTTATTGATCATTTAGTTTGCCAATTAGCAGCCCCAAGCTCCTCCAACAAACATCTCAGACACAGTGATGAACTAAAGAGAGAGAGAGACAAGATAGAGAATGGTCTTGTCCTATTGGTGGGAATGAACTACACCAGTTGCCAATGTGGAGCCAACAGTATATCAAGGTGTATGCTTTGACTCAGTAATTTCTGCTTGAAATTCAACACAAATGAGATGAAAAATGGTATAAAAAGATTACATGTATGTGTAGAAATAGAAAAGATTATATCTTCATTCACAAGTCTTCATTGTGGGACTGTTTCCATTCATAAAACTTGAGAGGTGACATATATAGCGCAAAGTATATCTGGGACACAGATTAGGAAAACATCAAAAATGCTGACAATATCTAGAAATTGATTGAGAAGAAGCTATCTGACACATCTAAGTGAATACAAATAGACATTATAGAACTTCGTGACATTATGTAGCATTATATACGTATTATACATGCAAAGGAGAAATGCCTCAAAACTGTTT